>NW_005364372.1:2206566-2310337 GCF_000412655.1 Myotis brandtii
TAATCTCCTAGCTGGTGTGGCTCAGTGGTTGAGCATCGACCTATGAACCAGGAGGTCACAGTTCGATTCCCGGTCAGGGCACATGCCTGGGTTGTGGGCTTTACCCCCAGTAGGCAACTGATCAATGATTCTCTCTCATTATTGATGTTTCTATCTCTCTCTCCCCCTCCCTTACTATCTGAAATCAATAAAAATATATTAAAAATAAAATAAAATATGTCATGTCACAGTTGTAAAAGAGAAACCATTATTACTTAATGGAATTATAAGATAACCTTAAGACGAATACAATGGAAACACAATGATGTTATTAATTTATTGGTAGATAATTTTGCCTGCCAAAGGTTCTGTTCCAGAGGTCTGCTTTCTCTTTCTCTATAAAGGAAAATTAACAAACTAATTTTTTGAGTCAATTATTTACTCTCAGTGTTCAATTCAGTAATTATTTTTTGTGTTGATTTCATTTCTCTGACAATAGATACCTTTTCCCATGTAACTTCCATGTTCTGGTAGACCTGGTTATGTCCCAGGCACACTCAGAGTACCACACCAGTTGACTTATGACCACTAAATCACTTAAGAAGCTTACCTTGTGGTAAGTGCTCAGTATGGTCTCACATCATTTTGCAGTCTTAAACATTATCAAAGGCTTTAGGTCTTTTGAAAGGGAGAGAGACTACTTGTTATATTTTTTGCAATAGAGAAGAACTTTCGTTAAAATAATCAGTTTGCCTCCATAAAGCTTAGTAAAAGAGGGAGTATTTGAGTTCATCATTAGTTAAGAAGCATTTATAATAATACTAGAGGCCCAGTGCATGAAATTCGTGCATGGGTAGGGTCCCTAGAATTGGCCAGTGATCAGGGCCTATCTGTGGGCAACCAGCAGGGTGGTTGGGGGGGGGGCGGGTGGGCGCTGGCACCCGCCTTGCCTGGCCTGGGGCCTGCGGGCTGGGGGCAGCTCCTGCGTTGAGTGTCTGCCCCTTAGTGGTCAGTGCGCGTCATAACAACCAGTCGACTGGTCGAACAGTCGGCTAGTTGATCGGTCACTTAGTATACATATAGATATAATGAGTAAAAGAATGATGACATAAGAAAAATCACTCTCCAATCTTGGTTCAGAGTCAGATTTCTGTGGTTGGAAGAAGTCTTTGAGATTACAGATGATCTCATTTTGCAGGTGAGGAAGAGACCCAAAACTAAGAAGCAACTTGCTTAACGTTTCAAAGCAACTCAGTGGCAGAGTTCATAGCCACTCTCACTAACTCCACAGTGATCTTGGGTCCCACTTTGCCTGGAATAGTCCTTGTGCCAGCCTCTTATTAGCAGTACCTCTCTTTATTATGAATGATCCCTACTTACATAAACATGTTCACCTACTTAACTCCTCAGTCCATCATTCTTTCTCCTGCATTATAATAAAGAATACACTTACTTCTTTTTTCACATTTTTATCTATAAATTTTCCTCTTAAAGATTTTTTACTTTGCTTCTAAACCCCAATTAATCAGTCAACACCAGGAAAACAAACATGATTTTTAAAGTAGTTTGAGACAAAACCTGCAGTTTCTCCATGTATAAGGAGATTTTCTATGTGGACAGGTCTTCTCAGCAACTAAATCTACATGAGCAACAAATGAATTTTCAACAACCCCATTTGGTTACTTTAATAGAAATAGAGGTCTAGTGTGTCATTACTATAGAAGGTGAATGACCTATTACAATTAACAAGAGGATTGTGCACCAGAATTTATGGATTTTGTTCTTTTTAACCTAATGAGTACTACAGCGTACTATCACTTATATCACTCTAGATTGCCCAATCACCCTGCATAATATTACTTCAATCCATTTTGAAAGAGGCCCCAATTGTCATTTTTTCTTGTTGGAGTAATGATCAAGTATTGATGTTTCTTGAGTTCATACAAATGGCTACAACATCCTTTCACACAGGCTGATCAATATAGTCTGATGTTCACATTAGGGATTTGGAAATCAATGTAGTTTTCCTGTTATTCTTTTATGATTAAATCAATTGAAGTTATTTACTCATAGCAGCAAATATGGGTGATTGCCAACCCTGTGGCTTAGTGAATTGCTTTCTCACCACCACTGCCCTGTAATGAGAAGGTACATATTCGCTTCAGGGGTTGACTAAAACCTGTTCATGTATAGCAGCAATTTGAGATGCAGAAAGTGTTGATTATTAAAGGCTAAGAGTGTTGAATGCCAAAGGGCATCTTTATCACTTGGCATTGCATTAACATTGACAAAGGAGGGAAACACGCTCACAAAAACCCTCAGCATTGGTCAAATGGCGCTCAGTTATGGATGCAAAGCCAGGCAGCAGCCAATGGGTGTTCTTCCTGGTGTACACTGTTATGCAGAGACCCTAGTTAAAGACAATGGAAATGTCAATTAAGCTGAATGGACAGGGCCTATTTGTTGATGGGTTTTCTCTCTTTAGCATGTGGTGGCTGACCCACAGTGTTCTGATGTGAGAATAAATAATGGCTTGTATAACATGGGTTGCATTTAATGGGCTTCAATGCAAAATAGTATAAGGCTAAAAGCAACTGGAGACGGCAGTGGGGATGGCTGTGGAAGAAGGAAGAGGCTACACAGGGAAGAAGCATGGAGATAAAATCACTTAGAAGCCGAGAAGGCTGTCATTTGCTCTTGTATTTTCTATCTGAAGTGAGTCACAAGCAGACAATAGAAGAACCATTTCATTTTCAGACCAGTTCTGTGCAACCAGCTGCACTGGTCCACGGTGATGCCAAGTCCTTTCTAGTTACTTGATTTTTTTGTCATGTTTGATGAGAATAGTGCAGAAGTGGGAAATATGGGCTGCTTTGGCCAAGTTTGCCTAAATGTTCTGGATTTCTCTTCATTTCTTTAACTTGCTTCCTCAATAAAACCTGCTCTCGGGGGAAGAGACATAATCACTTTGACAAAAGCTTATCGGAAATTTGACTTTAAAACATTGCCATCTGCTCTTTAGTGAATAGTGATGAAATAACCCCTGTTTTTCTGAAGGAGGTCCTGGTTGGCTGGGGTGGAGATTCAGATACACCTGGAAGGGGGGGGGCGGTGCAGACATTTTCCTCCTTTCACTTATGTGCATCCACTAATCTACTGAGAGAACAAGGGATTTCTCTGAAAAGTCAGCCATGTCTATGTTTGAGGTTCCAGGATGTAGGCATATTTTAGGGTGGAGGGTTGGGAGGAGAAAAGGAGGGTTCTGAGACATTTAAGAAAACAAAGAAAGCCCTGGCTGGTGTTGGTTGGGTGTTGTCCCATGCACCAGGTTGGATTCCTGGTCAAGAGCACATGCTGGGTTGTGGGCTCCATCCTTGATAAGGGGCGTGCAGGAGGCAGCTGATTGATGTTGCACTGTCACATCAATGTTTCTCTCTCTCCCTCTCTCTAAAAATCAATAAATTATTCTTAAGAAACAAACAAACAAAAGAAAAGGGGGCAGTCATGATGACTGGGACCTTACCTCCCTTTGTATTCCTCAGATTCTGGAAGGGAGCACAATGGTTTTTGCTGAAACTTCCTATGCTCTGACCAGCTGGCACACACACCTGTGTGGCAGAATTGCATGGGGGTTAAGGATACACATCCTTGCTAACCTCCGTCTACTCTCCACTGGCCTATGCCTCAGTTTTCTCATCTGTAATATGGGGTGGTAGTAACAGAGTCTATATCATGGAGTCTTTGTGAACATGAAATGAGTGAATGCAAGAAAAGTGCTCAGAACAGTGGGTGGTAAGCTCTCAATAAATGTGAGTGATCATTATTGTCACTCTCGAGTTATTACTATTATAGGCTATAGGGAATTGGGAAGAAGCCCGCTCACACTCTAACATTTCAGGGCCCTGAGCACCGCTGAGGCAAGGCTGCCTTCACTTGGGACTGAAGTATTAACAGCAGTGGCCGTGGTGGCAGAGCGCTACCTTGAATTCACAAAGTAGAAGACGGCCCTGGGTGGGCACCGACAGCAGCGGAGGTAGCATAGTGAGCTATGGCTCCGTCGGGGACGGATGGTGCAGAGTCGAATGGGAGTGCTGGTGGTGATGAGAGATGGCAGTGGGGTCATAAATGCAAAATTCTCTTTGGAACCTCCAAAAAACCGGCAGGAAGGAGGAGAAACTCAGAGGGTGGGTTGGATCAGATTTATCTTAACCTAGAAGTGGGCTAAAGATCTGGTGAAATCTGTGATTCAGTCACAATGAGACCACACTGGGAGCACCCACTGGGAGGCTGCGGTGGCTTGAGCTCCATGCTGCGGGTTCCTCTGGGGTTATTTGAATGCTGGATCTTGCATTTCGGCTTCAGGGATTAAGTCCTGCTCTAGGGATTATAGCTAATTGATTTGTTTGTTAAAACTCCTCCCCAGGCACAGAGTGCTTGTCAGAATATTCAGGAGAGAAGAAAATAGGAATGCAATCTTCTGGAGCTTGTGCAAATGTCAGTTTTCCTTCTACTCCTAGAAAGGAAAGGGGAGGGACCCCTAGAAAGTGATCCTTAATTCCTCTACATCAGATAGAGAGTTTACAAGAGTGAACTCTTTCCTGGACAAAGATGAAGCGGCTGATGGCAGGTACGGCTGGAACCCTTCTCTGTAATGACAGACAGCCCCCCTCTACCCTACACTTGAACATGTCCCGACCCCAAGTCTGCCCACTCATGGGGCAAGACAGAGAGAGGACCATTCGGCAAACTGAGGGAGAGAGAAGCCCTGGCGACACTGGCTGGCACATGTCACACAGAGGGGCCAGCATGGCTGGCTTCAGAAGGGGAAGGAGGAGGTGGTAGAAGGTCTGGTGCCTGTGCTGGTGTCCCAGGCAGACAGGAAGGAGAAAGGGCGGGTTAACCAGATGTTCAGAGGTATGGCCAGCCTTGCAGGTGTTGTCCTAACATTTGGCAGCAGGCAGGGGCACACCTCTCCCAGGTGTGGTGGATGGAAACATTGTTTCAGACAGGGCCCTGCAGCAGGGTGAGTGCAGACTGAGTTGTCCTTGAATCAGTCCCACTGCTGTCTCAGTACACTGCTCGCTCCAGGCTTCCGGGTTCCTAGAGGAGCAGGAGGCCACCTTCAGTGGCTTAAGGAAGAGCTACAGCCCAGCCGGTGTGGCTCAGTGGCTGAGAGTTGACCTATGAACCAGGAGGTCAGGGTTCGATTCCCAGTCAGGGCACATGCCTGGGTTGCAGGCTCGATCCCTAGGGTGGGGCGTGCTGGAGGAAGCCGATCAGTGATTCTCTCTCATCATTGATGTTTCTATCTCTCCCTCTCCTTTCCTCTTTGAAATCAATAAAAATATATTTTTGAAAAAGAACTACAAGCCCATCTCAGAAGTTCCTGCCAGTTCTTCAGTGCTTACAGCTGCCAGCTACCCTGCCCTCAGAGACCAGTCCAGTGCAATTAGAGGAAACTGTGAGTGGAGGAAGCACCTCCCAGACTCAAAAGGCAAAAACCCAGGACTCAGTGAGCCAGGCCTGTGCCACTGGGCTTCCATTGCGTTGAGGAGAGTTTCCTTGTGGAACACAGCAGTGCCCAGGATTAGGCGCAGGGATTTCTGGGAGAGGTGAAGGGTACAATGATTATTTTCTCCCTCTTAAATGGCTCGGGTAAATCTGGGGAAAAATCCCTTAGGGAGAAACGGAAAAATCCAGGATGGCCATCAAACAAAAGGAGGAGGGAAGAACCTGGGGACAGCTCCGCCTTTGCCAGGGAACCTCTGTGACTTACCACCTAAGTTGAAACTTGGGTTGATTTTGATATCGACACTCTGCCTCCCACAGTAAGGACGGGGGGAGGGAGCCTCCCACCTCGGGTGATGTGCAATCTGGAGACCCAGCGACGAAGTCCACTGAGAAATGAAGATGCAACTGGAGATAAGGGCTGTGGAATCAGCTTGCCCCTCTTGCCCAACCTCGGTCTCTGATCTGCCTTGGCACACCAGCTGCCAGCCTCCGTTTACCCAGAGGCATGAAGTAACCAAGTCTCTGGAATCATCCGAAACTTTGCCTAGAGCAATGGCCACCACAGAGCGTGACCACTCCTGGGGCCACTCTTTGTAACATATGAAGCCAGAAACAGAAAAGCCAGGGGAGCTGGGCCCTGCAGCCAAATGTCAAGCGCATTTTCTATTTTAGCTATTGTTCATGGTGGAAATGTGTAAGGCAAATGGAAGGGGCTAAACTACTCTCCTCCTTCCTCTCTTTCCCTTCCCTCTCTCTCTTCCAGTAAATACGTACTGTGCAGCCACCAGTTACCTAGCCGGATCTAGATTCTGGATGCTTGCATCCAGGAGTGGAGATTAGGCACATGCATCAATAAGCCTATTATAAGGCCAAAGGGGATAAGAGCAGCACATAATGTGCAACTGGTGCCAAGGGTTTTCAAATACAGGGCCCCATATGTATTCAGGTCCATTTTCAGCTTCCTAGGGATCCATTTAGTATAAAACCAGGTAAAAATAATCTAATGGCCCAATTATGGTTTGAAAGAGTTGTTGAGTCCCATTTGGTCACGTATAGAATTTTAAAACACACAATGAAGCCGTAAAAGTGGCAGGTCTCCTTCCTGAGCCTTTTGTGTTTCTGCTTTTGGGGTTTCTGTTGTTCTTGTTTGCTTTTGGTACACAATTATTTGCTTGCCTGCACATCGCCTGAATCACTGATCGGCTGCCTCCTGAACGCCCCACACTGGGGATCGAGCCTGCAACCTATGTCTTATAAGGACCCTTGTGATGACACTGGGTCCATCAGATAGTCCAGGACAACCTCCCTCTCGCAAGACCCTTCACTTAATCATATCTGCAAAGTCCCGTCAGCTGTGTAAGGTAACATACTTACAGGTTCCAGGGATTAGGACACATGGGGATCTTGGTGGCTTTTCTTCAAAATTCAGGTTGTGTTATAATATATTTACCCATCTAGATATCCAGCCATAAAAGTAGCAGGTTAATATTCTCTCTCTCTCTCTTTCTTCTCTCTCTCTCTCTCTCTCTCTCTCTTTCTCTTTCTCTCTCTCTCTCCAACCTCCTTCCCCCAACTAAAGTCAAACTGAGGAAAAAAAAATACACACACACACACACACACACACACACACACACACACACACACATATATGATCCCTAGACATAATTGCCTCAAATGTATTGTGTCATTTCTTAGGTTATTTATATACAATTACATGAGTACATGATTTATAGCATTTGCTATAATTGTTACTGCTAATTCTTGAAAATATAGCATCAGGTTTATAAATCAATCACATTACAAAATTCTTATGCCCTACAGCATACTTTTATTCCCATTTATCATATGTATACTTTAAAATAAGAAAAAACACAATTGAAGACCATTTTGAGGTGGAGAAGTAGCATCTTTGTTCTTCTGAACATAAAAGTGTTATGAGTAAACTGGAATTTGGGACGCATAATATAATTTTGTGCTTTTAATGAAGAGTGTGTGATCAGGCATTGGACCTAGGCATGCCAAGTTTCAGTCAAAAGTAAATTTTATGGCTGTGTGTTATGTCCCCTTAACACAGGGGTGTGTAATGGAAATCATGACAGGCACTTAATTATAATGACGCTACTCAATGTTCATATAATAAATGCTCTGAGCTAGTTCATAAAACACCTTAAAGTAGCCTGGAAACCTGTGAATAACAAGAATAGTCACTGAATGGCCATGTCCTTTGAATCCGCTTTAAAAACAAGCGAGAAGGGAGAATGTCCCACAGATTCTACTCAGTGCTGCTCCCTGACTCACAGGCTCCATGACATGGGACTCACATTCCTACAGAAAAGCAACAAGACATCATCTCTCAGTGGCGAGAGTCTTAATGTATCTTCCTTTGGTCCCAAATGGAAGTGGACACCTTTAAAAGTGGTTGATTTGAGTGAGCATATGAGCAGGTGAAGCTATCTGACCAGCCGTCGCCATTTGGATACAGTAAAAGCTGCTATAGAAGTCTGCGGAGGACCAGTCAGAAGGGATCCAGCAGTAATTCTCTTAGCATCAATAAAAGTATGAGAAAGCATCAAGATATCTGAAGGCAAGTGATCCCCATACCCATTTGTCAGCACCTCAAGAAATGAAAAAGCCTTTTGCCCTTAGAGATCTGTGTGTCACATTATGGGTGAAAAAAGATAACATTTAGTCAAGTTCTGAACTGGAGGTCTGCAAAAATCAATAGAGGTCACATTATTTTTTGTTGTTGTTAATCCTCACCTGAGGTTATTTTTTCCATTTATTTTTAGAGAGAGTAGAAGGGAGGGGAAAGAGAGAGAGAGAGAGAGAGAGAGAGAGAGAGAGAGAGGCGAGAGAGAAACATTGATGTGAGAGGGACACATCGATTGGTTGCCTCCTGCATGCACCCGACTGGTGGTGGGGATTGAACCTGCAACCCAGGTACATGCCCTTGACCGGGAATCAAACCTGAGAACTTTGGGTGCTCAGGTCAAAACTCTAACCACGGGCAACAACAGCCAGGGCTCCAGTCTGAACCTTTTATTCTAGGTTTACCTTCAACTAATCTATTATATAAACATATGCTTCAGCCAAATCCATCTATTATTCATTTTTCTCTAAATCACACTTTCTAACTCTGAACTTTAAAAAAATTGTGGTGAAATACACATAACATAAAATGGACCATCTTAGCCATTTTTAAGTGTTTAATTCAGTGGTATTAAGTGCATTCACACTGTTGTAGAAACATTACCCTCAACAACTTCCAGATCACTTTTCATCTTGCAAAACTAAAACTCCATACCCTCAAACATAAACTCCCCATCCCCTCCTGTCCCCATCCCCTGGCAGCCACCATTCTATTTTCTATGTCTATGAATTTAACAGCTCTAGGTACTTCATATAAGTAGAATCATACAGTATTTGCCCCTTTGTGACTGGTTTATTTCACATAGCATGTTGTCCTCAAAGTTCATCCATATTGTAGCATGTGCCAGAATTTCCTTCCTTTTTAAAGCGAAATAATATTGTGTTGTATGGATATGCCAGATTTTGCTTAGTCATTCATCTGTTGATGGAGACTCGGGTCATTTCCACATGGTAGCTGTTGGGGATAATGCTGCTATGACCATGGGTGCACAAACTCTCCTTCTGTGCTTTTGCACATGCCATCTCCTCCCCCATTCATCCTCTCCACTGAGTGACTTCTATCAGAATTTCAAGATCTTGGTTAAAATAACTGTGTCTGGAGCTGTTCCAAACCCCTCTGATACCAGATATTTTAAGGAATGCTCAGTGGCCTTTATCACGTAGATTTTTGTATTCCGTTTATGTTTTCTTATTTGAGTGTTTTATCAGCGTTTTAAAGCAAGCTATGATGAGATGTTTTTCCACTATCTGGTTGGTTGGTTAAGATTACTTAACCTTAAGAAATTGGTTTCGTGATTTTCATGGAGAAGGCATGTCATTAATACATTTTATGAAGATGATCATGAGGACAAGATGTGGAGGAAAAGGTGGAGAATTTGCAGAGACTGTTTTCCCATTGGTTGCAAATCAGTATGGCTGGTGAAGGTTCAAGAGTAACAAAAACATTCTCACTTAGTCTTTTCTAACATTCAGATCTTTTTCACTATGCATCAAGTCAGCATTAACAACTGCAGAAAAATACTGTATGTAAGGTAAGCATGAAATGGTCACTCCAAGACACACAGCTAGCAAATGCTTACTCTAAGATCCGAGCCTGGTGTCATTCTCTCCCCCGCTGCCCTGGCGGTTCTCAGGACATGTGCTGCCTCAGGCTGACGTCAGAACCTGAGGAGTATTTTACCCCTTTTGGTTTTTGAACTTCCTTTTTTCATGTATGTTATCCTTGCCTTATCCTGTCATGAACAAAGCAAACATAGGACCTTCAAATCTAGCCTGAGGACTTAAAATGGTTTTGACAAGCTTGTAATATGGCTTTAGAATAAGCAGAATGAAAATTCAATATGGATGATCATAGCTCAGCAAATTGCGGAAATCAGCTCTAGAGAATGGCAGGACATTAGGCCCAGCAGGGAGGCCTTTAGCAGCTAGCTGACCAAGGCGAGCATGGCTCAGCAATGTAGGAACATGATGTAATGGTAAAAAAAAAAGGATTTTGATAGAATACCCTAAAAGAAATATAACACGAACTATTTATATAGTAATTATTTTCTCCAAGAGAAAAATGAGCTATTATCAGAGAATTTGTTTCTGTTATTAGAAATTTATGATGTGTGGATGTATCTTGGGAACAATAAGCACTCATTTACTGAAGTATTTATTAAATAACTATTATGTACCAGGCACTGGGGCAAGGTTACAGAGTAAAGTACAGTTCCCATCATAAAAGATCTAAAGTGTAGCTGTAGAGATAGATAAAAGGACAATTAAAATTGTAAGGAGGTATATATACAAGGCCCTCATGTAACAGAGAACGGAAATGTCCAACCACGAGGAGGTGCAGGATTTGGCCAGGAAAGGTTTCCTGTCTGAGTTGGGAGACTGAGGAAGAGAAGGGGGTAGAGTAGTCATTTCCCATAAATAAAGCCACTTGAGCCATGACATAAAAGTTAAGAGAAAACATGACCAGCTCTAGCTGGTAAGTTTGTGAGCCTGATATAGATCCAGAGACATAGAAGCATGGAACAGACTGACGAATTTCAGAGGGAAGGCAGGGGTTGGGGTTGGATGGGGAATGATTAACTGGGGAACTTGTATGTATATATGGACACAGACAATAGAGTGGTGAAGGCCTGGGTGCGGGTGGAGGGGTCAATGGTAAAACAAACAAACAAACAAACCAATAAATGGGACATCTGTAATACTTTCAACAATAAAGAAAAGAAAAAGTTTGTGAGCCTGGATGGTGGTGGGAAACAGCTCATGGTACACCTTAAATGGAGGGCTTGAATTTTAAGCTGTAATTTATTTTTGTGTCCCTAGGACAGTACTTGACCCATTGTAAACGTGTGTGTTTCCTGTCTGGACAAATAAATGAGTGCTTCACAAAGCCACATGGAAAACAATAGAGAACGAGATATTTGAACCTGAGAACAGCCAGCCTCTATTATTTTATGAGGAATGCTTACGACATGCTGTCTATTTTCCCTGATGACAGCGCCGAGTAGAAGAAGGGAAACCAGCAGGTAAGTTCTACACAAGAAAGCACCTACTGACAGTGAACAAACCAATCACTTGGCAAAGAGCTGCACTACTATTCTGGAAGATTCCTTAAACTCGGAGAAGTCAGAGACTCTTCCTTAAAGAGCTCTCAGAATCTGACCACCACCCACACTGGGGGTAGACTGAGGGGGCAATCTCGCCTAAAGAACCGACGAAAGCCTGGCTCTGATCTGGGGAGCAACCTCATTCCACCAGCAGCAGCTCAGCCTGCAAGGTCAGGGTTAACATAACTTATTTCTCCCTGCTGCATCCTGACCGATGTGATTACAGTTTTATTTTGACCGCTTTCAAGGTAACCTTTTCTGCCCTTTACGTGTATTCACAAGAGCTGGCAAGTAGTGGTACCCATATTGCTTTATAGTCACCTGGGGGGGATGGAGGGAGGGTTGGGGCGGGAGGCCGGATAGAGGACATTGAAAGAAAGAGCAGTTTGCTGTGGTTCCTCCAGAGACCCTCCTGCCGACACCCCTCATTACCTTGACCAGCGTTCTGCTTTTGCACTGTCGTAGCTAACCTGCAGCGTGGGAAACGCAGTGGTAGCAGCCCTCCCAGTCCACACCTGGAAGCCCCTCAGAGCATCCAACGGTGTTTCCTGCCCACAAAAATCACGCCCAGCTCCAGGAAACCTCCCTCTTCATAGAGGCTTTGCACTGTTGGAGCCAGCACACAAAAACACACAATCTGATGTCCATTGAGAAAAGACCATTTTGCATTCGAGAAACATGCCGAAGCCCCTGGCTTGGGCTGATGGATCGCCAGTGCCATTTTTGCTGGCCTGGTGGCAGCTTCCTTGGGCTGAGTGGCAGCAGCAGGAGTCAGGAAGCGTCTGTGTGAGGGCAGCGGTAGCCAGGGTTTGCCAATAAAGACAATACCTTGCCCCGAAGGCAGTTCCCAGCTGCAGCCCCGAAGCACTCACGTTGAGAATGTATCACACAGAACTGTCATTCAGTTACGGGAGCCAGAAAATTGTTGTTTCAAATGTTACAGTACAGGAAAATCGCCTCTCTGCACTTGCTGCCAAAAAAATGACAGCTTAATTTATGCCACACTGAAGCTACATTACAGCGCCATTCAGCTTGGCAGTTAAGTACGCTCCATGCCCACACGTCCCCCCTGTGCGAGTGCGCTGGGGAGACACACACAGGGGCTGTAGTAAGGACAATTGGCCGTGGGGTTTGCCATGTCAGTGGAACTAAGTACAGGTGAAACAGTATCAGCAATAAAATGCATCACCCCCACCTCATTTGCAAAACCCACTTCTGTCCAGTGTGGGCTGCCAATATTCTGGAAGGCTCTGTGGCAACAGTGTTATGCACAAGACAAATTAGGGAGAGATGTACTGGTATCAACCCCCTGGGTTTTATGTTGAGGGGAGGTGCTGTGGTATGACTCGTGACTTTGAAAATTATGTCAGTATTCTTGATGCAGACCTCCAACATGTGACAGTGTTTACCCTTTCTGAGATAAAAAAAAATCTGACATTATACTGTAGCTAAGTATTTTTTGTCTAGGGGTACATGAGAGTATTTTTTAAAAATACATTTTTATTGATTTCAGAGAGGAAGGGAGAAGGATAGAGAGATAGACACATCCATGAGAGAGAGGTATATGGATCAGCCACCTCCTGCATGCCCCCTGCTGGGGATGGAGCCTGAAACCCAGGCATGTGCCCTGACCTGGAATCCCACCGTGACCTCTTGGTGACCTGAGTTCTCTGGCCAGGCCAGAGAGTATTAAAGACACACTTAATAGCCACGTTTAAAAAAAACAACAACCAAACAACCCAAATAATTATCATCAAAGTTGCATTTCACACCCATTTTTGTAATTTCACACACTGTGAACCATCATGTATTCCAATGGCAAACAATACGACTTCTTCGGGCAGCACTAACAGAAAAGTGAGAGATTAGCTAGCTGCTGTTCTTTTCTTCACATTCTCAGCCATGAAACTTCCCTGATGTCACCCAGATTCTACTAAGTAAATAGTCTAATTGCTACTGGTATTTCCGATGAGGAATCCAAGTCTCCTGGATATAACCATGTCAGGGTACCCTGCTACCGAAAAGGATGCCAAACTTCAGTCACTTTCCTGCGCATCCCAGCTCCCAGAACGGCCCCATGGACATTTCCGATGAGGAATCCAAGTCTCCTGGATATACCCTGCTACCGAAAAGGACGCCAAACTTCAGTCAGTTTCCTGCGCATCCCAGCTCCCAGAACGGCCCCATGGAATTGCAACATTAATTGAGCTTCAGGATATTTTGCCAAGAAAAGATTGGTAAGTAATTTACAAAACATTTATAAGGCAACGCTGGTAAAATATCACAGCCTGAGAAAGCAGGTTCTCGGCAATTGGCTTCTCTCTGCTCAGTAAGCCATTCATAATAAAACCGCTGCCCTCAAAAGAAAGCAAATGCATTTGCAATGGCTGTTGATGTGCCATAAATCATTCTCAATAAAACGGCTTGCAGAGATAAATGATACATATCTATTTAATAATCCATTATCCAAAATAAATATTCTGCCTTAAAATAAAGCAGAAGCACTAGCGCTGGCTGCTGATGTGTGAGGGGCTGCTCAGGCTAATGGCAGAATGATTTGTAAAGTGGGGCTCTGGTGCTGGGCACTGTGTCTTGTGTGCTTGGGAGAGATTAATATCTCTTCATAACTCATCAATGGAAATGCCTTGAGGTAAAAACATCAACCAAAATGTTCCCACAGATCTGGAACCACGCTCACTTCGGCTTCTTCAGTGGGTGCCTTTGTTGCCGAAACACAGACCTTGCATGAGGATGATGCGCTCCTAGGCTATGACCAAGAAATCCAAATAGACAAACTTCTGATTTCTAGGAGTTTATCATGTAAAATGGGCCATTGGGAGTTACACCAGAATCAACACTAAACATAAGAAAAACACATTTTAAACAAGGAGAGGCTCAGGGGTTATTCTATAAAGTTGAAATTTCCCACATTTAAACTTGTACTGACCTCAAGATGGTGTGTACCACGTAAACACCTATTTCCCATCCTAATACTTGACTTGTGCTCCTTCTTCCAGCATCCTGTGGTCTGTGGAGCCTATGGCTCAGCCATCGGCTGGCATGGCAGGTCACCAGGGAGGGGGACCTGGGACAAGCCAGCTCTGAGTGTGCTTGCTGCTCACTCTCCAACAAGGGGACTCAACCCAGGGGGATCCGTAAGGACTTCTACCAGCTTTAAACACCTGTGATCTTAACATTTACTCTCTTTTTCTGTTTGAATGAGTAGTTACATTTTGGGGGTGTATCTTTTTTCGGTTCCTCTGTCCTGAATTTTTTAAATTCTAAAGCAGTGGTTCTCAACGTGTGGGTCGCAACCCCTTTGGGGGTCGAATGACCCTTTCACAGGGGTCGCCTAAGACCATCGGAAAACACATATATAATTACATATTGTTTTTGTGATTAATCACTATGCTTTAATTATGTTCAATTTGTAACAATAAAAATACATCCTGCATATCAGATATTTACATTATGATTCATAACAGTAGCAAAATTACAGTTATGAAGTAGCAACGAAAATAATTTTATGGTTGGGGGTCACCACAACATGAGGAACTGTATTAAAGGGTCGCGGCATTAGGAAGGTTGAGAACCACTGTTCTAAAGAGTAAGGACTCTTTGTAATGAAGCCTAACATTGTTATCCCACAAGGTTAAAGCCTTAAAAGGAAAACTGTGGTCATGCTTACGGGAATATGTTCATTCTCAGTTCATTGGATTTACCACTCAAACATTCCTGTGGATCTGTTTGTACAAACGTGGCTCCTGCCTCCCCTCACTACGCTGAACCCAGCACGGGAGGACCTGCTTGTCCCGGGGCTCCTGCGCAAGCGGTGCTCTCTGTCCTTGTGCTTGTCTACCATCCGCCGTCGCGTCTGTGCCATGGCCGTCCTGTCACAGAACTCTTGCCTAAAGTTGAGTGACAGGGGAAGTCTGACTCTGATTAACCAACAGCTCTATAAACCCGTCACTTCACACACACCCATGTCAAGGCAGACATCACCAGTTCATGTGCCAGGTTTTTAATGCTCCTTTGGAATATTTCTGTTGCTGTTATATCTTAACGAGCCTGTTCGAATACACTGCAGGCAATCAGTGCCGATAGATGTACCTCTACTAAGTCACAGGAAATTCTTTTATAGTTAACCCCCCCCGCCCCCAGGGTTCTATCAATCCACTAAAAGGAGACCAAGTTGCAAAACGAACTGTATTATTTAACAGAAATTTGCTGAATACCGACTATGGGCCATGTCTTACGCTGGGCGTTAGAACTGGAGAGGAGAAAATTCTGAGATGTTCTCAATTAAATCACAGTGGCCTGGAAAGTGAGGAAAAGAAGAGACTTATGGTCTGTTCATGGCTATGGGCCAACTAACAAAAGACTGCTCACAATCCTTCTGTCTGTTGGAACCTCGGATTAATTTCCAGGTGGCTGTTTTCGCAGGTTACTTCAGTTGGGCACCATGGAACTCCAGGAGCCTTCACTTCTTGTTCACACGTGGGCTTTCTGGACTCCGGCCCACAGCTAGCCAATCCACAGGAGTGGATGTTACTATTTTGTGGACTCTGCATCTACTCCCAATTTGGCCCCCCTTCATTTTCTCCCACCCCTTTGCTTGTAGCTAATGCAAATTCTTTCAGATGGCTTATATATTTCCTCCCCTTCACCCTACTTGATGTATAAAAACTCTGCAAACTCTGAGATGATGGACATGTCTTTCCTACCCAGCCATGCCACTGGTGGTTTAGACCCCATGCCCCAAGACCAGTCTTCCTTTTTGCTAGCAATGGCCTAAATAACCCCTTCTTCTAAAAAAGACTTTCAGCCATGAAAATTGCTTGTTTGTTTGTTTAACAGAACAGACATAATCTTTTGCTCCAGGAATATACTAATTACTGACTATTATTTAACTTTGAAAAAAGAAAAGTCTCTCATTATCCTGCACTTTGATGCATTTCTTTGAAAACAGTATGTAAGTATTTTCTTTATGAGCAACAGAGCACGTATAAGTCTCCAAGTCTGCACCTTTAACATGTCTGTGGCTGTCTAGAGAAAGGCAGCAAAGTATGGTTATCACCTGGCCAAAGTTTCAATTCCAGGTTTCTCAGTGAATTATCCTAATATGAATGCACGTTCCCATATCTTTAAGATAAACTGTTCCTAAAATATGGAAACAGGTGTAATCCCCATCAATTAGCACGGCAAGTCTGCTGCTCACCTGCCCGACTGCCTGAGGCTTCCCCTCCTGCTGTCCTCTGCATAGTTTCCCAATTTCACTTTGAAAAAGCACCTTCCTTCTTCCCTGCCTGAACCATTTTTCCTTCTTAACTTGGAAAATTAACTTTTCTTTCCAACTTCTGAAAAGAAAGACAATACCATGAGGATGTCCTATCTAAGGTATATGGTGCCCCATGATGAATGAATCAATGGAGTTCACACAAAATAATGAGAAACACAAGGAAAATGACTCTTGTCAAATCTAAGTAAGGATTTATCCAAACCAGCTGGCTCGTTAGAGATGTATATTTGGAGGTCACTAGAGGCTCTTAATGCCTCACTGGAACTTGATTCATAGTTTATCAGTAGGAAGCTCATAGGGTTCCCCATAGATTTAGAAGGTTTATATTGTATATGGTCCTGTCTTGTTTTTGATCCTCCACCCAGACCAACACTCCCACACCAGAGACACACCCAGTCCTAACAGTTTTTTTGTTTTTGTTTTTGTTTTTTTTTAATAAAGCAAAGCCAAAGTAGGAAAACTTACAGGATTTTAGGACCTGAGCTGAGTGATTTCCTGGCGGGATTTCCAAGCGGGGCCTAATGGGAATAATTATGACAAAATAGCTATGGATCGATGGAAAGAGCTAGGAAAGGATCTTAAAGCAAGTTTTGATTAGCAAATTGCTTTGGTTAGCTCAAAATCTTGTCTTCTAAGAACAGGTATTTCCTGGAGCAATAGCTAAGTTTTTAATGCTTGGCCCCAGCATTGCTTAATTCAGGGACAGGGAGCTGTGTTGGTCTCAATTCTTAGCATCTGCATTTGCCTAAATAGTATCAGAGAAAGAAGCACCCCAGACGTTCTCAGACATGCTTAGGTTAACATTGATACACCTGCCTCCCATACCAACCCCATTAAACAAACAAACATATGAAATGCCCTTTCTTTCTTAGCTTTCTTAACTCTGTCTTAGATTCTGGGCCAATAGGTCCTTCAGGACATCCTTACAATCAATGCCAGATACTTGAAACCCTATGGACCCATTGATCCTGGTCCTTTCCATTGTCATGGCAGTAGCATATTCAGAAGACTTGGTGTTCAGGGTTAATATTTGTTCCCTGGGCAGTCCTTCTTTCAGACCAGACCTCATGTTGGCTGGTTTCGAGTATTGGAAATCATATGATGCTTATTTGATAAAAAATGACATGAGAATGATTTTTCTCTTCCAGCCTTCTCTTCTCTCTCTCTCTTTTAAAAGATCATCTTTGAGAAACTTTTATTATTAATTTTTCTTTATTGATTAAGGGAGATGGGATAAAGGTGAAGCACCATGTTGGTACCTGGTAGGTGTTATCAGAGATAAACAGAAGGGATGACTAATCTCATTGGTTCCAGACTCTTCTGTCAGAGGTAACAGGCTTCACTCCCACCACATTTCATTGATCACAGCACATCATAGGCTGCAGCCAACATCAGGGTTCAGCAGCAGAACCTGACATACTTGATGGGTCCCAGTAGGCTGACCACATGGTGCCTTCTCTTTCTGAGCACAGTTCAACCATGACCTTTTAGAGAAAACCTTACTGTGTGCCTCCTGATCAGTTTCTCCATTGACTCAACTCCTCATCTCTGACTGGCCATTGTCTGATACTCAAACTGGCAATACATTTGTACTGAGCTCCACTTCCCTGCATTGGTCATAGTTTTTCATTCATATTCTGACTGTAAATTCTTCCAGTAGCTTTGAGCAATGTCTCTGTGACTCTTTGTTTCTCCACCCCAATTCTGACCTGCCTTTTCTCCCACTGTGAGAATAGATCAAATATTTCTGAACCAGCTGCCTAAAAATTACTACTTCAAAAAACTGTACTTCATTCTCTAAAGATTAAAACATCTAAATATATATAAATCTAACAACAATTATAAGTTTGTTTGTATTGTCATATCCCAACACCTGCTTTAAAATTGGAATGCTCCAGGATAGGATGTAGTTACAAAGAAGATGAGAAAAGTTGGTCTGCCTCGATTTCCTCATTTGTAAATTGGGGGCTGTAGTACTATCTACCTTGTAGGGCTTTACACAGATTGCTGAATTATATTTTATATATCTGATATAGGTCCTTAATATATAGTAATTAAAAATGAATTCAGGATGTTAAACCCAAACAAAGGTGGCTGTGGAAATTAGCTTAGAATGAATACATGAATGAATAGAGTTAGCATATTGCACTCTCCTAGCTCTAGTTCCAGCTCCACTTTTGGCTTGTGGTGACCGTCACAAATTGTTGTTCACACTGGACTAGATTTGCAGGAAGGTGCGTCCTTTGTCCCCAGGAGATTATCCTCCCCTGGTCTGTGGTTTCGCTCAGGTGGCCTTCTAAGTTTAGGCCAACATTTTCAACATATGTCAGTGAGGAGGATGTCATTTTCTACTTGTAAAAATGAGTTTAGATATGTAACTGTCCAAGTCACTTAGGTTTATTTGATTGTTCCTGTAACTGCAAAGAACAATGAATTATTATTATTATTATTATTATTCGAAGGCATAAAAGCAGGTATTGTATGAAGAGCTTCTTGGTGCTGCTAAGTAAGGTGAGCACAGGGTCTCACAATGCTGAATCCAGCGTCTGCACTGTGTTGAC
Source organism: Myotis brandtii (assembly GCF_000412655.1). Lineage (NCBI taxonomy): Eukaryota > Metazoa > Chordata > Mammalia > Chiroptera > Vespertilionidae > Myotis > Myotis brandtii. The sequence goes on from NW_005364372.1 coordinate 2,225,670, forward strand.
GGTAAATCAAGACCGAGATGTATATTCATTCTGCTGAACTCCATCTGTCTTAGTTAAACCCAAGGTATCAGGTTCATCTATACATCTATATCAGATATATAAAATATGATTCATCTGTCTGTGTAAAGCCCTACAAGGTAGATAGTACTACAGCCCCCAATTTACAAATGAGGAAATCGGAGCACCAGGAGGTTGAGTCTATTGCCCATGGTCATATAACTAACAGGAACTGAGCTAGAAATTGAACCCAGGCAATCTGCTTCGGAGTTTCTATTCACCTCCATACAATGATGCCTCAACAAGGAAAAAGAAACCATTGTAAATGGCTTATAATATATTGCAGCATGACCCAGAATTCAGGATAAGGTGAAACGCCATCCAGGGAGTTCCGAGGGGCGGCTCCCCGAAGGCCTGTCTCCCAGGCCTGGGACTATCAATGTCCGTGTGGTATGGACATTGAGGTGGTGAAAACAGGGACTGGAATGTGATTTCTGACAGGCCATGAGTCTCAGCAAAGCTCAGGGTTAAATGCATGGAGTCCAGATCAGAATTTCTTGGACTTAAATTCTGATTGAAGATCATGATGCTACCAAATGGACACTTTGGTCAGCAGTGGTGGCTACAGCACTGAAAAATCGCCTCTACTCTTCAGCAAATAGAATGCTTGCCTGCAAATGCAGCTTGTGGGTGACTCTCCTGGCTCCCACTAATCCCCAACATCCCTCCCAACCAAATCATCTCACCAAGGCCTTCCACGTCAATACTCTGCAACCCCATTCATCACTGATGGGGGCAGGTTGTCTGGTCCAACTTACCCTCAGTTTCTACATTTGAAAAGTGGGAATTTTGGCAAGGATGAAATAATGTCATTATGGAAATCGCTTGATACAGTGGTTAACTCATAGTAAGCACTTTGGAAACATTTACTGCAACCTGGTTTTCTCTCTGTGTCTTCTCCGGGTTTACAAACACTCACCAATATTTCAAAAAAGTCACTGGAAATTATAGATTTATTCTTAGGAAGGTTGTATAGATTGAAACATTAAATTCCTTTGCTTTTGATGGTATTATAATATAGTGACATTTGTTACATGTCCCTAATTAAAAATTGAAAAAACAATTAATTTAAAATGCAGTTTGGTATGTAAAAATTATCAAAGCATTCTAATGTATGCACCTTAAATGTTAAATATTATTAATAGTAATACAATTATAGTTCTATAAATTTTTAATTTATTAACCTTTCATTATTAGCCTTGAAGAGCATTTATTAGCTATTAATTGAGACTTTAACAAGCCCGGGCACCATATAGAAAAATTTATTAATGTGGCCTGTGGAATATAAAACCTTCTTTTAATTATGTAGTTTTTTTCATCCTCATCAGACTTCAGGATCACTGGATTTAAAAGCCTAGTTCACTAGCTCCTTAAGGCTTAAAGTCACATCTTCTAGGAGGGAAGACTAATTTATTGAGATATTGATTTGTGTTTGTTCTGACTCTGTTTTTCACGCTCCTCCCCCTTTAAGCAGGTTTTGCATTCCTTTTTTTTGGAGGATGGAAAAAGGACCTGTTTTGGGGAAGGTTATGTCATAGGTGGAGAAAAGTGACTGCTACTTGGAGTCAACAGCACCTCTGTTCTTCCGTACAAGCCTAAATGTATGAATGACAATTCTGTAAAAGGAGAGAAGGGGAGAAGAGATGTCCTCCAAGCTGGGAAGAGTGGGGAGGTCCACAGATGATTGTAGGAATAGTATGGACCCTGCACCAGTTGGATTAAGCACCCCGGGGGAGGTGGCAATTCTCTAGGAAATGGCTGTGTGTACCCTTCAGGAAATCAACTCAGGCATTAAAAGTTGGCTTCCATCTTCTGTGAACATTCCTGTGCCTCACAAAAATCTGGCAATAAAGATCCACCAGAATTCAAGGACTTCTTTGATTTTGATATGGGTGGTGGCTTGATGGCCCAAAGGTTCCTGATACTCTAAACGCCATGAAGTCTTCTGGATTTTTGAGTGATCTAAAGAGAGATGGAGATAAAACCCTAATGATGCTATTTTTCCTTTAAAAACTATTTTTCAATTATAGTTGACACAGAATATTACTAATGCTGCATTTTAAAATGGGGAGCTGAGTCGGAATTAAGTTTATTTAGATAATCTAAAGAAAGAGACTTGTCTTGCTTACTCTATAGTTTATAGACTAACAGACTTACTGACATCCATGCCTGAGCACAGCACTTGGCACAGGCTAGATGTTTCATGAATTTTTTTGAACTGGTGTTAAATTGCATGTAGAAATTTATAGTTGCAATGCTAACTGAGGTACATATACTAAAGTAGACACTTGTGCCGAATAGAGGTTAGAAATGATCTAGAAAGCCATTGCTTCAGTGATTAACAGTGATGTTGCCCCAAGGCAAGTGTGTGCTATAGAATCTGCATAAAAAGGTAAACAAAATTGTGCCAGTTCAGTGTAGCAAGCTTTGTGTCACCTGCTAGCTAAAAGGATGAGTTATGCCCTTGTTTAATTTGTCAGCATTTCAATTAGAACATCACTGGTGACCCTTCCTCCTGACACAGGCTATTTCGTTCTTTCAACAAACTTGGCCATTGGCCACATTTCCTGTTATTGATGATGCAAATTTATGTATTGCAGATATAAATGATTTAATTGTATATATAAATGATTTAATTGCAGATTAGATAAATATGATGTAGACATTCCCAATCACATAATTATTCAAAAGATGATAATAATTTTGTCCCATTTGTCAAATAATGTTACTGCATTTTAATTTACATTTTCAGAAGATTTAATTAACTAAGTTCTTAGAATTTAGACAGGAACAAGCCGTCTTAAATCCTTTCTGGGACAAGGCAGGATATAAATAAATAAATAGACAAGAGCAGATTTTCCCTCTTACTGTCTGATTTCTTTCCTGTAGAGATTTCTCTTTTTTTTCTACCTAAAAAGAATGTGGTATATTTGAGGTTGATAACATTTTAATTAGCCAGTTATTAATAATAGCAAAGGAGCAAAGGGAAAGCCAAGCATTATAGGCATGTCATTTGGGCAGCTTCACCAGGAAGCTGCAACTTTGCACTCCCCAGGAAATCACTGGCCCATTCCCCGCAAACCATTGGGGAAACGTGTCCAACAAAGGGGGGACTGATGCATGCCCAGTGAAGTTGGGGTGACATAGGGAAGGTACCTGCCTGTCAGTCAAACCTGGGTACAGAGATGGCTGTCCAGAATGGGTAGGGCCACTGCAAGCCCACAAAAAATGGGGGATATATAATCCCCTCAAAAAGGAATTCTCTCTCTTGTGGCTCTTGGCTGTTGGCCCACAGGGCTCTCTTGTTCCTGCTTCCTTGCATTTGCCTGTGTTTCCTCCATAGCCACACAGGCAATGGACTGATGGACTGCAGTGGGGAATACAAGCTAAGCTAGCCTTATGCTGGATTGAACACTGCTCCAACAGGGAACAGCAACTCTGGACACTGACTCTGAGTCTAGCCCTATTGAAACCGAAGCCACACTTCTTCTATGGTGGGACTGAGGGAGAGGGGACCTTGGAAACTCAGGGTAGAATTCCATGGAAACGAAATTCACTCGCTCTCCCATGCATGTCTCAGAAAAATATTTTTCTTGAGATAACGCAAGAATTCCACTCCCACAAGGAACAGGTGGGAATGAGTTCCCCCACTCTACCGGTAATAAGGTGATCCATCAAAATTAAAATTAATAATTAGAAAAAACACACAGCAAATGTATCCTGATTTAAGATTAAGATTTTAAGATCCACTTCTTTTGAAGCTGTTCTCAGGTCAGTAATACTTAACTAAAATTAGGGTCCTAGGAGTTTTTAAATGTGAGTGGGAGAAGAACTACATCTTTATTTTCTCTGTAACAAAATTTAGCCTATCATCCTATCTAATAAAGAGGGGATATGCTAATTGACCCTCACATCATTGCAAAGATGGTGGCACCCACAACCAATAAAGGAGGGAATATGCTAATTGACTGCCACACCCTCAAAGATGGTGGTGCCCACAGACAATAAGGATGGAAGATGCTAATTGACTGCCATGCCCTCAAAGATGGCAGCACCCACAGCCACAGGATGGTGGCACCCAGTCCCCTCAGCCCCGCTGGGGCGGCAGGTGTAAGGCTGTGCACCTGCCTCCAGAGTCCCCCTGTCCCCTCAGCCCCCCCAGCTTCCCAGGGCTGGCCCGAGGCGCAGGTAACCAGGGCTGGCCGAGGCTTGCGCTGCCGACAGTGGCAGCAGCAGAGGAGTGATGGGGGCGTCACCTTCCCCTGATCGCCAGGTCGCCTCTGCCCCTGAGGGCTCCTGGACTGGGATAGGGGGCAGGCTGGGCTGAGGAACACCCCTTCCAGTGCATCAATTTTTATGCACCGGGCCTCTAGTTCAATTATAAGTGTAGACTACAGATCACAGTAGTATTTGTGATATCACTGATCAAAATATCCTTAGATCTTGTTAGAAATGTGTTAGTAAAGAGGCATGTATTGCAATTATGTATTTTTAATATTGATTTGCAGTCCTATGTATTTGACTTTATGCACTTAAAAACATTCTGAGAAGGGCCCATAGGTGGGACCAAGCTGTCACAAAGGTACATGGCAGAGAAAAACTTAAGAACCTTGGCTATATACAAGGTTTCAGGAAGAAAACCTGGGTTCAAGGCCTCATCAGTGAGTGGCAGAGACCATCTTTTATGCCTTTGCATTTCCACATTTATAGTAAGTGCTTAGTAAATACTTGCTAAATGTATGTGTGTGTGTATATATATCAGCATATAACAATTACTGACTTTATATTTCTCTCTTAAATCAGAAAAATGTTAAGAAAATGTGAATCTGCTCTCATCTTTTCAAAAAATAGTTTGTGCTTAATACTTTTTTTTTTTGGCTGGGTAATAAATTTTTTTAATTCAATTTTTTTTTATAACACCAATGCATACACTGCATGTTTGAATATTTTCAACAAATCATTTGGCTTATATATCATACATATGAGAAAGTGAGAAGGCAATAAATGAGTTAAAAGTTGTTTTTGTTAAAATATATTTCATTGATTTCAGAGAGGAAGGGAGAGGGAGAGAGAGAGAAACATCAATGATGAGAGAGAATCATTGATTAGCTGCCTCCTACATGCCCCCTATTGAGGGTCCAGCCCGAAACCTGGGCATGTGCCCTTGACCGTAATTGAACCCGGGACCCTTAAGTTCGCAAGTTGACGCTCTATCCACTGACCCAAATGGCTAGAGTGAGTTAAAGGTTTTGACGTGATTATCTGTGCCAACTGCAATTTAAATACGTGCCACAGCTTTTACAGCTCAAACCCAAGCAATTGTTCATTGCCATGAGGGAGAGAAGGGGTGGGTTTTTAATGGGAAAAATAATTGAGAAAGCTTATGTAGAAAGGGTCTGTTTTATTCTGGGAAGCATTTCTCTTTTCCCCACCTAAAACCAAAAGGCCAAGGTAAACAGTAGATTTAGCAAAGTGTCTCTTGTGCTGAGGGGTCACCTTGCCTAGGTAAGCTAGAGTCAGCAGGGCTAGACTCTATGTACTATGTACTATGAACAGTGAGCCCCTAACAGCACACTGCTGCCCAGGGCAGAGAACCTAAGGGGCGTGTATGAATGTTCTATCACTGTCATAGTACATTATCCAAAAATTGGTGGCTCAAAACAACATAAATTTACTATCTTACAGTTCCGTAGGTCAGAAGTGTGACATAGGTCTCAGTAGGCTAAAATCAAGCATCAACAGGACTACGTTCCTTCTGGAGGCTTTGGGTAGCATCCATTTTCTTACCTGTTTTCAATTTCTAGAAGCTATCAGGATTCCCTGGTTCTAATTTCCTTCCTCCATCTTCGAGGCTAACAAAGGTGAGCCAAGTCCTTTTCACATTGGCTCACTCTGACCTTCTCTTCTACCTCCCTCTCCCACCTAAGGACTCTTGTGACCTACCCAGATAACCCAGGATGACCTCCCCATCTCAAGTTTCTTTACTTAATCATGTCTGCAAAGTCCCTTTTGCCTATATAGTAACATATTCATTGGTCGTATGAATTAGGACATGGACACCTTTAGGTAAGGGGGTCATTATGCCACCTGCTCACATGCAAGAGGCTTAATCTTGGGGAGACAGATGGCTTTAGAGAAAAGTGCTGATTTCAAGAAATGAATTCAAATTTGGGGCAATATGTAGCTCAACCGACCATAGCCTAGTGGTAGCTAGCAATGGGTTCAAGAGATGAGTACAAGGAAGGGGACAAGAGGTTTAAAAAAGAAAAAGGCAAAGAGTAGGGTTTGTCTTTCTGCTATGGGGTACAGGGCATTAAAGGGAGCAAAGGCACAGACAAAAGTGCAAGCAGAAAGATGACAATTGCAGAATACCCACTGTTACAGGGTTAATAATAGGTAACAGAGAAGATGTCTTGTACAATAGAATTTGGAACTTGAGTCTGAGCACAGCTCTCATAGTTCAAGAGGTGTTATTGTTATAGGAGGAGTCACTTGTCCTCATTACACAAGTGTAGAATCCAAACAAAGAACTATGCAAAAGAGACTAGAGATTTTGATCACAGTCCATTTGGGAGAAGAGCAATATAAGAAGGCTTGTAGAGCCCTGGCTGGTTTGGCTCAGTGGATAGAGGGTCGGCTTGCGGGTTGATCCCAGGTTCCATTCCGGTCCAGGGTGTATGCCCAGGTTGTGGGCTGGATCCCCAGTGAGGGGCATACAGGAGGCAGCCGATCAATGATTCTCTCTCATCATTGATGTTCTCTCTCTCTCTCCCTCCCTCTATAAAATCAATAAAACGATATAAAAAGAAGAAGAAGGCTTGTAAGAGTATCAGGTAGATGTTACATATATGAGAACTTACTCAACTGATCTGTCAATATGCATTTATTTAACTAATCTAGTCTTAAATTAAAGACTTCTCTATCTATGAGGATTCAAGTGTGTTCAGTTGAAAACCTGGTCCCAATGTGTGGAGCTTGCTAGGTTTCCTTTCTCACCAACACGTTTCAAATCATATGCTTAAATAAGTAAGTTTCCCTGACTCAGACATTTCTAGGTAATTCATTCTTAAGTTTCCACTTCATAAAGAACTAGCTTTGGATCCAGGCATTATTTCTATATAGACTTTATTAAATATAATTTTATTACCTCAGTTTGAAAGGATAAAATAAAAATTATATTCTGAGTAAATTCTCCGTTGTTATAATCTTGTTTTCATTAGCACCTGAGGAATGTTTCCTTTAATTAATAAAAAGTAGTTTAAAAAAGTATGCAATAAACTGTTGGATAATTAGTAACCTATACTTTGGCTTCTTGAGTGTGGTGATGTACAATTTTGCCTAAAGGAATCTGACAGAGCACCCTTGGTTCTTTGAAAAGTTTCTGATAGGGAAGATCTAATATTGATCATTATGTTAAAATGAATCACAAACAACTGCCTGGTTTGTATATTCATTGTTGGCAAAAGACCAGTTTACAGTAGAGAGATGACAAGACAGTCTCTGTTAGGATCTTGAATACTCTATTTTGAAAACAACACAGGGGCAGGTGCCTTGGCAGACCAAATGTACACTAAGAACAAGCAGCAGCCAGGAAAGTGCTACTGAGGATAGATTTAACTTGCAGGAGTAGGTGATCCTTTAAAATTCTAAGTTTATTTCTGATCGTGACAGTCTGACTTCTGATAGCAAGAAAATGCATTTTATAGTACAGCTTTAAAAAAAAATGGCTGCTTGTGACCCTTTTAAACTTTACCGTGGCATCTCCTTAAAAGGAGACCCAAGAGACAATGTAACAATTTCTCCCGAACATAAGCATTTTGCAGTAAAAAAAGGACATTTCCGGTTGCTCAAAACCTATCTTTAACATGACCACCCTGATAAACAAAAGCCTCATGAGTTATGGTTTCTAATTGCTGGATATAATTATGATGTAGCTTCACTTCTAATTTCAAAAATATATCTTACCATATATACGACGTAACTCATAATGAAATTGTTATATAAATAAGTAAGCAGCCCTACCCGGTTTGGCTCAATGGATAGAGCCTGCGGACTGAAGGGTCCCAGGTTTGATTCCGGTCAAGGGCACATGCCCAGGTTTCGGGCTTGATCCCCAGTAGGAGGCAGCCGATCAACGATTCTCTCTCTCTCATCACTGATGTTTCTATCTCTCTCTCCCTCTCCCTTCCTCTCTGAAATGAATAAAAAATATATATAAAAATAAGTAAGCAAATAAACTTGGGCCAGGGTCATCCTTTCTGGCTCTCAAGAGAGAAAATAAGACAGATAAATTAAAATGCACATAATTACAGAACAGAATTGTTTGTAACTGTCTCCAGTGCAGGGCCCTTTAAAAAACTAAAAAACTGAAAAGGACCTGCCCAGCAATATGTCTAAATAGAACACACTTTGTATTAACTGACTTGTATTGTGCATGCCTTTGATCACCATTTAAGAGAACATGGCTCCAGGCCAGCTATAAGAACACCTAAAGACAAACCTTTAAAGACTCAATTGATGTTTTGTCAAGAAAATCAAACACCTAGCCAAAGGGCATCATAAATAAATTTGATCTCTCTCTTCAGGGGGTGCCCCTGAACAGGCCATTAGAAAGCCCCTCTTTAATTCAACCCCTTCTGAGAGGAAACTAATTAGAACAGCTCCCAGATAAAGCTGATTGGGCTGGAAGAAGAGCTTGGAGCTCCGAGACAAGGACTGAAACACTGTGCTCTACCAGCCGTCCAGTGGGGAGAAGCCTGTGGGAAAGTTCTCATGCTTGGACAGAAAATGATTCAATAAGCTACATGGGAAGACAGTGGGTGTCTAATAACAGTGGGGCCACTGCTTTCCTGTCCTGCATCCAGTTTATGTGGAGAGCTAAAAATGTAGGGACAGTTTGGGGCAGTGCAATGCCCCTCAAATGAGCTGTAGAGCAGGTTAGCTTTAGTCTCAGCTTTTGTTTTCCAATCTGTCACAGACTGATACTTTCATAAAATGCAATATAAGTGTACAGTATTACTAAAATATGAAACAACAAAGCAGATGTACAATTTATAAGCCTCAATTTATTATTACATGCAATAGATATAAAATTACTCTGTCAAGTTAACTCTAAAAATGTCTAAATGCCAACTCCCAATTCCTACACCGATCTCTTTGGACCACCCTGGGTTTGTAACTAGTGCAGTGGGTAGACTTTTGTTTCAGAGAGACTAGTGTTTGGATCCCATTTGTCACTTATTATCTGTGTAACTTGAGAAAGTTGTTAAAGGATGGGTGAGGATAAAATGCAGAATCAGCACACATTTCCTAATCTTACCAGTAACATGTTCAAGATCCATTTGTAACTGTTAACATACCGGGATATCTGCAAAATTCCTTCATTTGTTGCTGCCACCTGAAACTGTTAGCAGAAGACAGAGCCTCTTTAGTTTTCCCAATTTCTGTTAAGATATCATTTTAGTTTGTCACAGATGCTAATGAGGCAAGGCTTGCTAACAATGCATCCCAGGAAAGGTCAAAAGGTAGCAATAATGGTTTCTGGTTGGGAGATTAGAAAAAACAGCCCAACTACCACAGCAACAGGAGCTAAAATGAGCAACTCCAATTCCCAGATGATGTCTCAGGTAAGAATGAGCAGGGGAGAACTCAATCAAGATTTGTAGAATGAATGTTGGGAAGAGTAACCTTCTGAGTTGACCACAGATTTGTCCATTGGGCGGAAACATAGGTGATATGTTATTTCTTGTGCAATACCTTTATTATTTTACTATCTCAAGCATGCTATCTTCACGTGTACACATTGGCCTACTCACAGCAGTTTCCCCAATATTTTTAGCCATGAAACCTGTCTTCAAATGCAACCATCAATGAAAGCCCACTGTATCAAGCAGATAAAATCACTGTTATGCTGACTGAAGGAGGAGGTGGAAGAATTAGAGCTTTGTTTATTTTGTCTTCTCTACTCAAAATGTCTACACACAAAGAGTACAAATTGAAAACCTCTGCACTAAAATTCCACTGGAAGTCCAAATGAATGATCAAATTGCTGAGAATAGCCAGGTGTCCTTCTCATCTATAACCAGCAGGTAGGTTTCTCTTAGCTTTCAGTTCTCCAATGAGACATCTCCAAGACGTTGCCATTCACTGATCCTGCCTCGCTGGAGTCCACTATCATTTTGCTCTGCATAAGTCCATCTTCTTTCAGTCTTTTTTGTCTCTTCCCTCGTCTCTGTCAATTCTACCCCAGTGTCTACTCTGTCACAAACTAGCACACTTTCTTATTTAAAAACCCATAACAAACTCTACCCAAGAGCTCTGTTGTATTACTGGAGTCTGAAGGATATAGTGGACAAAGAAAGGTTAGACAAGTGTACAGCCTCGGTCTCTTTCCTGTCTTAGTCTTCATTCTTGTCTGATTAGAGCATCCAGTGTGCCATTCCTCTTACCAACTATTGCACTTGTGAGCATCAAGGGAAAAAAACTAACATTAACACATTGGACTTGTATCTATTTCTTTTGGGGATAAACTCACCATTAAATTCTATTTCTGTAAGGTCCACAGAGTATACATTACCACTTTGGATTTAGTTATGAGTAAAGGCAAGGTTTATAGAAACCTCATACATTTAGGAATTTGGCTGTATTTTCCTTTTTCTTTCTGAATTTATGGCTTTTAGTATATTATCATAATAGTTCTTATAACACAATTACCTCACTGATTCAATGTTAGTGAAGTCAAAACACAATAGGTGCATGAATATTCCAGAGACATACAGTGACAGCTTCATTGTATGCCTTTAGGATGAATCATATCTTCAAATGAGCACCATCAATGTAGTCTTTCTGGGAGTCACTCCAACCATGTTATACAACTTTACAAGACCGTAGTTTCTGAGTCAACCTCATACTCACGTTTTTAATCCAAAATGTTTAACTGTGCCCATTTACAATAGGGTGTTTTAGAAGTACATCTCAAACAAGATTCATTTCCTTTCTTATATATTATCCTTAATAACTTCTGAACTTGTTGACACATAAACAGTATTACTCAGACTCACAAATACTAATTTTCTTATAGAGAATTTATTTACATCAGGCTGCATCTATAGAAATCAAATACCTAATAAAATGTTAGGCAAAAAACATACACCAAAAAACAAAAACCCACAACTAAACTGATGCCTTGAAAATCTATTTCTTTTTCTTCTATTCAAAATTTGTGAAGACAATGAGGGTGTTTTTTCTAATATTACTATATATTGAAACACTTAATGTTTTCCATGGAATACTAATATGCTATATCAATTCTATAAATTCTATCTTGATAATTAAGTAATTATTTAAAAAATGTTTGGTTACAAACAAATGTAAAATATGAACAAATACCAAACTGTGAAAGACTGGGATTCCTAGAACTGTTCTTCGAATAAGCCTGCTAATAAATATGCATTCTTCATAGGAGATAAGAGAAACAATGTGACACTAAACCACAAAAGGACACCCTTATTGTTGAGCAAGGCCAAAGACTGTTGTGCAGCCTGTAGGTGCTGAATGGAAGAAGCTAATGAGAAAAAGAGTGATTGTGACAAGCAATTATGTCACCTATTCGAACAGCTTAATTTCCTAAATTAGCCACTTTGATAATTATGATATCTCATTTGTCTTTTAATTCCTTGAGCCCTGAAGTTTACCTTTGGTTTTTTCCCTGACCAGATAAGAGGCTTTGATAAGCTACGGGTCTATTATGTGTGCGAAAATTTCAGATTTCAGGCTGATTGACCTTACTGTTTGCTCAAGCTGGAGCGAACGGCTCTCTCCACAAGAGCTCTCCAAGCCTTGCTTCCAGTGCCTGTTTGCAATAGTGATGGGAAAATGGTCCTGTGTGCTGAGGATGCAGGGGTCAGGGAGTGGATTGCAAAACAAATTAATAGTGTCAATAGGACCGAAGAGAAAACTATTCAGCCTACTTCAGAGGAAACTGTCTTTTGAGTACATTAAAAATCACTTTCAGCAGCATCCGCTGTGCATGCATACCACCAAATTACCAAGCTAATTACAAATTATTCTGATGTACTCACTGAAGCATTTTCAAGGTCTTCAGAAGACTACATGTTCTTGTTTTTATTGTATTGGCTTTGCAGGTATACAAAAACATTGGGGCCTGTATAACTAAGTACATTAGAAAGACAGATGGCTTGAAAAGGAATCCCGATGACCACTGCCAGTTGGATTTCTGAAGCTGAGTTATATATGAACTGGAGTCTTGCTTTAATCAATTTGCAGGAACTTCAGTAATAAACTGGGCAATGTGGCCTCTCTCACTTGAATGTGTATGTATTTGGCCAAAGGATGCCAAGAAGTACCAACCCAGATGAAAGCGTAATTGTTTTACTCCAGGACAGGGATACATCTCCCTTCCGACATAGGGCCTGAGATGAGTGTTCCAATCAGACTGTGATGCCTGCAACACTCGGAGAACTCAGGACATTGCTTTAACCCCTCACATTAAGGCAGGGCCATGGACAGTTTGTGTTAACAGGTGGAGCAGTGGCTTCAGGAGATGGCCCTCAGGAATCAGGAGATGCCTTGACTGTTGATGCACAAACACATGCACTCATACACACGCACACACATATGTCACTATACATGCGATGGCCTGACCAGACACCTCTCTGACTTCCCACACATTCCAAAGGCTTTGTGCTATCTGTCTCATTCTTTCCTTTTCAGGGATGCCCTTCTGCTTTATTTTAACCTGATCTCACCCAGAAAAAGAAAGTTGTTGTGCAAGTCCCCGGGGCTCCCATATTCTATAAGTATTAAATTAGTTGATGAGAACTAGTGGTTCCCAAACCTGAGTAATCAAATTCACTGTCCACCTTCCCTCTTCCTCCCCCAAAAGACACCAGTCATAAATCAGCCTTAAATGGGGACTTTTGGGCAACCTGGCAGTTGGAATCAGCGTCTTTAATCCGTTCTCTCCCCTTTTAATATATTGAAAGTATCTATAAAGCCTCTTTATAAATATATTTTCAAACTTATTTATCATGTCATTTTTTAATGGAGTGGTTTCTTCCTAGTTTTTATTAAGATATACTCTACATATAATAAAATTCACTCTTTTAGTGCATAGTTCTGCAAGATTTGACAAATGCATACAATTACTAGTATATAATACCACTACAATCTAGCTATAAAACAGTTCTGTCACCACCAAGCATTCCCCCATGGCCCTTAGTTGTCAACTGCTTCCCTCACCCACAGACACTGGCAGCCACTGATCTGTTTTCTACCTTTGCAGTTTTGCTTTTTGCAGAATGCTGGATAAATGGAATCCTACAGATTATACCCTTTTGACTTGGCAAACGCATTTGGAATTCACCCATACTGTTGTATGTATCAGTCCATTCCTTTCCATTGATGGGTATTCTTCTGTTGTATCGCTGAACCACATGGACCAAAGGACCTTTATGCACCAAAGGACATCTGGGTTGTTTGCAGTTTTTGGAGATTACAAATAAAGCCGCTATAAGCATTCACATATTTGAATCAGCATTCATCAGAGAGATTCAGTTTCCAGATTCCAGGATTAGCGCTAAGCAATCTCACGGGTGTTCTTCCCACAGAATGAATCATTCCCGCCCCTGACCTCGACCTTTCTTGGACACGGGATCCTCCAGGTCTCCAGGAGAGACTTCCTTTATTTCTTGCAAAAAAAAAAAACATTTAAAAATTCACAATGGAGAAAGTCTTGATAGCTTTTGTTTTCTCAGCACTTAGGTCTCTACACACTCATTAAGGAAGAAATCCAAGCAAGTCTGTAATAGTTATTCACTGCCTTACCTACATTTTTATTTATTTACTTTTTAATATGTTTTTTATTGATTTTTAGGGAGAGGGGACGGGAGAGGGAGAGAGGGATAGAAACATTAATGACAGAGAAATATAGATCGGCTGCCCCTACTAGGAATGGAGCCCTCAACACAGGGAATCAAACCGCGACCTCCCGGTTCATAGGTTGATGCTCAACCACTGAGCTATGCCAGCCGGTCTTAGCTACATTTTTAAAAGAAACCTCTTCTTTACTTGTGGAGGATCCCCACAGCTTGAGCATGCCTTTCCTCCCTTTTACATTTGGTATAGTGTGAAGTTTGCTCTTCACCTTTATGCAGACGGCCCCAGAGAGAGACATTAGTTCTTTCTTTGGATTGGGATACTTTTCATTTCCAGGTAGGATGAAAATTTTCCTGCTTCTGAAAATCACATAACTGACAGTGAAGTGAGAGAAAATCTCTACAAAGCGGGCTCATGGCAAAATTGAGAGATTTTGAAGTCACAGAATATAACAAGCCTTTGTAGAGGGGATCCCAGCGTTAAGGGAAGGCAGGATGAAGAAATTCCAATGAATCAACCATGCGTATCAGGTTCTGGGGAGTCACTGCCGTAATCATTTCTTTCAGAGGCATTCACCACGGGTTTCCATTTGGAAAGCAAACTCCCCAGTTCTTCCAGCGAATTGAAAATGTCCCTCTTTCGGCAGCATATATACTGCATCAAAGAAGATAAGGCATGGTTTTATTTTTGATGCTAGTTTTATTGCAGGGTAATGACTACCCGTCCTCTGTGAATTCAGGTAGGGGGGCTAGTAGGGGGCAGGGGAAAACAGTGAGGCCTGTTAATTTTTCCATGAGATCATTTTTCCCTTGACATGCAATTTGATGCTTAACAATTTTTCTGAAAGTCAAAAGGAGTACTACGTTCCCTAATTTCACAGTGCTATAAATAGCCCCTCACAAAGCATAATTGTATAAGAGAGATGACACTTCTTTATGAAAGAATTTCCACTGGAAAGATAAAAGGAGGTCAGAACTCTTATGCGAGACATGTATTTTCAAGTATTCATAAAAATAGAAATCAGCAGCAGTGGGAAAATTCTTCATGATAGACAGTCACACATAAGATATTGGAGCCAAAGCCATTTTCACAGGCGCCAACTGTAGTTTGAATGGAACCCAGCCAAGAAGTGGCTGCTGGGCATTTAGCTCAAGTGCCAATAAAAGGGAAGAGTACACACACACACACACACACACACACACACACACACACACACACACACACACACACACACACACACACACACACACACACACACACACACACTCCAGCTTGTAGAGGTATTTGCCAGAAACATTTCCGGGCTGCTGCCATCTGGGTCCTGCAGCCATCAATCAGGGCCTGTGCCGAGTCCAGCTGCTGAGTCCTGCTCTTAGAGGTGGAATAATGTGGGAAAAAATGAGAGAGGACAAAATTAGGAGAGCTCCGACAACAGCTGGAAGGAGCTGCTAGACCACATTTCGATAATATCAAGACCCCAATTCATCCGTAATGACTTAGATGCTATGTAAACTTCAAGATGTCTGCTTGGCTTGAAAGTCACACCCGCATTTTTATGGTTTTTATTATTTATAAATCACCAGAGATGTGTAGGACAACTTTAAAACATTAAAAAAGACTGGGATCCTGTCCCACTGGATTCTTAGGCTTGCAAAATATAAAATGTGGACACCAGATGATTAATTACTCTAAAAATCATTCATGATCAATGTATCGAGTCCTTGCCACGTGCCAGGCACCAAGTGAGGTCTTTCTTTATATAAATTCCCTATTTTAAACCTCACAACACCTGGTGAGGAAGGTGCTCTCAGCAGCCTCATTTTTACAAATGAGTGAAGGGTTAAGTGACTTACTCAATACCCCACACTTATCCAGGAGGGAGGTGTTTGCATCCAGGTTGTGTCCTGTTTTATAACCTCGCTCTTCGCTTGTGCTGCACTGCCTTCCACGTGATTGTGTTGCGTCAGTCCTCCCTAGCCTAAATGTCCCTGGAACCCACCAATATTCGGAATTGACAACAAGGGTCTGATAGAGCAGTGGAGCATAGACAGTCATTCTTCTGGCGTTTCCCATGCAAACGAGCCTCTCCCACCAAGTCCACACACGCTTGTTCAATTATACAGCCTTCCCTACGGTGCACCAAAGTCAGATGCCTCCTCTGGATGATGACGATCACATCGCATTGGGCCCCTGGGCAGCTCAGTTCACATAGTGAGAGTGGAGCATGGCTGGTCACCTCTCCATTTATCCTTAGGAGTCTGCGTGTTAGGGCTGGAATGAAAGCTGAACATGAAGATTACTTCCTGGCAGCAAATGTTGTTCTCTCTTTGCTTCAAGTACCTGCACCCTCTCCTTTGATTACTTCCTGCCGTACTCATGGTTATGACACATAACAAAATGGGGGGTGGGGAGGGAGAAAAAACTAGGTAGGGTCAGATTCTCGTTCACCTCATCACTTGGTTCATTTCTTCCATGCGCAGAACTCCCTTTGTCATCAGGCAGAAAGGGAACCTGGGGGAAGTAGGGGAAGAGAACTGGGCCTGAAGTAATTTATAACCACAGGCAACCAGATCATTTTATACCAAAATGGTACTTTCTCAAAATCTCATCATTCATACCAGAAGTATTTCTTATGGAGTGATATTCCTGTGCTTAAGAAAACATTGTGTGCAGTTGAACTTGCTTAATCTGTGATCATTTTGTCTCGCTGAAGATTTGAGGCAAGGGTATTATGCCATTACAGTGTTAAAACGCATCAGTGACTTGATCATCTGAAATGCTTTAATAGAAATGAATTCTGTTAGCTGATTCTGATTATCCAGCGTCAGATTTTATAGGCTTTTAAGACATGTTCCAGTTGTCAGATATTTTTCCGTGAGATGTTTAAATATTTAGATTCCATTCTTTCTGAGTATTCCAAATATAGGAAACAGATATCTTAATAGCAGAAATATTAATAGGATTACTCAGTGGACTGTCTTCCCTAATGGCCTTTGAAAATCAAACATGTTCCATGATTATGTAGCAAACCTTTTTGCTTGAAGTGAGGTAGTGGGTAGAGACCTGATTCAGTTCTGTGAAGGTGAGGTGTTTCTTAAAGAAATACACTATTCTGGCCAATTAGAGAGGGCGAAATGCAGCTCCCCGGGTTCACTCAAGGACTTCTCCAACAGTAGCAACGAGCAATAAAGGACACCCTGTGACACTGAAGTCTGCATTTAAATATGTGTTTATCATGCATTCCTTGATCTGTTCAGCAAAGCTCCTCATTTGCATACATGCACATGCATGCCATACATATATACACCCACAGTGATTTTCATGGTAAAATATTAGGAATCCTGAAAGTGAAAACATTTTTTTTAAAAATATATATTAAGCAACGTTTGCTTTTCATTATAAGTATTTCCTTTTTTACCCTGGATTTTTCTCCCATTTTACCTCAACTATGAAGATTCCATTTCCTTGGAGGGGGGAGTGTCTGACCACAGTGAAATGCTTCAAAAAGAAGACTCAGGAAGCCTCTCCCCCAAAGGCAAATGCATCCATGGATAGAGGGAGTACAGAGAAGGAAAATGAGGGTTTGGGGCAGGATCAGTACAGACAGTATCCCCTGTCTCCCTTCCTTGTACTCCCTAAGGGAAGTACAAGGAGGCCTCCCTGGAGGCCTCATGGGCTTGGGACAGGGGCAGTCACCAGGACTCTGTGCTTAGACAGGCCCTACACTTGGGATTTAACGCTCTGCTGTTGCTGTCTTAGAATTCTTCTTATCTTCGATGTTGCTTTTGGCCGGTGAAGGCTGATGGGACGGTGGAGCATGTGCTGGTGACTTGGAGCCTTGATGAAGGAGTGACCCCACTTCCTGCTGCCTCCCACCCTCTCTGGGATGTCTGCTTGGACACCTATTCCTTTAGTCCTTGGGGCCCCGGCCTCCCTAACCTCTGCCTTCCAGTTTCCCAGCAACTGCTACTGCCATCTACCAGCAGTGGGGGCCTGGGTGTGGGTGTGGTGTGGGTGTGGGTGTGGGTGTGGGGAGGGTCAGGCCAGGTCATGGATGTCCCATGGAGCCTCTACGTGGGGCATGGTGGTGACTGTCCCAGCCCCAGTTGTGTGCATTTGGAAGGTGCTTTGACCTGGTGAGCCTCTTGCTCACACTCCATCCAGTGCTGAGCCCATCTGGGTGTGGAGGGTGCAGTCCCTGGGGTTTGCTGTCCACCATGGGCTGGAGCAGCAGGCCTTGGAAGGGGAGATCGGATCCCCCTCTGGATGAATACAGCCTGTCAGTCTGGCTGGTGGTGAGGGTCATGGGGGGGAAACCAGCAGCAGAAGGGTTGCATGTGCACATGTGCACCAAGTCTGGGCAAGGGCCCGGGCACCTTGGGGCCTGAGCTCTCCCCGGAGTATCACTGAGCCCGAGGAAACATGAATTGAATAGCAAAGGAAAAGCGCCATGACGGGTTTAGGGAGAGATCATGGAAGAGAGGAAAAAGTTATAGAGTAGTATCTTTAATGGGACTTTCTTCCTACTTTTGAACACAGGCAGCACTTTCGTTTCCCAATGGGCCCCACACATTGCGCACCCAGCCTTGCCTCTCAGTGCCCCTGACATCTGGGTGCATTAAAGTGAACCCCCAGCGCAAGTGACATTTGTCAGTTCCCTGAGATCCTGTTTGCTCTTCATGGTCCGCCACCCACCAAGACAGCCCAGCAGGGCCCCACATTTTAGATTGGGGGCGGGGGTGGTGGTGTGGAAAGAAAAAAGCTCTCCTTATACTTATACCCCATCCCATTCTTTGGAGTGATGGAAACTAACAAGTCACCATACAGCATGACCCATTCACAGCCAGACATCCCTCCAAGCCGAAACACTGGCAGGTGGCTCTCTCATCACACCTGCAGCTCAGTATAGCTCTTGATGTTTACATCCAGAGCCGTAAGTATTGCTGAAAAGCATTTTATTGTCTGGTAACTTTTTTTCCTTGAAGGATAAGACAAGATATGACTTGTCCCCTACTTACCTAAAACCAATGTGGAGAAAATTAGTGAGATCTCAAAGGCCCAAATCCGATACCTGAAGGACAAAGTTTGAAGGTGACGAATGGATCAATCAAGCTATGTTTAATTACTGAGCATCTATGATGTACTCAGCATCCCGGGAGAGGCTAGAGGGGGAAGAATAAGGACATATACACTATACTAGTTTCCTATTGCTGCATAACGAATTATCACAAGTCCACACCTTAACACAACACACACTCATCAGCTCCCAGTTTTTGTGGGTCAGGGGTCTGGGCACAGCTTCCTTGGGTTCTCTGCTCAGGGTCTCCCAAGGCCACAGTCAAGGTGATGGCTGAGCTGTATTCTCATCTGGAGGTCTGACTAGGGAAAGGTCTGTTTCCAAGACCCCTCCAGCGGTTGGCAGAATTCATCCTCTTGTGATTGTAAGGCTGAGGCCCCTCTGTTTCTGCTGGCTGGCAGTCCCTGGGGACTGCTCTCAGCAACTGGAGGCAGCTGCGGTTCTCTGCTGATGGTCCGCTGCCTATCTGGTGCACCACATGGCTGTTTGCTTGTTCAAGGCCAGAAGAAGAATCCCATCCCCTTTGCCACACTGCATTGGCTGGAAGCAAGTCACAGGTCCCACTCAAGTAGAGGCGGTTAGGATTATACTGGCATGACCGAGCAGAGATCACAGGCCTCCTTAGAATTGTGCTACCACATCTGGGATATGGTTCCTTCCTTCGGGGAGCTTGCATTTTAGGTGGGGAGATAAGATTGATGCCTCTGAACCATGGAGACATAAAACTAAATGACTCTATGGCTTCCTGAAAGAATTCCACCCCCTTCCACACATACTCCACACCCTACCTCTCTTTTAACAATTCTGATAAGGATAAACCAAGGAGTGATTGTAAAACCCTGGGCCAATTTGGAGGTCAAGTGTAAGTAATTTGTGCTATCAGATGATTTTTGACAAGTTACCTCCTCTGGTGCAATAAATTATTCTATTTTTATCATTTCCTCTTTCTTATGCCCAGGCCCATGGAACACTCCAAAGGAAGCTGGGTAATGCTTGTCTTCCCTGGTCTGCAGCTCCTCCTCTCCATAGCCACTGTGTGGAGTGCAGATAGAAAGAGTCCACCTGCTCCCTGCTCCCCAGTAGGGACGGGGAGCCAGCTGTTACTAGAGGGGTTTCATGCAGCACTTGGTAGCAGAAGGTTTGGGACACGATCACAGTTCCCTGCCAGCCCAGGGAAGATGACAGCATTTCAGAGATGTCAAGCCAAGTGCCTACAAAATTTCTGAGTGGTAAAGATGGGCATGACTTGCAAAGTGGACGAGAGGGAGTGGGGACATGCAAGGAAGAGAAGTTCACATTCAAGTGCTCAGACTTCCCATCACCGTCTAAGCCAGAGCCCTATGAGACTAGACTGATTCCCACAGTGCTGATGTGCTTCTCACATGGAGTAGCTCAACTACCCTGAACTACAGCTCCCTGCACAGAGAGGACTTCTATAAAGGCAAATCCCATGGTATATAAGCTACTCAACCCAATGATTGCACTGTAATAAAAAATGCATGATCAGTTAGGGAATGTTTACTAATTAATTCAACTGATGGTTTTGAAAGTCCTTCAAGTCAGAAACATGGTTTAAGCAAAAATTGGAACATTGCTTAGTTTTCCAGAGCACCTTCTATTCTATTGATTAGTCAAGTGACTGTCCAAGATTCACCCCATGGTTGGTAACTTGTACACAGAGTATTGGAAAATTTACAGGGAATTTATTTAACAGTACACAATGCAGCTATAATTTATCTCCTGCTGCAGGGGAGAGTGCTAGGCAGACTCTGAAATAATACCCAATGGAAAAGAATGCTATGCATTAGGTAGGTTATGTTGTAGCATAAAATGTGTTTAAGCATATTTCTCCATCTTTTTTTACCCACAGGACAGTGGAATGGCACTCACTTATACCAGCAGCCTCTGGAATCTTAACCTTGCTCTCTGCATGTTTTAGGTGAAATCTTCATTCAGTAGCCCCCTGGTAAACTTTTCTTCTACCACAGATGAGAACTTGTTCCTCATTTTTACTCAATAATTGTTGAGTGTTACATAATGGAAAAAGTAATAAATGATAAATATGAACACAACCCCACCCCCTTGCAACTTATATTCTAGACAAGAGCAGCTTTCTGCTTGGTAGTCATCTTTGTCTCAAGTCTGGTATGATGGGATATTTCAGCCATAAATACACACCTTTTCATTCAGGAGACTGTGCAATGATTTTTCTGAAGGTCAATTACTAAATCTAAAAACTCACTGATCTTGTTTTATGCCACTGTGGTTTTCCTTATCAGCTCCATCCACTGTCTTTCACAGGGCTGAATCAAGCATGATATTCTTTTAATTTGTATTTTTGTTTCATTGTTATCCTCTTAATATAAACCTCTTTGATTGCTATCAACTGTAAAAAGTGTTCCTGGCTAAATACAATAGATATATCTCTGAAGCATTGCAAATCGAATTTTTGTAAATTGAATCACATTTACACTTAGAGTATAATTTCAGAACTGTGGTACAAAAGAATGTACAGTGCTTCAAAAAATGTTCAAATAATTTCTGATGCCTCCTTGGAATTATTAAGTGAATAAGCCTGCATGCTTTTACTTTGTATAGAACGTATAAGGTAAGATTAATAAATGGGACATAGAACAAATCCACTGTCTAACATTTTACCTGAATATTGAACACATTTTCCCCCCTGGAAATCATACCTGAATTTTATATTTAGGATGCTGAATTCAACTGGGTACTTCGTCTAACTCACAGGGATCAGGCTTGGAGCCCAGCTCCCTGCAATTTACATTTTGTCATTAGGTTATTTTGACAGTTTGGGATTATCATCTGAATGTTTAGTCCACTGCTGACCTTGTCTGACACCTTGGAAGTGTTTCCATTTTCTCTTTTCAACATGAGTCAATATAGTTCAGGATGTAAATTCCACTGAAGAATTCAAAGGGGAGAGGGACATAGGTGTAGAATGGAACTGACTTTTGATGCGTGCCTTCTGTGTCAAGTCCAAAGCCAGGTCCTCTAGATATGCTATTTCTCATCTCACCTTATATCAATGGTAGGAAGAATATTAATGTACCCATTTGACAATTGAGGAAACTGGTTTTGAGATCTTCAGTAACTTGCCTGAAGACACACACTATTAAGGGCAGCATGGTATAAGGGAAGAATGGAGATTTGAAAAGCAATCAATCACGCAGGATTTGAATATCCACATGACACTGGGAAAGATGTTTAACTGCTCTAAGCCTCAGCTTCTCCTTCCAGACTCATTGTGAAGGTAAAAATAGTATCTGCACAATATCTAGCATATGAAAGGCGCTCAATAAATTACAGCGATGGTTATACACTGAACTCAAGCCCAAGTCCAAATTCACAGCCAGTGCTCTTTCCAGGACCCCACCCATTGAAGATGGTGGCCTAGCTAAGGAAACCTAGAAAATCATATGAATTTCCCACAAAATGGTATTTTTAGAAAAAAGTCCACAAAAACCTAGGGAATCCGTCTTCTTTTTTTCTCTCCTAGATTGCCCTAACAATAATCAGCAAAAAGCCAGCAAAATAAGAGCCCTGAACAAGCTGAATTCTAATCCCAACTCTAACGTGAGCTGCATGACCTTGGGTGAGTTATTCAATCCTCTGAGCATCAGTTCCCTTACAGTAAAATGGCGAAGCTGGATGAGACCACCTCCCAGATGCCTTCCAGCTCTAAAAGTCGGAGATTCTCATGGCACCAGGCCCTGAGAGACAAATCCCATGTCTGCTTTGTGTGACTCTTTTCTTTAATAAGCCTGTCAGGCAGAAACGAAACGTAGAGAAGTGAATGATCAGGTGATCATTTAAAAGCCCATTTCCTCATTCTGTGTTCCAGTTTATCAGGAATCTTGTCATTGAACCACACATGTAAGCTAGAGCCAGAAAAGGTACCTACAATAGAGCTGCTTTCAGCCAAGACGGGTTGGAACCAACCAAAGAGGTTGATGATGAGAGATAACTGCTGGTCTGCATGTATCGTGGACCATGTAACCCTCCATGTCAAATTAAAAATTGAAAAGGCTCTTTGAGTAACAAGAGCAGCTTTTCTGTAGCTCCAGTATCTGCCATCAGCAAACAAAATTAACCATCTGAGGGCCATTCAATAGAGGACTCACCCGCTGTTGCATTTTGTCAGGTCCACAAACCTGTGCTGTAATGGATGTAAGGATGCATTAGCCTCAGCCACCATTTAAAGCAAGTGGCCCAGTGCTCTCTTCCAAAAAGCCTTTAAAGTGGTTATTTACTAAACCAAAGAGCTAAAAGGAGTCATTGATTAAAATGATCCTGACTCCAGATTAATCCTCCTGGTTTATATATTTTCAGCCTATATCTTTAAGAAAGTATGATTCAATAACACAAGTCAGTAAATATTCATCAAGTATTTCCTATTTGCCAGGGTCTGAGGCAGGCATTGTGGAGACAGCAAAGTAAAAGCATTTTTAAATGAACTGAACATGATACCTGCCTTAAAAAGCTCACAGTTTAACAATTTCCCTAAATATATTTTTGAGCCCTAAAACTGAAACATGGGAACATAGGTTAACATTTTTTATTTACTTAAAAGTTTGGAATAAATTTTTCCTACAGTTGCTGGAAGCCTGGCGCATTGGAAGTGATGTTGAGGAAGGATGGACAGTCTCTCATTCTCTGTCCCCCCCTTTCCAGTTTGATGATTCTTCCCAAATTTCTTTGGGTTTATGTCAGGACATGGAGCACAGCATGGAACAGGTGGGATGGACAAAGTTGGCATAATGTTGTCTTGTGAAATGCCTTTCCCCTCATTCTAGTTTATGTGTATGAGGATAAATAAACGATCAAGAGTCTCATTCAGCCACCATGTAACTAACAATATAGCTTTTGGCAAAATCAGGAGATGGGAGAAGCAAGTACGGGAGGTGGGAAATACTTTCTCTCTCCTTAGTTTCTCTTTCAGTCATGAGAAGAGAATTAGGCTATGATGTTTTATGGTCTGATTTGGGGATGAAAATTTAATTTAAAGGCTGATATCTGTACGTTGAAATTTGGGATGTGGAAGATTCTGCTCCAAGTATGTTATCTTAGTGATTCATACAGTTTGTAATCAGAAAACCTGATTAAGTTTTGGGTATGATTTCTTTATACATTATTATTGACATACACAAATCAGACGCAGGATGTGTATTTACTTCATTTTATATGCAATGAACAGAATGGATGCTGGTTTATACTGAATCTAACTCATAAGTTTTTAATATTATTCTTCAAAAGGTTTTTTTTTAAAATCACCACCTTATCACGTTTGCTAAAGACAGTACTGTAATTTTTTCCCTATGAAATGCAATACAGAAATATGAAACTTTCGATGAGTCTCCACAGGAAAAACACTTGATTGTCAGCATCTCGCTACCCCCCCTCCCCCGTCTTGTTCTCCCCACCACTATCTGACTTGGATGCTATGGCCTCTGCAGTCTTCCCGTCTTCCCCCTTCAATCCCTCCCTCCCACACCTGTCAGACCTATAGTCATAAAATTCCAGATTCCTCATACTTTTCACCTGTGCAGTCTTCAGTGTCTCCTCAGTGTTTGCAAGACACAACTTAAACACCTGAATGACACACTCAAAGCCCAACTGGCTTCAGCATACCAGCTCCCTTTGGTCCGGTGAAGCTGGGGGTTCACCATGGAACCTTTATCAACACTCTTCTCTGCCTAGAACACGCTTTCTCTCCTTTGTCATTCTTTATACCTTACCCATTCGTTAAGGTCTTTTCACGACTCCCTCCTTGATCACTCCAGTCAACAGGGGTCTCAAGGTACACATGCCTCACTCATGTAAAAAGCCATCCTCTTCTGCCTCCTCACAACTCTTATGTGTCTATTTCACTTTCTCCATCTGGTTTATGTCTTGTTTCTGATGGAATCAGACCATAAATTATACTCCTTTCTAAGCTTTATGCATCAAGAAAATAGGAGCTTTGTTGAATTTGTGTTTTTTAAATTATTTACCTTGATAATTTTTTAAAGGAACTAGTTGATCCATTGTTAGGAAAAGACTATAAGGATGTTTAGTCAAGTAGAAGAGTAATAGTAACAATCCTCAGAGGGTCAAAGTTGACTGTTTTTTTGTAGTGCTGGTCATTGGTTTGGATAATCTTGGTCAATTATTTAACTCATAGAGCAGGCATTGGCAAGATTTACATATTATTGCCCTTGTTAGAGACACAGCAGAAATGGTGCTAGCTTCCTATGTTACCACTTTTTCTGAGGATATAAAAGGAGAATTGTCCTGTTGGAGGGAGTGAGAAAAATTCTGTGAGGTCATCCACGTGGGTTAAGTATAAACAATACCTAAAGAGTCCCTTAACAATGTAACACTAAGAATTCCAGGGTTGGCAGTGGAGGGGGAAATGGCAAGTAGGGAGGGGCAAATAAACTCTGTGGTCCTAAAACTCAGAGATCTCTCATTCCTTTGGGAAATGTCTTTAATGATTATTGCTTCCACCAATGGAATGGCCTCAGGGGTATTGCTCCTCCTTCAAAGCTCCAGCTCAAACAAAGATCAACAACCCTTTCCTCCATCAATCATGCCATCTTCTGTAAAGCTGAAGGGTGAATCTCCATGTGGGCAGAAACCACTAACTCACGCCTGTGAATTCTTGCCTCAGAGGTTCTTCTTCTCTTTGATGGTCATTTCTGGTCCCACCACATGTAAAGAAACGCACCAACTTCCTTATAGTCGCTGTCCAGGAATGCTGAGAAGTGTCCAGAGACAGAAACATCTCGAAGGACAGAAGGTGTGGCTCCTGGCATTAAAGGAAATTGGCTCTTGACTTCTGAGATCAGAGTGGACTTCAATATAATGAATCAGGATAATCATCTCAACTCATAATTTTAAAGGGAGAAGGGAGTAGACTTTTCCTCATTCTTCCCATGTGAAGCTATTGATATTCATTTTAAGCTGTAGAATATCTTTTTCCCTAATAGGGTAGACTATCAAGTTTGGACTAGAAGGAGACAACAATATGATTTTTCTAAAAGGAAGTCCTGGCTTCCATACCTTTTAGAGATAAATTACATTTGAGTAAGTTATAATAAGATTGGAAAAGGAGAAGTTTTAGTCTTTCAAAAGCAAGATTTCAAAAATAGAGGTATGGACAAATCTGATCACTACACATACATGAATATTTTCCTTATAAAAGATACTGAGGAGCTATGAAAGTGTTATTGAGCACTGGTGCCTATGACCATACCTGGCAATGCAGTAGGTGCTCAATAATTACTTATTGACTACATGAGAATGTTGGACAACAGTGATGTACAGCCAAGATCATCATAATGGCTACCATTTTGGGACTTAGCCCATTCATTGACTCTATATTATCTGTAATCCTTACAAGATTAGAAATGATTTGATTATAGTTACTATTTTTGCAGGTGAGGAAACAGAGGTTTAGTGAGGCTAAGTAACTTGCTTGCAGTCACACAGCTAATGACTGGAGGAGTCAGTGTTTGATTTTAGTGTTCAGGCATTTCATTGGCAAAACTCTGATTAAAGGGGATGTTGGTCAGATATTCACAAAGAAAAAAAATAACTTTTGTGTAAATTACTGCACATTCAGGGCGCTAATGTTATTCACTTTGAACAGTCTAGATAACTTGCACAAAATGATCACTTTGTTGCTGTTGTTCTATGTAAATCTTGTACAGCATCCCATTTAACATCCCATGCATTCTCCTTAGCAGACAGCTCAACATGATGGACTATAGGGTAGATTTGGGAGGCAGGTGACCTGAGCTGAGCCCTCCACCCTGACATTTAACAGCTAAGTAGTCTTGGGTCAGTCATTTAACTTTCTGTGACTCAACTTCCTCCTCTACATGTAAAACGGCAGTGATCAGAAGAGCATTGCCAAGGTCACTCTGAGAATTAAATGAGTTAATAAATATAAAGTGCTTACTAGTAGATCAGTGACTGGCCCATAAATGCTGTATGTATGATAGATAAATAAGCACCCCAGTGTTTACAAAGCAATGGTCTACCCTGCCTCTACTCATGCACAGTGTGGTTATCACACACTTCCCTCCGTGTCCCTGGCCCTTGAGGGGAGGCCTGCTCAAGGCCCCAATTTTACCCTTTACTCCTGCTTACAACAACCGGTCCAAAATCTGCTAGCATCTGACTTCATAGGTCAGCTTTTCTTATTGCAGAGAAAACCAAATGGAGGACTGGAATTTGCCAGCTGTCTGGTGTTTAATGGGGAGTTTTCCCCCCTCCCTCCCCATGATTTTTTTTATAGTTCACCTATCATATTCGTGTGCAATTGAATGCCTCTCCCGTATACTACACTTGCCAACTCTATCTCTAGTAATTATTCTGTTTTAGTCCACTGCAATGTACCTGCCAACAATCTGAAATGTGCAGGTGGTGGCTGCTCAGCGCTGCCTGCCTCCCCGCTCTCCCATTTGCATGCACCCTGTGGTGGCAACCTAATGTGATGGCTCTGACACGGCTTACAATGGAGACAATGACAGGAGGCCAGGGCGGCACAAGTGCCTTTTCTATTTACCATCCATGATTATATTTTTTTTCATTCCCTTTTCCTTCTTTTCCTCAGAGAGAGACAAGGTAAGAGCCTGCACACATTATGCTTTAGGCTGGCGTGAAACACTTGTAAAATACAGGAAAATAAAGGTCCTCAGCGCCTCCTGAGGAATACAGCCCCACCTCCCCCACCCCACCCGTGCACTTCCCATCTCCTCTGGACAATTAATGCAATTAAGTCATTGGTGACTCCTTCTGACTCTTGAGAGTGCTTTTTTTTTCTTGACTTTTGTCAACAGATACCTTTTAAAAATGTATTCTGTATTCCTTAGGGAATGGGACAGATAACAGCTAAAAAACGGTGGTTTTGCTCTAACACACCATTTTTGCTCATCGATTCCTTTCTCTTTATTTTCTTTTAAAAAAAAGAAATCCTTTGGTGCTCGAATTTTCTAAGATTGGACTGAAGTTAACCATTATCTAAAAAAAATTCATTACTTCAAAATTGTTGAGCTACATTCTTTCAATTATGTTTTGAATTATGGAAGAAGTACAGTTTTCCCACTCTGACAATGGACTCCAACCACTTACAGGTCTGACTCAAAAATAGCGATCAGCTCCCATCTGACGAGACTGGTCTTTCATGAAGAGTGAAAAGGAATCCAAATTTGAAGTAGCATGTTTGGAGCCTTTAACATCATGAATTTCTGAAATTACAAGCCTGAGTGTGCAATTATTATGTTTTTGTCTCAATCTTTTTAAAGTGCTCCTGTTCAAACTCATTTCGCAGCAGCTCCAACTCCAACAAAGTATGACTGACAGAAAGGCCAGACGCTTCAGACAATTTCTGAATTTACTCTCTGGGTGGAAGTATGGATCCAGAGCCTCTCACAGCCTCCCTCCATTTTCAGAGCCATGGCCTCAACCATAACGCTCCTCTTAGACATAACTTAGACCCACTCTTCTTTCCAGTTGCTTCTGACCCTTTTTTCTTCATCCTGGCCCACTTTTATTTCTAAATGCTAGCCTTCGTGTGCTTCTTTCTATCACTAATATGTGTTTTAAGGGTATAGTGAAATACAAGGATATATAAGAAGCATTGATCTCTCCTGGGGTCTAAAGGGCTTTGTCCACTTTTTTTCCTTCCCCAGGGCTCACTCTCAGATTAAAGTCACTTAACTACTTAGATGTCTCAACACTCAAAGACCAACAAGTTGCATGGTTTCTAACTAAGACAATATTTTTCTGTTTTTTCTTTTTAAATCTTGCCCAGCTGGTGTGGCTCAGTGGTTGAGCACCGACCTATGAATCTGGAGGTCACAGTTCAATTCCCCGTCAAGGCACATGCCCGGGTTGCGGGATTGATCCCCAGTAGGGGGTGTGCAATGATTCTTTCTCATCATTGATGTTTCTATCTTTCTCCCTCTCCCTTCCTCTCTGAAACCAATAAAAATATACTAAAAAAAACCTTTATTGTTGAAAGTATTACATATGTTCCCCTTTTCCCACTGACCTTTTCTAGCCCCCGAATCCCAGGCCTTCACCACCCTACTGTCTGTGTCCATGGGTTATGCATATATACAAACAAGTTCATTGGTGAGTCTCTTCCCACCCATCCACCCTCCCCCGCCTTCCCTTTGATATTACAAAGTCTGTTCCATGCTTCTACATCTCTGGATCTAAATGTTTTAAGGACTGATTGTTTTAAGGACTGATTGTTTTACGGTCTAAAAAGGCCTTTGGTGCCTTGAGTGCAAGAATCAAAGAAGGAAATTGGGGGTCAGCTGAGTTACTTCCTTTATACTGTAAATGAAATTGAGGCCAAAAAGAGTAAATAATGGATTTTATTCATGTTTTTATTCAACCTGTTTTTATTGAGCACCAACTATGTGCCAGCTACCGCACGGTAACATGGAGCTGAGTAACAAACATGCACACTCAGGAGAGACTGACTGGTAGGGAGGAGGCACATAAATAAATCATTGTAACTCTTGTGGTAAATGCAACGAGAGAGGAGCTGGAAGTAAAGAGAGCTAGAGCTGAGGCATGGAAGCCAGCCTTCACCCTTGGAAGAAGGCTCTGCACAGGGAAGGAACTGGCAGGGGCTGTGTGAGCTGCTAAGGGGATCCAGGTTCAAACCTCCTGTCCTGGTGACTACCATTCCTCTTCTGAAACCAGCTTTAAAAGTCAATAGCATGCCCTCCCTTCTTTTTGCTTTGTTTCTGGACATATTTCCCCTCTGACCACCACCTAAACTTGGGAACCAGATTCCAAATTGTCCTAGACCACACTGGTTCAGCACAGGGCATGCCCATCAACTAAAAGGTTCCTAAAAGGTTTCCTATGGCAACCCTAACAGGGCTATGCTCCATATTTTGGTTTTCAGATTATTGTTTTTAATACCAGTAATTCTGAAAGAAAGAAATAAATAGGAATACAATTTTCTGTCTTGCCATTTTTTGTTTCTAAGCATCATAACAATGTCTGAAATTATTTCTATTTCATTCGTTTATTTATTTGTAGACTGACTCATTTCTAAAGGGATTTATGGTGACACACAGAAATCCACACAATGTAATAAGATGAAATAAATAAAGCAGTCATAAAAGTGGGAAAACAGAGGATAATAAGACCTAAGCATGCACATTTAAATGATAGATGCTCTGAGAACATATTGTACAAACAACAGCCAAGCAAAGGAAAAGGAACTTCAGATGAAAAGCCGACTTCTCCAGGCTTAGTTCAGCGGATGCAGTGAAAATAGCAATCACACGTCAGAGGCCAGGAGTTGTGGCCTTGCCTGTTCCAGCCCCCGAATGCCCCTTAATGCACTGCTTCTGAGATGGCAGGTTGATTTCCTTATACTGGTTTGTTTTTTGTTGCTTTTGATTGTCAAAAATTTTTTTCCCCAGATTAAAATTTCCCCTGGGTAACTATGGGATTGATTTTAATAAATGCAAATCTGATCTAGCCAATCCCATGATTGAAACCCTTTAGTGGTTGTACTTGAGATAAAGTCCATGTTCTGAACCACTTAGCCCTCCAGTCTTTTCTTTGGCATTCACTCTATAACTTCAATTCTCCTGGGAAACTGTGCAAGCTTCCACTTCTAGGATTTGGCACATGCTATTCTCTTTGCCTAGCAGCGGTTCTCAACCTGTGGGTCGCAACCCCTTTGGCGGTCGAACGACCCTTTCATAGGGGTCGCCTAAGACCATCCTGCATATCAGATATTTACATTACGATTCATAACAGTAGCAACATTACAGTTATGAAGTAGCAACGAAAATAATTTTATGGTTGGGTCACAACATGAGGAACTGTATTTAAAGGGCCAGAAGGTTGAGAACCACTGGCTAGAGCATGTCTCCCAGTTCTCTTTGCTAACTCCTCATCATTCAAATCTTAGTTTAATATTCATCTCTTTAATGAGACTTTTCTTGAACCTTTGCTCTATGCTTCTCTACATCTTGAGCTTAGTGCTTATCACCCGTACTTGGATTAAATCTTACTCCAAATAGTGTATACAATTGTGGATAAGCCAATTCTAATGAGCTTATATTTTTACACATCTAAAAATTGATTGATGAAAAAATTCTTTGCATTTAATACACTTTTCACTACAAAATAAAAAAGCAATGAGGAAAAAGATAAATAGCCCATAGATTTCTGAAATAGTGGCTCAAAGCCACCATGATATTAATATTGATGTCCTCATTAAATTCTATGGAAATGGAAATAAAGATACCCACAGTATTTCTGAAAAGATTAAAAGTCTCATTTGTTTTTCTTATAACTGGGTAAATTAAAAAGTCCAGTGTCTGTTCTATATATTATAATGCTTTCCAACTTAGTTTGTACTGAAAGGCCACTTTTTCTTTTTTAATAACAGCTTTTAAAGTAAAGGATTTTGTAATAACATGTTAAAAAAATCAACCCTGTATTTTCTTCAATTATAATTACGTGGTAAACTTAATGAAATTACTTTGAAAGTACCTACTAAAGAAGTCAACTTTTTACTTAAAGTTTCTCTATCCCAGAGTCAGTAGAACAATTGGGCCAACTAGCACTTGAAGGTTTTGGGGTAATTTAGTTCCTTCTGGGATGCTACAAGAGAATTTGAATGGTCATTTTTTCTTTCTTATCTCAAGGATGGTATGTATCTAGTAAATTCTGAGTGGTAAAAAAGAGAAGTTAATTCATTATATACATTGGATATCTGAGGGACTTTCACTAGACTTTCGGGACACTTTTAATGTAAAGTTATATGGTATTATGGTAGTTTACTTCTTGTCTTATAGTTGTTTTTTCATGATAATGATTTAAAATATTTCCAATTAAAAAATTCATCTCAGAACAAGCACTGGCCCTCAAGGCAGTTTACCGGTATAGGTGCTACTTAAATGTTTTAAAACAAAGATTTGCTTTGCCATCGAATAGCTTCCCTTTAATTTAAACCCCATAAAGCAAAATCATGAGAAAACAATGGAGCTTTGTTAGAGAGTAAAGAAGGTCCTAGGTGGGGGGAGTGTCCAAATTACTTTCTTCTCTGTATTTAGGTTATAATTGTTTAGAAAAGGATCATGGTTTTGTTTTAAAAGTGTGATTTCCCATGAACTCTTGACATTTGGTTTATTTTACAGATTGTGTTCCCTCTGTCTTGCAAGGCTTCACACCTAACTTACCAGCACCCATTAGATTTGTTTTCTAGGAGACCATTTTCCAGGCGACCAACCCATCTTCTTCCAGGGAAAGTTGGGACACTTTCCACGCTTCAGAAAAGTCACATGCTCTACCAAGGGAGTTGCAGCAGGCAGGTTACCTGTCTCACAACGACAGGAGGCAATTCTAGAGTGCATGATGTGGTTTGTGCCAAAGCTATGCCTTCCAGGTCTGCATTTAGATGATCCCTGGTGCCAGTATTCTCCTTAGTGCTTCTTATTATGGCCAATGGCAGTGATGCCACAAAAGTCTACCTCATTGCCACTGACATTATTTTTTTTTATTTCTGTCTTCATTTGATATGGTTTAGTTAGTGGAAGAGATACAACCCTATTAAAAGTAGCCCTATTACCCTTGTGCCTACAAGGGGAATATCATGGTTGGGAATCATGTTTTAATTTCATCATAAAAAGTTTTTTTTATTGGATATGATACATACCAGCTTCGGAGCACTTTTATTTTTTTGTATAAAAAGTGAATCCACTGGGCAATTTCTAATGAATGTAAATAAATGGAAACTTTTTCACCTGTGCTAGTCTCTCCCCCTTCACTGCTGTCTTTGGTAACAGAAGTACCAAATTTTCAATGCCTCAGAACCCAATAATTAAAAGTAATTTACTTTTACTACTCATGCTACAAAGTGGCCAACATCAAGTCACACAGAGGCACATTTGGGTCCATCTGGGAAAAAGAATTCTAGTAAGTTCCATATTCTGCAGTCTCCAGACGTAAGTCTGTGTCTCCAATGACTCCTGGACACCCTACCTTTAGTACACAATGATTGTACTGGGAATTCCACTATTAATACAAAACTATGAATGGAAAGAATATTCTGGTCTAGTTCATCGGGGAGAAGGATCAACCTACACGCATCGCAAAGTTCATTTTAAGCGTGAGAACAAATAAGGGCTCTGGAAGTTTCCATGTTTAGGCCTTCCAACCACAAGCTCACCACAGCAACCAATACAATTTCTGGTATATCTTAAAAGCATTTCAGATCTGCTCCTGGGACTGTGCCTAGACCTGGGATGCTTCTTAGCACCCTGAGGACCTGCCAGGTTGTTTGAGACCTTGCTTCAAACTCACCAAGATTCCTAACTTTAGCATGGCTGCTGCTTCAAACCTCCTGTACCTGTCTCCTATCCACCAATCAGGCCCCAAAATGAAGAGACTGACCCGGAGCAAAATCTATGAGTGGGATTGTTGGGCACAGACCTAACCTGCCAAGACAACCCCAAGATACCAAGACAACCTCACTGCAGAGGTCCCAGGAGCCTTTCTGCCAAAATTTCCCAAGATATAACAAAGAGAAATCACACAGAGATTTGGGACAAGTCAGGCTGTGGTGTGACTGGCACTGGTGGTATGCATCCCAGGAGGCCCTATACTATTTGGGGATGTAGACATCACCTATGGCCCATCTCAAATGGCCCTGTCCTCTGTAGACTTTCTCCAGTCACTCTGGCTAGTCACACTCATTGCCCTTGACTTCTCAGAACTCTGAGGCTCTTATGGACAGTAATCATACAATCATAATAGTAATTTATAGTATACCCTGACCCCTCCAGTGAGTCCCAGAGGGGCAGGGGCTGTTCCTGCTTACCATCATATGGCCAGTGTCTGGCACGAAGTAGAAGCTAACTAGATGTTGGGTCAATGAATAAATGAGTTAAGTGGCTACGTAGGAATTGGCTTAAATGAAACAGGATGCTAAATACAAATTATTGTGCTCTAGATTAGGTTTAACAGTGTAAGAGAGGCAACTGTGTCACCTCATTGAAATATTGATTTATTCTGCAATACTGCTGATTGGTTAGGAATAAAGAGCTGAAAATCAGGCAAACCTGATGACAAACTGTTTGACATTTGGCAAATTACCAACTCTAAGTCCATTTCCTCGCCTGTAAAATGTTTAACAATTTTTAAAAAATTCTCCAATGTACTTAAATGGACGTTTTCCATAGCGACCTTCAAAAATGAACCCAGTTATACACTCTTCCTCCCAACTTTCGAAAGAGATCAGAAAGAGAAGAAAGAAAAGTACCGTGGGCACTCGCATTGTTTCTAAGCGCCTTCCCAGCAAGGAGCTGGTCCCTTGCCCTCGTCACTCCATCAAGCCCATGAAGTATAGCTCAATGAATAACTAACAGATGATTACATTTATGAGGAAAGAGTACTCACAGCAGACAGCTACTTCCTACCGGTGACAAGCAATCTTCCGCAGGGGCTTCACCTGACGAGTCATTTTGGGACGTGATCACAAGGGTTGGAGACTGATGAAATTATCCTGTCCAACATCAAACACAAAGTGGTTGTAAATCAGCAGAGGCTGTGGCAGAAGGAGAGAAGCTCATTCTTTATGCTCTGCAGACAGTCTTCCACCTGGGGGCTGCATCAAGCATCCTAACCACCATTAAGTGACCCTATAAAGAGATTTAATTAAAACACACACACACATTAGGGTATCCATGGACTCGAATCCTTCAGCTGTCTGGAGGAAGTTGATTTGAAAGCAAGTCATATGATTTAAAAACTTGAATGTGTTGAGCCTAACTCAGCATAGCACAGCAACATGTATAAATAAACAGACGCCTGTCTGTGATAACTCTCCGTTTGACCTTGCCAGATCACTTTGGGAAAGGCAAACCAAAATAAAAAAAAAAAATTTAAAAAAAGCTAGCCAGCTAGAGTTTAACCTGGTCAAGGGGGTTCCTCAGAATCAGAAATTGGTCTTGCAAATGCGTTCTACAAACAGAGAAGGAATAAAATCTGGATGATTTATTCGTGGTATCTGCTGCCCAGCCGTTGATTTATACACGATCTAAAGAAACGTGGAGAAACCATTCTGAACTCGCCCTGTGGACGGAATCATATTTTAAGAGTAAAAAATTGGCAGGTTTCATTGAATAGGGAAGGAGCTTTCTAAGGATCCCATTTCCCCATCACCGAGAAAGGGATTTATAAGCATTGTTCCCTTTCGTGGTGTTGGAAGTTCCAGCGTAAATCCTTTAGGTTTCACGGTAGGAACCAGCTACTCAAGAGGTTCCCAATGCTTGATGATTACCACGAAATTGTGTGTTAAAAAAAAAAAAAGAATGAAAAAAAACTATTTT
Organism: Myotis brandtii; assembly: GCF_000412655.1. Taxonomy (NCBI): domain Eukaryota; kingdom Metazoa; phylum Chordata; class Mammalia; order Chiroptera; family Vespertilionidae; genus Myotis; species Myotis brandtii. The sequence goes on from NW_005364372.1 coordinate 2,261,085, forward strand.
TTAAATTGGTTATTCTAGAAAGGTAAGCGAGCTTACCCGGGGTCCTGTGCAGCCCTATACAATCCCAACTCCTTCCTGCTTTACTTGCAGAACCTGCTATGCGAGGGCATTTGAGCGGCTCTGCGTGAGAGGCCTGTGCATATTTAAATAGGCTGTTTGAATAGGAATGGTGACTGATGTAAAAATACCCCCTGCATTTTATTTAGTGCTTAGCTCTCCATTTGTAATTGAAATGAAGCTTCTGAAATGCCTTGCTTCCCTTACATTTTGTGAAATCACATATGTTTGATCTCCTAACAGTGTTCTTCAGGTAATTTCCCATAGTTGATTGAGGGGTGATATAAGTTTGATATTTAAAAAAAATAATTTAGACCTTCTCACAAAATAGGCAATAGGCGGGGGCAAAGAAACGTCCTCTGATGAACTATATTTGAAAAGAAAAGGGAAGTGAAAGTAGCCATGAGCTCCTGAGGTTCCCAAGGAGCACACTCACCGGCCCTGTATTGGTGGCTATTTTTGTGCGCGCTCTGCGGTGCTCTCTCCGTGGTTGCACTTTAATTATCCTGCACTTTGTTCGGGGAAGGTATGTATTGGCTCCCTGCCAGTGTGGGCTAGGACTCTTCTTGTCACCAGTGTCTAACAGCATGTACAGAACAATATCCCAATTAGATCTTTAAGTGTTAGGAACATGATACGCCAGTGCGTTTTTCTCGGAGGCTGATCAGTGGGAAGTTTCAAAAACACACAGAAGGTTATAAGCTTCCTTCTAATCCTCTCAACATTAGCCCAAGAAGGCAGGCAAAGAAGTTGAAAATAGAACACAACAGGTCAATATCTCGTCGGCTCATAATTTTGTTCACTTTAGAAACAAACATCTCTGAAAAGATGAAGCTCTTCTCGCAGTTTCTGGGGAAGAAGTCTTGGTTTGCAGGGAGCAAGCTCACCTACGTGGACTTCCTGGCCTATGATTTACTGGACGTGCTGCGCATATTCGAGCCCAGGTGCTTGGACGCGTTCCTGAACCTGAAAGACTTCTTGGGCTGCTTTGAGGGCCTGAACAAGATCTCTGCCTTCATGAAGACCAGCCGCTTCCTCCCCACACCCGTGTTCTCCAAGGCTGTGTGTGGGGCAACAAGCAGTGCCTGTAAGCGCAGGACATGGGAGTGAGGAGCACCCGGGGCCTGCAGAGCAGCTGGGCATTCTGCATTCTTCCTGCTTCTTTTCACCTCTCCCCCACACATGCCCATTGGCCTCTTGTCTGGCTCCCAACCCCCTTCCACCAGGCTTCTAAGCTGCAGCCCCAGCCTTCCTCAGCCCTGTTCCTACCCTCCCTCATGAACCCTCTTGCTGTTACGCCAACCAGACCGACCTTCCCCTCACCAGTTGCTTTGCTTCTAGGGGTCTGCCTGGACCCCCGGCCTGTGGAACTCAGCTCTGAGCTCCCACCTCTGTTCTGCAGACCAGGATTGGCTGGTGTGCAGGCCCTGCTCCCCCGTGTGTTCCCTGCCCTGCCTGCCTGAGCCCCAGCAAAGTCTGGTCACACCTATTTGTCTTGTCATTCCCTCCTGGCCCCTGGACTCAGGACTGACTGTGCTGATGTTTGGGGGTATCCATTTCCCCTTTGTTGGCTGCAATGGCTGGGTTGTAGGGCTGTATGTGTGGGGTGATGGCAGGAGGGGACAGGTAGGATTGTAAGGTTTCTTGCTCGTTTCTATCTTCATGTTCCATGTGCCTCAGCCTGGCGTCTCTAAGAGGAGGTAGACCCTGGGCCTGGGGCCTCCTTCATTTCCGCATTTGTGGAATGCCTCCTATAAGCCTGTAGGACTCTGTGTCATGGTTGGGGGGACTCTCAGGGTGGGGAAGGGGGTTGAGCCGTCCGCTGCTGGTGTGGGATCCTAGAGGCCTACCTCCTGTCACCTTTCCCAGAATTGTTCCTTGCCCTACATACCCTTCCTCTGTGCTCTTACAACATATCACAATAAAACGCACCCCACTGCAAAAAAAAAAAAATTAACGTTAAGCAACCATATAACCAACATTCATAAGTTAATTTTCTAAACTAATAAAGTGAAATCCCTCTCTCTCTCTCTCTCTCTCTCTCTCTCTCTCTCTCCTGTCCTCCCTCGCTCCTTCCACATATGTCAGAGATGGTAAGAAAAAATATGTGGCAAAGGAAGCAAGCTCCTTTCATTCTTCTACCCTGTTGAGATAATAATTGTGTAAAATGTCTGGACTAAGTTAAAACAGCCAAAGACAGCCTTTAATTTACACCCTGCAATGGGTTAAGAGTTCACTCAGTCTTCTCCTCTGTTTCTATCAGTCACTCTCTTTATAACAATTGAACTAAATTATTTTAAATGGCAAAGTAGTTAAATTCTTCCCATTGGCCCTACAATCAAACACCACATGGATTATCAGCTCCATGGATTATTAACTCAGTTTTAAGAATGAGCATATAAAGGCTTCAGATACACCTGTGCTGATAAGGCTTAGAGGAGAGTAGACGGGTCCAGGGGTCACATCCAAACGACAACAGACACAGTTCTAGGGTCACTGGAAAAGAAGAGAAAAGTAGGTTCAGATTTTCACACACCCATGTATGGTCTCTCTCTCTTACACGCACACACACACACACACAATTGGACTTCCTTCCATGATGATATTGGTACAACAGATGCCTTAAGTGTGATTATTCAGGCCAATATTTTACTTCTCAAAAAAGAATATAATATTTCTGCTTTCTATTATCACTCATAATTATTACTCCTTTCAAAAAATACCCAATTGATGCCCCCCCAAAATGGGCACACTCCTTTATTTAAGATATTGGCTAACATTTGAAGAAAAATGAGTGGCAAGATTCTATAAGTGGCCCTGCCAGTGTAGTTCAGTGATTGAGTGTCGGCTTATAAACCAGGAGGTCACGGTTTGACTCCCAGTCAGAGCACATGCCTGGGTTGCAGGCTCAATCCCCAGTGTGGGACATGCAGGAGGCAGCCAATCAATGATTCTCTCTCATCATTGATGTTTCTATCTCTTTTTCCCATCCTCTCTGAAATCAATAAAAATATATTTAAAAAAGAAAAAGAGAAAAAAAAATCCTATAAGTGAATTACCATAGTATGCTGGGGGAAAACATAGGGTAATTATTGGGCAAAGTATTTAAATGAAATTTCAAGTTACCAATATCAGTGGAAAACTTGATTAACAATGCCAATTAGAGAAGTCTGAGATGGCTATGTGATATAAAACTGCTGTCTTCATGAATCTTTTTTTTTCATGGTCTTTACTCCAAAATTGACTGGCAATGACTGGTGTCTTTGATCCCTTTCCCCAGGTTTAGTTCTACCAGGATCCCCATGGGAAGCAACTGTTTAGTTGGAACAGAATGAGCCCTCTAGTATCACACCATATTTTAAGAACAAAACATGCACAATGCTTATGTGGGACATGCAGGAGGCAGCCAATCAATGATTCTCTCTCATCATTGATGTTTCTATCTCTTTTTCCCATCCTCTCTGAAATCAATAAAAATATATTTAAAAAAGAAAAAGAGAAAAAAAAATCCTATAAGTGAATTACCATAGTATGCTGGGGGAAAACATAGGGTAATTATTGGGCAAAGTATTTAAATGAAATTTCAAGTTACCAATATCAGTGGAAAACTTGATTAACAATGCCAATTAGAGAAGTCTGAGATGGCTATGTGATATAAAACTGCTGTCTTCATGAATCTTCTTTTTTCATGGTCTTTACTCCAAAATTGACTGGCAATGACTGGTGTCTTTGATCCCTTTCCCCAGGTTTAGTTCTACCAGGATCCCCATGGGAAGCAACTGTTTAGTTGGAACAGAATGAGCCCTCTAGTATCACACCATATTTTAAGAACAAAACATGCACAATGCTTATTAAAGGCAGAGAATCAATACACTTGGAAATCTTTTTTGGATCTTCAAAACAGATAAAAATCACAGTGGGGGTGGAACAAAATTTACTGCTGGCCCTCAGTTGATTCCAGGGTCTCTCAGGTGTCCAGATTAAAGGAGTAGAAAGCTGATCTAATAAAATGTTTTCTTTAGAAGAACAAACAAAATAATAATTCAGATTAACCTCAAATAAATTCAATTCAATAAACTTGTCATTATTTTAATATAGATGTCTTACATTGATATGGTAGGTTCCAGATACATCACAAAACCTTTATTTTTCTCCAACATCCTTTTTAGATAGTTAACTGCCATGAGAAAAGTCAAGTGACTCACCCGAAGTCCCACAGTTGACGACTGGTATACCAGAACTAGAGCCTGTGAATCAACCCCTCCTATAAACTTCTCTATTATGCTCCCAGGCACAACCTTCACAGCATTCACATGTGATAAATTCCTGCTTCCAGAACATGCCCAGAGTGGAACCATTGCAGTTACAAAGACAATAATTGGCCAGTGATGTCACCAAGATGGTGACATAGGTTGTTTCTGCCTTCACTCCTTGGCATAAGAACAGCAACTAACGATTACTCAAGAACAAGACACCATTGAGAAAATCCTAGAACATGGGGGTGAAGCTGAAGTACCCCCTGCGCAACAGAGACCAGGGCAGACACAGTAGAAGGGTAAGAGAAGTGCTTACACATTGACCTCATTGTCCCTTCACCAGGCCAGTGCACCAACATGCAGAGAAAAGAAAGAATTGTAAAAGAAAAAAAAAAGAAGTTACATGTAAGGGAACCCTCATAAGACCACTGATAGATTTCTCAACAGAAACATTTCAGGCCAGGGGAAAATAGGATGACATAGTCAAAATATTTTTTTAAAAAGCCTGTCAATCAAAAATACTATATACCCAGTAAAGCTGCCCTTCAGAAATGAAGGAGGGATAAAGACTTTCTCAAACAAACAAAAGCTGAGGGAGTTCATTACCTCTAGCCCTGCCTTACAAGGAATGTGAAATGGAATTCTTTGAACAGAAGTGAAAGAACTTTAATTAACATCATAAAAACATAAAATGGTAGCGTAAACCTCACTGGTAATGGTAAATATATGCAAAGTTAGATTTTGTAAATTAGTCACAGTGGTGCATAACTTATTTGCAATTCTAGTATAAAAGTTAAAAAATGACCACATTTGAGCAAAAGAAAATCAATAATACTGAGCTTGTCTTTATTTAAAATATTGATATTTTACTCATCAGGAATTTTTGCAATGACTTTCTCTTTTTTATATATATTTTGATTTTTATTTACTGATTTTAAAGAGGAGGAGGAAGGAAGAGAGAGAAAGACATTAACTTGTTGTTTCACTTATTTATGTGTTGATCAATTGATTCTTATATGTGTCCTGACTGGGGATCAAACCCTCAACCTTGGCATATCAGGACGATGCTCTAACCAACTGAGCTACATGGCCAGGGTCACAATGATTTTAATTCTTATAAATGTCCTTAAAATATTATTTATTTTGATGACTGAACTCACCCCCCCCCTTAAATTTTGCACCCCAGGCAATCACTTTACTTGCCTCATCTAATCCCCGGTACTTAACATGTGACTAAACAATTCTATCTAATTTCTCCCAATCAAGTACTGCAGAGAGGCAGATTGTACTTGACAAAGTAGAGCAAGGAAGCAGTCACCTCCGTTTTGCTATTGACTCCTCTCTGTGAGTTTTAGGGTTGTGGTGCTGGGGTATGTGCCCCAGTGGAGGGTTTGTCCTCACCTGCCCAGGAAGAAGCGGGTGAGATGGGAACCCCAGTTGCACTGAATTCCTAATAGAAGGAACCTGGTCTGGCCCATACACTGGACAAGCTATCATGCACCTATATTTTCTCTATTAATCATCTATATTATGCATAAAGCTGGAGTCCATTTGGGAGGGATGCAGAGGGAGAGTGACTTTCTAGGGTGTCATGTAGTGTTACATCCCAGAGAAAGTGGATGTGGAAATATAGCATTCATTCAATGCATACTTACTAGTGTTTCATTTTAAGAGGCTAGAAATACATTTTGCAGCCTAGACAACTCGATGAGGCAAAGACAATGCAAAAGTAAATATGTAAAAAAAGAAACTTGAAATACTATATTTTATTGAATTCTTGCACTCAAATGTAAATTCAATTGTAGTTGTGGTGATAACCTCATGATGATCCTTCTCCTATTTAGCCTGGTGTTTAGCATGTATTTCTTCATGTACCTGGTCTTGTTCCAAATTAGAGTGTCCTGATGACAAATTCAGTAAGACAGGGTTTGTAAAAAAAGACAGAAAGCTCACTCAGGGGGTGCCTGACACCTACTCAACAACTATTAGATAGCCCCCTGCTTTTCTGTTAAAAGAACATTCTGGGGCAGAATTCTAGTCTGCAACAGATTCTGCTTTTCCATGAACTGCACTACTACCTGAATGGAGCAGTCACTTTAAACATTAAAATATTTACATTATAAAAAGACATTTCAAGAGAAAGTTGCAGCTTCCTGGGAGGAGAGAAAATTGATATTCTTTGTGTCTCGTGATCTTTAAGTTATGTCTGTCTTCATGGGTTTTGATAGCTTACGTTTTGCCCGGTTTTCATTTTATCTTAGCTAACACCCCCAACAGAAAACACAGCAAGTAGGTAAAAAAATCATCTGTGAACCATAATAAATGGATTTCTGCCAATGACAGGTCATGATACAGGAAAAAAAAATCTGTGATGACCCTCTTTCCTCTGCACTCATTTATCTCTTCCTGGTGTCCACTGATAGATTCTTGCTCTATGATTTATTGCAGAAAAACACCACCTAGAAATGGGCTTTTGATAAAATTGTTCAAGGATTCCTGGACAATAAATCCTAATCTTAACATGCAATGCTGCAGAATGTTTCACCTTTCTTATGCTATAAATAAAATATGCCAAATGTGATAATAAATCTATACATTTAAGCGCTATCTATGTAGTTTAGGAAATAAAGTCATAGTATGTACGCCTAATAGCAGCTCGAAGCCTGTGGATGTTGATGGCAGTTTTTGTGCGTTTGCCATCCAAATTTTTAGCACTTTACAGTATTTATGAAATTTCATGTCTTTCATCTGCCTGGGAAGGCCTGCTCTACAAAGAGCATATGTGGGTTAAGCATAACCAGCTTCTGGTGGCTCAAATCAAAAGAGATGTTTCCTGAACACAGACAACTTGCTCTGCAGACAGCTGAAATTTTGAGTTCATGTGGAGACCTTTCTTCATAATTAATCATCTCTTGGAAGAAATGATGAGAGGCTCAGTCGCCTTACTGTGACCCCACTAGTGGCGCAGGATGCTAAGCGAACAGAGGCCTAGAAGTTAGGCTTCTTCTCATAAGCTCAAGGACATGTATCTGACCTCCACACATGGTAGAAGGTTGGGGGAGCCAATCCCTACTCATCTGCTTTGAGCTTATTTGCTCATCACTGTATGGGAGCCTAAAATAAAGACTGGTATTAATTACTGAGTGCTTCTAAAGCTTATAAACTCTTGCAAACACCCACCTATTTAAAAAGATGGAGGCAAGATCTTAATGTGGCTCAGGGTTTCTTGTACTTGGCACTATTAACTTTCGAGGGGAAATAATTCTTTGTTGTGGGTGGCTGTCCTGTGCATTGTAGGGTGTTTAGCAGCATCCCTGGTCTCTACCCCCTAGATACCAGTACCTCCCTCCCCATTCCCTTAGGTTCTGATAACAAAAAATGTCTGAAGACATTGCCCAGTGTCTCCTGCAGGGCAAAATCATCACTGGTTGAAAACTACTGATCAAGCCTAAAGAAATATGTCACTAAACCATGACATTGAAGAGGATGAAAGAGGTACTTTTAATTTCAGTAAAAGGAGTCAATTCAAAAGTCAGAGATGCTGAGTTTGGGAATGTGCATTGGCTTTTATCATAGAGAGGGTTGAAAATATTTGTGGGATCATCTCCCTGTGCCATGCACAGAGAAAAGGAAAAGTCCCACGAAATGCTAATAGTTTGGCCAGTTGCTAAGGAATCATGTGTTAAATACCACATTTGTGTATTCATTTATGCTGAACTTGACAGAATTAGGATAGAGATATAAAAATAGTGTGTACTTGAAAAGGGTAACCTCACTAAAAATACACAAATAGAAATAAGAATTTAAAAAATCCTCGGAGAAGTTTTTTCTTTCCAACAAATTAAAAGTGGAAAAACCGTTATAACATGTGTAGCTTTCTTTGTGTCCTCAGATATTTATTGAAGGTCAAAGACAGAGATGCCTAATGGGTTATGATTATGTGAAATGAAGTGAAAAACAATGTTTTGTAACAGCAAACACTTTTTATAGTGACAGTGTATTATGGTCACTAAAATGTCTTATACCTGCCTTTTCCTTGGTATCCATAGCTCAAAGCAGGAAAATAATATGTTGTTCAAGAAATACATAAAAATTGGGGGTGTGACTTGTTCAGAACTTGCTCTTGACTCAAGACCCAGAATAATGTCCCACTATGCTTCATCCAACTTGAATAACTATTTATTGCAAAAAAAGTTATATTGCTTCATTCACATCATTTTCCTATCTCAGTTCTGAAAAAATGTTATATTTTAACAATAAGGGATTTACAATGCCAAAATAATTGTAAGGTCTTCCAAATGATGAGTTATGTCTCTCAAATTCCTAGTCACTAAAATAATACAAAAAGCTGTTATTAATTCAAAAGCACTTTTTAAATGGACTTGCATTTTATCAACCACAATAGCATCTACATAAACATTTAAAAAAGAGAGTATATTCAGGAATATCATTTATGTAGGACAAAGCTTATTGGATATAGACCCTTTGCAACAATTCTCTAACTCTTAACCCCCAGGATGGAAACACAGAACATTTTCTATATGTGCTTGTGTTAACATATTTAACATTTATAGGGAAAAAGTTATGCTCCTATAGCAGATATTCTCAGGCTCTGCCCACATGCCCTCTGGTCCCTTCACCATTTAGAGTGCACTAGCTCCCCACAGCCATGTCTGAGGACTGTCCTCACTTCCTGTCCGGTAGCAAACCAGACATTTCTGACATTTTATGACCTCTTGGGACTGCCCAGTGGGGAAGTATAAATGCCCAGCTCCCTGACCTGAGAGAAGAACAATTCTGATCTCACTGCCTCCAGATACCCTCTGTAGGACTGAGTCAAAGTTACCCTCTCCGGGATTATATTTGATCTTCCACCCTTATTTGGCTTCCTTCTCTCTCACTTTCTCCTGCTGTTTTTTGTTTGTTTTTGTTTTTTCCTGGACACATTCCTAATAAATTACTCTCACATGAATCATTGTCTCGGGATCTGCTTCTGTGGAACTCACCTTAAGGTAGATGCCATATGGACAATAACATTCTCATTGATTGATTGATTCCTTCACTTATTCAAACAATATTTAATGGTGCCTCTGAAGTGCTAGGCCCCAGGAACATTGGGATGAGAAAACAGATAGAATCCCTGCCCTCTGGAGCATGCGGTCTCATGGGAAATATAAGTTTACTGCTACATCTTAGGACTTAACACAGGGCCCAGCCCAATGTACATGCTCCACAGTGTTTATAGAAGTTCAATGCATGCAGACATGTAGGATAAAATCTAAACTTATGTTGGCTTGTGGGGCCTGCAACATCTGGCTCCTGCCTTTCTGACCTTACTTCCCCTCACTCACTTTGTCTAGCCATACAGGCTTCTCTCTGCTTCCTTGGTTATGCCAAACTCCACCATCTCCAATCCCACTCCACAGGCCCCACGGACTTTTCTCCTTGGATGAAAAAATCTCTTCTTCCAAATCCAAAACCTCGCTGTCTCCTTATAGTTTAGTGTTCAGCTCAAATGTCACCTCTTCACTGAGGCCTCCCTGGTCTGTCTCTCATAGGCCTGTTTGATTTTCTTGATAGTACTAAGCACTATTTTGATATTTTCTTGTTCCTAAAAGAATGTTGGCTCCATGCAGATAGAACCTCATCAACTATGTTTGTCAATTTAACCATTTCTAGAACACACACCTGGATCACAGTAGACACTCAAATATTGATGAAGTGCTGAAGAAAACAAGTACATATGTTAATTATAAGATGCAAGGATCTATGAAAGAAATAGAGAATTGCATGGGGAGCTCTATAACACACAGTTAGTGAAGAATCCGCTGAGGAAGGGACATTTAGGCCAAGAAAAATGCTATTAGGAATAGGATGTGCACAGGCCCCAAGGGAAAACCAAGTTTTTATCTTGGAGGGGCTGAGAAGCAGCTGTGTGATTAGAGCTTAGTAGGCCAGCGAGAGGGGAGAATGAAGTAACAGGAAATATGTCATTTATGCCTGTGGGCTAAACTGGCCTGCCACATGTTTTGGTGAATATAATTTGATTGAATCTGACATGCCCATTTCTTTATATATCACCTATGGTTGTTTTCTCTCTACAACAGCAGAGTTGAGTAGCTGCAACAGAGACTGTCATTTCACCCACCTAAGCTAAAATATATACTATATGATTTTTACAGAATGTTTACCAATCCCTTAAATCCTGGAGGCTGAGGGAAGGGCCTTGGGTTTCATTTTAATGCAATGGTGTGGCCATTTTCAAACATATCTGCAAATTCCTTGATATTCCTTCCTTCTAGAGGTGGAGTCCACCTTCCTTCCCCTTGAATCAAGCTCTGTGACTCCTTAAAAATAGAATACAGGAGAAGTCACATTGTGAGTTTCTGAGCTCAGGCTTTATGAAACTGACTTCTAGATTGTGTCTCTTGAAACCCAGACGCCATGTTGTGAGGAAGAGCAAGCAGCCCTTATGGAAGTCTGCAGGGTGAGGCCCACATGGGCGCCAATGACCAGCACAAACATGCCAGCCGTGTGCGGGAGCACTCTGGAAAGTTGATCCTCCAGCTCCTAGTAGAGCCACCTACTCTAAACCATGTGGAGCAGAGGGGAGCTGACCTCACCCAAATTTCAGATTTGTGAGCAAAATAAATGATGATTGTTATTTTAAGTCACCATGTTTTAGGGTATTTTATTATGTGATAATGGGACGGCATTAATGTTATTTTTGATAAATAGTTTCATATTTCCCATAAAATAGATAATGTAAAACCACCCCCTTGATGTTTACCCAATTTCTCTGTGTCACTTTCAAAGTATTTTCCAACTGATCACCCAACTTTATCACCCAATTTTATTCATTCAATAAATAATTGAGTGCCTACTGTGTACAGGAGTCTATAGCATAAATATTCATTGCTTGGTAGTTTGATATTTGAACAGGATATTCAGTTAGAGTGAAGGCAAATTCCAGTACTTCTGTCAATACAGAGGAATATGTATTTAAACAATTATTTATGCAAAGGCATTTTTCCACTCTTGAATTTTAACTCTGAAATTTAGTAACCCCACTTTTTTGCCATTTTCTAAAATTTCAAAGAACAGTTCAGTGATAATTGCAGAATTTTCATATTAATAGAGAAAGCTGGCACTTATAAATATCAAATTATTATCCTATTTATAATTTAACCATTTTCATTTAAACACATACATTTAGTACCAGTTTTTCTCTTCATGTATAAAAATACAATAGTTACAATAGAATGGGATGTTAACATTAGAAAAATAAGTACCTGAACTTGAGGGAAAGGATTCAGAATCTGAACATGAGGGAAAACGTCCAGAAAAACTGAAAAATGTAATTGTTTCACATATTGTCCTTTTTGGAAATCTGACCTGGTGCTCTGAACACTGGTACAGAAAAATGCTGACAGAAAAATTTCTTTAGCATTATTGCAAATATTCAATTTATGAAGAAAGCTATATTGTCTGCCTGCCTACGAAGAATAAAAAGCACAGGGCTTTTAAAAAAATCTTTTCATTTTACAGGCCACAATAATAGGGCAAGTTGCAAAAACAAATTGTTTTCTGCCAACTTTATAGTTCAAACTCTGAGTAAGACTGAGATAATTTGTGGTGGAGAAAATGACCTACATCTGGAATCTCAGGTTGAACCTGCCACATGACTGAGCTAGTTTTTATAAAGAAGCTGGAAATCTGGCGCCACACAAATGAAGAAAATGAGTTTAATCACTTAACAAGCTTGCTGCCTTGGATCCTGATGGCTGGAACAGAATGAAACATCGTAAGGAAAGAGTAGCAGGTAGAACCATTGACCGTCTATAGACCACTGATGGCCGGGCATGTCAAGCAAGCCAAAACAAGCCAATTTCCAATGACAGGGAGGAAAGTGAAATACAGGATTATGGGATTCTGAATGTAAGAGGGAAATTCTGGTTATCTACATGAGAGTAGTTGACAAGGTGGCAACAGAGGGGCTATGACACTGGTCCCTCGGGGGCATGCCAAAGTGGTGTCATGGAATCAATGCTTCAGCCCAATGGAGACTTGCTTTCAGGACTCAATCATTGTGACATTTCCTGCCAAATGGCCATCCTGGGTCAGGGAGGGAATGGAGTGTGGGGACCAAAATACGGAAACTCAGAGCAAAGGAGAGAGAAAGACAGAGCTGCAGGCCCAAGCAAACACTGCCAGAAAAAGCTTCAACAAATTAATAACCATACAATGGCGGGCATTTTACAGAGGCACTGGATGTAACAAAACTCTGGAAATTGATTAAAAACTTTCCTTAAAGAGAAGCTGAACAAGTCCTAGACCAGTGGTTGGCATACCGCGGTTCGGCAAACCGTGGCTTGTGAGCCACATGCGGCTCTTTGGACCCTTGAGTATGGCTCTTCCACAAAATACCGGCTCTTCCACAAAATACCGACTTCTGCGCATGGGCCACAAAGTTTCAATCGCACTGTACGTGCGTGCCCGCACGTGGTATTTTGTGGAAGAGTCACACTCAAGGGGCCAAAGAGCCACATGTGGCTTGCGAGCCGACGTTTGCCGACCACGATCCTAGACGAATGGTTTCAGAACACTGGCTCTTCGATCAGCAACCTCAGTGTTTAGCACCTAGGTTGAACAATGATTTTACAACATTCAATTTATTATTAAGCATATATATTGTATTTATTCTTTTGTATATATTAAATACATATATGTTATATATTAAATACCTTTATATAAATATTATATATTTATACATTATATATTTAATACATATTTAATATATACAATATTGCATAACAGAATAGGGTTTGAATTGTAGCTCAGTTTCTATGTTACTTTGAACACATTACTTAAATGTTTGGTACCTCAGCATCTATAAAATGTATAAAAGTATAACATGTAGCATTGAACCCACAGAAGAGGCTCAGAATGATTTTGAAGATTCTGGACTGAACTGGATCTAGAATCAAGGCTATTCACTCATATTGTTTAGGGGTTTCTGTTAAATTTTTATCACAGATACAGGAAAGTCCACCAAATAGCTTTTGCAGCTCATTGAAAAAAAATTACAGATTTGTTAACAGTATAGAAAATGAATATAATCCTTATTCTATACTGTGGGTTCGGTCATTCTCAACAATTCTGAGAAAATATCTCTCTACAAATTTACTCACCTTTATCAAAGGGTTAGAGGTAAGGATGTTAGAGGTCACTGCCTCAAGGTTGCTGCAGCTCAAAACATCCCTGACCTTTAAAAGACAGTAGCAGAGCAAACATGGGAAAGGAGATTCATGCAAACCCCTCCTCCACCCCAGTAGCAGGCCACAGCCGCATCCCTTAAACTGCAGATACCTCTGGATGGAGCCATGCATTCGACATGATCAAATATCATCTTCGGTTAAAACCTTGTCAAGATTTAGTTGGCAGGCAGCTGAAAGCCCAAATGGCATAAATATTGGGCTTGTAAAAGCAAAAGAAAAAGGAACAGAAAACTCCCAAAGGAAGAGGAAGGAAGAGTAGACGATGAAATATAAAAGCACCAGGGACTCTCCAGTTGCTGAAGACAAGCCTCTGAGTCATTGCCCCCCTTCCAATAACAGATACTCCAGATCATGGCCTCTTTCCACTGGCTGTGAGGTCATTAGCCAAATAGCCATGTTCCAAATCAAACAACCCATAGTTCCAACTCAAGAGTACTTTACAATTACTCAACTAACATTTAAAAGGATTCAAACCCTAACCTGCTAGGGTAACCTGTAAAATTAATGTAGACTCGAATTAAAATATATTTTTTCACTGATGAGACATGCACATTAGGTCATAAAAATACAGGTGTTTAATGACTGCAACGTAAACTAATGAATTACAAAGACTCACCCAGAAGTCCACACCTTATGGTGAAAGTAAGGAAAGAACCATAGATAAGGGTGGCAGTGCCAGTGTTCCTGGGGAGCAATAACTGCACGAAGGGGGCACACACCCTGTCTCACAAGAGCCACAAGTTTCCTCCTGAGGAAATACATCGAAGTCCAAATCAAATCTTACACACACATTCCAGGACATTTTGTTATTTCATATCTATCAGGAGGACTTCAGCTTCCTCCAGCCCAGGAGTTTCCAAACTTGACTGCTCATCAGTATCTTCTCAGGACACATTTTAGACTCAGGATTTGGAGTAAATAAATGAGGCATTAACAAAAAGACCTCTCATAGTAATCAACCTTTGTGGTTATTCTTGTAATCTTTGTTCTTTTGCTCTCACTCTAACCAAGTCCAAGCCATTATCCTCTCATCCTTGGACACCAGTGATGTCTTTTCCAGCTCAGTCTTAGAGATACCTTTTGAAAACATAGATCTGATCCCATCACACACCTTTTTGGAGACATCAATGGCCCCACCATTCTCCTAAAACACAGGAACTGAGTACAAAGAGCCTCTGCCAGCACAGGGGGTGGGTTGAAGGGCTTCTGATAAACTTTGTTTCAACAGGACCCATCATCTGTATATATAAAAGCCAAGTGACGAGAATGACCAGAATGACCAGAACGACCGGTCACTATGACGTGCACTGCGCCTGGCCAACTGGCCCGATCGGGGGCAGGGCCTGCCAGGCAACCTCCCGCATCCCCTCCCCCTGGCCAGCCCCAATCGGGGCTGACCGGCCGGACCCTGTGCCTGTGCACAAATTCGTGCACCAGGCCTCTAGTTCTTTGATAAAGAAAATGGGTATTTTTTTCACCTTTATGGAAAATGTTATGTGACTGCTACTTCAAGTCCTCCACCCATCTTCCATGCAGATTGTTGCCACAATCCCCTTTATATAGAAGTTTGGGGGGTGCTACTGTCAACGGAGAAGGTTTTACTGTCACCCCACTCTCCTACCCTGTAACTCAGTGCCCCTCCAACATCACAGAATTTCAGAAGCAGCTCTATAGAAAAAATTCTTGAGGACAGAAGAGGTCAAAAGTAGTTCAGCACAAGCTGATCACACTTGAAGCAGGGTAGCTCTGGTAGATTTTTTTTCTTTCTATTCATACACATCTCTAATAACAGCTGCCTCCATGGTTGGTGTGACAGGCAGAAGCAGGGCAAATGTCAAACCACCAATGATAGTGACAATTCAGTGGGTCCTCCATTCACTAAGTACTTAAAATTCTTTTGCATAATTATGCACATCTCTCTTTAAAAATATGTACATATTAGTTTTAGCACAACTAATGATAGCTTTTCTGACACAGGATGTCTTTAGTTTTTCTCAATAAATTGCTATTTTTTATTTTTTTATTATGGGTTTTGGAATGAAGATTGATTTTTGAACCGTTTTGGGGGAATAATAGCTGACTTTTGTGCTACTGTGCCATTGCTCAGTTCACATTTCAATAATTAAATATAAACACGCTCCCTCAGAGAACAGAGTCACTTAAAATATGGCAGTGCTTCATTAATAATCGATTTACAGAATCTCTCACGGTGGAAACGACAGCCTCTTGAAGCTGTCATGGCTGTCAGTCGTGCTAAGCAGGTGAGAATTACTGCCTGAGCTCCAGATAGAGGCACAAATAGCAGTGGTTTCCTTGGAGACTCGCAGCAAAGCTAAAGCCCTGCACCTACAGGACTGGGGTTTCCAAATGGCAAGAGAGTTTCTCTCCAGAGATTCATCAGTCTTTCCAAACTGAGTAACTTTTGGCCCAGTCTTAGGGAAGGACCTATAAGTGAACGCTAGTGAGGATCAGAGGGCAGGGATGGGAGACACAGAACGTGCCGGCCTGGGGGTTGGTTCACAGTCAGAGCCCACAGACACACGCAAACCTGACTGCAATGCTAAGGAGGCTGAGAGTTGCAGGACCAGCTCTCATTTGTAATGAGTCACCCCATATGAAAAGCCCCCTGCCTGTGCTTCTGGACAGACCATTGCCAAGTCACAAGGCAGAGGGATACCCTGGGTAAAGTAGACAAACACAATGCAAGTCATGGTTTTTAAAGGGGGCATGTAGTGATTCCGGTCCTTCGTTCTCCTTCCTATGTTATTTTATTTGTAAAACCAAACAGGTTGGTGCTCTTTTGATGATTTTAGAATTCTGGATGCTCTTCTTGGGACGCTATAGATGGAATTGGACACGTTCTCTCCTCCCATATTCTTTTAGCGTTTTTTTCCAGTGGAGGTACAGATTTATAGGAGATTTTTTTTTCAATTGCAGTTGGCATTCAATATTATATCGGTACAGGATAGTGGCTAGACATTCATATAACTTACAAAGTGATTCCCCCATAAGCCTAGTACCCCCCTGACACCATACATAGTTATTACAATATTATTGACTATTTCCCCTATGCTGTACTTGACATTCTGTAGGGGAAATTTGACAGAGATTTTAGTGCAAGATTCTTATCTTCTTTCTCCCTGTTCTTCCCCCGACCTCTTGCCTGAAGGAGAGAGTCAGGGTCCCAGGGTTGGAAGGGGAGACAGAAAATTCAGATGTGATGCAGAGTCCGAGGGGGGCAAGAAGCAATACAACTTACATGCATAAAGTAACTGCATTTAATAATGTGCCAATATGAGAAGATAGAGCCACTTTAAAAACCTGCAGGTCCTTTAAAAAGAATGCATTTGCCTAAAAGGCATAGCAGCTACTGAATTGCTAGCCTGCATTTTTCACTAAATGCACCTTTTAATGTTACCTACTTATAACTGCAAGCACTGAGTAACAAAACACGAGAAATACGGACTTTTAATGCCCTGTATTTATATAAACTAGTTTATATAATATGCTGCATCTGGAAATTGTTACCACACAGAGCTCTTTACAAGGAGAATTCATCTTCATTCACTCCCTGTGAAACCTTATTTTGTGTAGTAAATGAGGCATACTATGTGCTTGATTTTCTCTAGCTTATGCTCATTTCTTTATGAAAGATGATTCAATTATACTTCATCATATCAACTCCCTTGAACAAATAAAAGCAGCTCACTCTTAGAGGTCCCTGTCTCCATGGTTTCTATTTGCTGGTGTTTATTTCACGCTCTTTGAGGTCATGGTGGTTCAGATCATGAGCCTTGGGAACCAGGGAGATGTGGAGTTCAAACCACAGCTTCAGTTGTACGGTTAGAGGCAGGTCTCTAAGACTCAGTTTTCTTACCTGAAAATGGGGATATTGGTTCCTACGTCAAAGGATTGTTGTAAGAATTGAATGAAATGTCACTGGTTGAAAACTCATACAGAATATTTGAGGAGAGGAATCAACTACCAAGATTCCAAAATTAAAGGTGATAAATACGGGTTTTCACAATTGTTCTGATCTTGATGAAAATCTACCATCCACATTCTCTGCCTGCCTACTCTGTCTCCTATTCCTCTAATAAAAGCTCTGAACTACATCTCTGTCATTTATCTTCTTCTACATCTCTCCCTTGAAAAATTCATAGTCTGACAATGACCAGCTTTGTACAGGTGAGTTGCAAATCTGTGTCATTACTTTGACCTTTCTAAATCCAGTTTCATATTTTCAACAATGTCTGGCAATTTCCAGATATCTTCGACCCCTTAAAATGTAATATATCTAACATCAAATATTATCTTTTCTCTCCAAATAAGCTTTTCCTCCCACTTTACCCATTTCTGATAATGACTCATTCATGCATTTGTTCAACTAGTATTTTCTTTGAATGCCTACTACATGGATCTAAATTGGATGCTGTGGATACAAGGCAAACAATTTTGTTCCAATCCTGGCTCTCAGGGCAGAGGTGGATAGAAGCAAATAAGCAGAACTTACATCACATTGAATAGACACTGCACTAAGGCAAGATCAGGTGATGAGAAAGCACCTCTTCTCCCTGATAATCGGCCTTAAGATCTTTTAGTGATCTTGGTCCCTACCCTCTATCTGCCCTCCCCTACACTTAATGAGCAAGTACTTACATGTATTGTCTGTTTCCCATTTTCACAATTACAGTGGCAAATTAAAATAAAAATATGGCCAAAAATTCGTTGACTATCCTCCCACGGAGAAATGAGGTCTAATTCCCCTCTCCCAGAATATGGACAGGTTTTCCCCTCAGCCACTCCTGTACAAAAAGCTCCAGTCCAACTTCCAATCCTAATTGGACTAGTACTTGCTCCCCTGTTTCATGCTTTGTCTTATATCATTCCCACCAAACAGAGCTGCCTTTATTCCTGCCTACCTCTTTGAATTCTATCCCCTTTCACATTCCTATCCAAATGCTACTTCTTGGGCTGATCACCCAGCCAAAGGTGCTTTGCTGTTCTCTCGAACGCTTAAGATGTATTTGGATTTGGTGATACTTGCTTTGCAAGAGCATCTAATGTGAAATATAAACTGTACACCGTGAAATAATCTGTACAGATATTGTTTACTGCTATTCATGCTGTTGTTGTTGTTGCTGTTGTTTTCTTAGCTAAATCTCTCTCCTGGCAGGCTTCTCATATGTCTTCTGACGTCCTTACAATAAGAATACAAACTCCTAAAGAACAGCATCCAGGCCATAAATACCTATATAGTTCCTTCCCCACCCCACCACCCTACAGTGCCATGCCTAGAATATTCTTCAATGAGATTTGTTGAATGAGTCAAAGAATAATGAATGAGCACTGTAGCTTAGCTTTGGTGTTTCATCTCAACTCAATGATTAATTAAATGTATTAGAAAATACTACTACTAGGCTATAGACCATAACCATAGGTCTAGTGTGACCAGCTGCAGAGACAAAAATTAAAGCTCTGGCCTTTACAGTACATTAATTAACACATGGAAGAAAAGACCCAACATGCTCCAAGCCTGGCAGGAGATTAGTGTTTAGTACTCCTAAAGAAAGTCTCCCCAGTAAGGCAGTCTATTGGGAACATTGCAGTAGGAAAGTTAAGATGGCAAACAGATGTCATCAGGCCAATGCCAATATCCTGACATGGAGGACCTGCTTAACATGGTGAAAAATCAAGTTGTGATAGAGAAAAGTACCGGATCTGCTGAGAAGAAAGCTGGCTTGAGAGTCTTTGCAAGTTACTGGGTATTACTATTTGGGAATTGTGGTTTAATAGTCAAATCCAGTTGTGTGATCATTTTAACAAATATCATTGAATATTATAGCAAAATTTACTTAATTAATTTTCTATTATTGGATAATTAAGTTATTTCTAAATTTTTATAGTAATACTAAATTTTTATACATCTACCATTGAGAACTCTCCTCAGTTAAATTCCAAGATGTGAAATTATTGAGTCAAAGGAAATGTACATTTTTAAGACTTTTAAAAGGTATGGCAAAACCAGGATTGGCATGACTGATGATAGAATTCAGCTTTGGAAAAGAGAGGAGCAAAACCCAGAGTCTCAATCAGTCTGTGCCTTGGTTCAGATCCTCAACCTCTCACGTTTGATGAGTACAAATGTCACCTAAATGTTGTCCTTGCCACAAATCTTGATGTCAGAGTGTTCTTTCTCACTGTGATTTGATCTAACAAATCAGATCTATGTGTCCTTCGTAGAGCACGAAGCACCGTCATTATCTGAGTCCTGGTTACCTTCCCAGGTCCAGATTGCCTTCTTTCTTCAAGCTTCTCCCACCTGCACCTGATGCTGACGCTGAATCTATCAACCTGGGGTTTCCTCAAGCATTCCAAACCCTTCTAGGTCTCCATGTCAGCACTTTACTGCTCCTTTACTCTTACATCCTTTCTCTGCATTTACAAATGGCCAACCTCCTTTGTCATTTAAGATCCAAGCATCACACTTTTAGGGAAACTATCTATTCATCTACGTTTCTGCAGTAGCTGGTACATACCTCCAGCATGGCCCTGACGTCATCTCATCTTTGCTGAGGTGTTAATAGACTATCTTTCTGTTCTATGTGACTCTCAATTAAAAAAGCATCGGATACACTAACCAATGTGAGGGTCTTGGGGCTCTAGCCTCAGGGAGGCAAATGCTTCTACTTTTCTTTCTTTTCTGATTAGTAACATCCGAAGGTAAATGGCATTGAGAAAGACCTGCTTCCAAACATGTTTATGTGTAGTCAACAATGATCCCTCATGTTCACATAGTACTTTAAAGTTCACAAAGCCCTTACCCATCAATCATTTCAGAAGCCTTTTGTGAAGTACAAGGCAACCTTATTATCACTGGTTTATAAAAGTGGATACAACTATGAAATAGAATCAATGCCTACATTCCTGGGTGGGTGTAAAAATTAAGTAAAATAATATTTTTTCCCTTATCCATTTTTTAAGATCCCTTCTTCTATACTTTTATAATTTTATACAAATTCATATTACTAAAAATACACCTTGGTATTTCATGAGTAAAGGGAAATGAAATCTCTGTGGACATTTTCCTATACCTTGGCGAGGTAAGTATGAGAGACTGAAAATTATCTCAAATCTTTAAATTCTATTATGGATTAATTCCCAAGAAAAAATCTATATGTTATTTATTCATTAAAATTCCTTTCAATGATACCTAAATGGCTAATTCTCCACCTAGCTACCAGGAAAACAGAATCTCCAAATTTGATCAAAATTAATCTAAACAGAGGTATCTATTCATCTACGTTTCTGCAGTAGCTGGTACATACCTCCAGCATGGCCCTGCCCACGTCATCTCATCTTTGCTGTGTTAATAGACTATCTTTCTGTTCTATGTGACTCTCAATTAAAAAAGCATCGGATACACTAACCAATGTGAGGGTCTTGGGGCTCTAGCCTCAGGGAGGCAAATGCTTCTACTTTTCTTTCTTTTCTGATTAGTAACATCCGAAGGTAAATGGCATTGAGAAAGACCTGCTTCCAAACATGTTTATGTGTAGTCAACAATGATCCCTCATGTTCACATAGTACTTTAAAGTTCACAAAGCCCTTACCCATCAATCATTTCAGAAGCCTTTTGTGAAGTACAAGGCAACCTTATTATCACTGGTTTATAAAAGTGGATACAACTATGAAATAGAATCAATGCCTACATTCCTGGGTGGGTGTAAAAATTAAGTAAAATAATATTTTTTCCCTTATCCATTTTTTAAGATCCCTTCTTCTATACTTTTATAATTTT
Organism: Myotis brandtii; assembly: GCF_000412655.1. Lineage (NCBI taxonomy): Eukaryota > Metazoa > Chordata > Mammalia > Chiroptera > Vespertilionidae > Myotis > Myotis brandtii. The sequence continues at coordinate 2,282,477 of NW_005364372.1, forward strand.
ATACAAATTCATATTACTAAAAATACACCTTGGTATTTCATGAGTAAAGGGAAATGAAATCTCTGTGGACATTTTCCTATACCTTGGCGAGGTAAGTATGAGAGACTGAAAATTATCTCAAATCTTTAAATTTAAATTATATTATGGATTAATTTTACCCTGGGGATTCCCAAGAAAAAATCTATATGTTATTTATTCATTAAAATTCCTTTCAATGATACCTAAATGGCTAATTCTCCACCTAGCTACCAGGAAAACAGAATCTCCAAATTTGATCAAAATTAATCTAAACAGAGGTGTGTGGCTCATTTAAAAGACCAAAAAATGCATATTTTAAATGTTCCAAGAGAAGATACATGGATGAAGCTGCTGGAGGCCACTCTAACTTGTGTTATGATCATTTGAAAGGGATTTTAAATGACTATTTACATTAGTATTCAATCAAAGATAGCTTCCATGACAGCCTCTGAATTACATGGAATATTTATCTGGTGCCTCAAATGCAGAGCTCCTACACACTTCCCAGCCTGTACTGCACTTGACCTTTCCTTTAATGGCAAGTCTATAATCATATTTTGTCACTTTTTTCAAACTATCTATAAAAATAAATAGGATGCAAGCCATAGATTAATAAATAAGAACTATTCTAAGGTAAGGACAACGGGGTTATATTTGGTTTGGGCCTCTTGATTGTGTCACATTTATTTGTTAATTTTCAATGAGGCAAAATTATGCCTAGTAACTTTGTAACCCTTAATTCCTACTTTAAATGTATGACTTTCTTTTTAAACTAATGAGGTCACACACCTAAATATAGCTAATGTTTTAAAATTTAGTTTTTAAAAACTTTGCATTTATATAGCTATTGTTCTTACCCCTAAAGATCTAGTTCAACCTAAAGTAATACCTCATAAGTGACAATCACAAAACTATCAGAATATATAGGAAAGGGGCACTTTCTTTAAATGCTAATGTGGTCTCAAAAAACAACAAGCTTGATCAGTTTTGGCTGAAGTATTAGTGGAGAAAGGAATTAATTCAACTTTTATCTGTGGCTTGGAATATAGCAGTGTTAAGTGACTATTCTGTACAGCAAAGCAAATGATTTTTAAAGCTTTTCTATACCCATGGGATTACTGTTTATAATTTTTCCTGTAGCCATTCATTGTTTTTAATTTTTAAAAAAATTTTCAATTACAGTTGACATACAATATTATATTATTTTAGGTGTATAACACAGTGATTAGACATTAAACATACAAAGGTGATAAGTCTAGCATCCATCTTGTAAATCAGCGGTTCTCAACCTGTGGGTCGCGACCCCTTTGGGGGTCGAACGACCCTTTCACAGGGGTCGCCTAAGACCATCGGAAAACACATATATAATTACATATTGTTTTTGTGATTAATCACTATGCTTTAATTATGTTCAATTTGTAACAATGAAATTGGGGGTCACCACAACATGAGGAACTGTATTAAAGGGTCGCAGCATTAGGAAGGTTGAGAACCACTGTGTAAATGATTCTTAAAGCTTACTTTCAACTCGCTGTACAACATTCCTTGCTAGGTAGATGTTTTGTTTATCAGCCATGTCTGATTTGGTCTGAAAATGGTGAATTTCTTGTTATATAAATTGGAACAGACTTTTGAAGAGAAAAAAAGGCCCAAACTAGTATATTCTGGGAGATACTTGTAGAATAAAGCCTTTTATATTAAATCTAGTTTCTCCTCCCCATGTTCTGTTCACATTTACTTTGTTTTTTCAGGGCCAGAGATACCCAGCAAAGCTATCCTCGGTTATAGGGATTACAAGATTCCAGTTTCTAAAGTCATTGTGTAGCACTAATATTCACATTATCATCTTACTTACAAGATTTAGTTTTCCACATGAACCGTGTTGAGAAAACTCTGCTTAAGTTTTACCAGTTACTACCTTTTCCATTTTATAGTCAATTAGGCTAAAAACCTGAGAGGATGGCCGTCCAGCATTTAGTATAGAAGGTGGGATGGGAATAGAAGGCCCAAATTAAATTATGGTTTGCTGGGGGCCACTGGAGTTCCCACTTGGTTTGTCAAGCTGCCCATTAGTCAGTCAACACTGATCACCTGTGTAGAAGAGGCACTTCATCCATGAGCACACACATACACAATCCCACCCTGTGGAAAACACGTTAAAACAACTGAATGGTAGGACACTGCCTTCTGAGCACCTGTTTGGTGTAGTCCAAGAATAATAGCTATGAAAACATGAACACGCATTTTGAATATCTTCATGTGGGAAGACCTGAAGCCACGTTAATTTAATCTCCTTTCCTAAATGTTACCAGCAATGTAGAAATGGACGCTCTCATCCCTGTAATCAGTTGCACAGTGCACGGGGGCAGCGGTCTCCGGTGCCTCATCTGTGAGCTAATCTTTCATTTCATAGCAGATCTTTCCATATCAAACAACACAAATGACTTAATTTGCATGACAGGATTTGTAACGGGGCAAATCTAGTGTCAAAGTCGATTAAAGATTACACCAGAGAACTATCATAATCAGTTCTCTAATGAGCCTAAATAGTACATGTAAAGTCTCCCCCTTTTGCCATTCCAGTCATGTATAAAAGGGAGTGTGTTTCTTTTCTTCGATGAGCCAGTCCTTTGGTTTGCACATTACGCCCTACGTTGAGCTAAAGTCATGTCAGTCTGGTTTCAGAGGGAGAGAAAGGGAAATAATAAAGCAAACATCACTTCACAAATGACATTGCTTGGTATAAGCCAACGTTTGAAGCCCTTAATTCTTCTAATCTGCAAAATAGTCAATGCTAATGGGTTTTTGCCTTTGTGAAAGCTGATGCATAGAAAGAAAAACTTTAATGAGCTGCCTGGGCCGTATGCTTACAGATACCTGTCAAATGTCTGTCATCTTAGCTATCGCTGAGGCATTATAAAGAAAGTAAGAAGGAAGGAACGACAGTATTTGTACAAGCATTTTCATGCTAAAATGGCACAATTTTCTTCCTGTCATAATTTCATTGTATCTGAAAGTCAGGAAAGCTTAACCCTTTCCCTAGCATGTCCTGCGTAGTTGTATCACACAATCCTGGAGCCAGTGGTTTAAAAACAGCACTATGATTTTTTTTAAACAACATCTTCTGTTAGATTTGTTTTTGAAAATGGAATTACCTACATTTAAAAAAAATGTGACAACAAACTATTTGAATCCATTGCTTCACCCAGGGAGATCAGGAGTTTATTAAATGCAAAACCTCCTTAATGTGAGAGGCTGTCATTTGAATCAATTCTTTCTGAGTTCTTAATTTAATATTTCATTGTATCTTTGTATGCTTAATACATATACCAGGGCAATAAGGCCAACAAACTCCCCTGGTCTCACCTTCTCTTTTATTTAAAAACAAAAACAACGAAATGCAAATGTGTCTTATTACACCAGCATCTACCTACCAGTTCTGCTACAATAAGGCTGAGTTAGCCTTATTTTCTGGGATTTATAACAACACAGTCATAAAAATGGAAGGTGAGTTGAAAGTTAGCAGGACAGAAAAGTCTCTGTCTAGGTGTGAATTGTTTTCTTTCTTTCAAAGTTAAAAAGAATTATAAGTGTAAACACACACACACACACACACACACACACACACACACACCACAAGAACTTCCAAGTTTTGGGTCAAACCACATAGTTTTAAAGAAAAAGCATGGGCTTTATCTCAGGATTCCTTGGTGCTTAGGTGAGAATAGAAGTGAGCCATCCTCTGACTGCTTCTGTTTGCCACGCCCCTCATCCCCCACCCCCCAAAAAATGGAAAGAGAAGAAAATGAAGTGCTTTCTAGAGAGGGAGGAGCTTTCTCTATCGGAGCATGCGCGGGACAGGGGTGCAGTTTTGGCCTTCCCTCTGACTTACTGTGCGCACTAGGAAAGCTTCTGCATTTTCACTTCTGTATATTTAGAAAATCGTACGCTAGGATAATCCTCAACACTTATAATGAAATAATGCGGATAAATGAATATCTGTAAATCAAACAATACCTGGTGTTTTACCCCTGTGTATTTGTAAATCACACCGGCCTATAATATTGTCTCCTCACTGAAACACCCTTTGGCATATTAAAATAGTTGTGTTACTTCAGGCTGTCCATTGAACACCAACGACCCCAAATTAGCACAAATTCTTTAGCAGGTTCCAGGCATCAATGATGATGCTTGTAATAGGTGTTCACTTCCGGCTGATGGTCTGGGACTAGGAGTCCCTAGGGGGTTTGTGTAATCTGAATGCCAATCCCTTCTAAGAAGACACATCAAGACTCAGCAAAGCAGAACCTCTTCCATTTGCCTCAAAAAGCTGTTGTATTGCTCAGGGCTTTGACTCATTTGCTCTCCCTCCCCTGTTACAACCTAAAGAGACCCACTTGAATGAGCTCATTGGGCTGTATTGTTTCCCAAAATACTATTGTGACTTGAAGGAGGACGTATATGAAATGTTGATGCTGCAGGTAAAATCTGTGAGCCCTAATGGGGTCTCCAGCCCCCTTGATTCCTTTTCCCAGAGTACAATAAGTCAAAACAAACTCAAGCAGAGGGCAAATTTTAGTCAAGTGAAATTAAAATTTCAAATGAGATAAACCGAGCCAAAAGCATTAGAATAAGGATGCCTCCAGCATTCAGTGCCTAGATGGAGCCAAAACCCGGGTCTCCAATTAGACAGCTCTAAAGGCCAGGTTTACTGAAAAGAAATTAGGCCAACATTAATTTGGAAGTGCACTGTTTTAACATCCTTTGGTAGAGATGTTCAGCTCTTTGGAAAAGAAACAAATTCCCACCCCCAATAAAAAAATCACCCTCCTTGGGCCTTGTTCTGATTTACAAACAAGTAGACCTTCTCCAGCTAAAATGAGCAGCAGAGCCAATTTCTGGGGCCATGAGGTCCTGCCTTATTTAACAAATATTTATCACAGACACTCAGCCCACCAGGCCCCGGGCCATAGGATCATGCTTTGTGACAAGACCCACCTCTGTGGCACTCACAGATCAGTGTTCCTCAAAGTTGTAAGTTCTCTTTCTGCAATAAATCTGGCCTCTTGGTAAAGGACATGTTTTGCCTGCCAAGCCTCATCCATCAAGTTAAATATAAAAATCTACCCAAGAGATCAGGCGTCTAGAACTGTTTCGATGTTGCCATTGCTGTTATTGCTTTTTCTTGCTCCTCATTCCAAAGATACACTAGAAGCCTGGGTCTATTTCCATGCCACGCCCCAGTCCATGGTACATGTTCAAGCCCACCTACTTTATCTGGACATGCACACGTATCAATCACTCTCTCCTAAATTCCAAAGGCTATTTAACCAGGGGCCCCCAGCTTTTGCTCCTGACCATTGTGCGAGCTCTCGAGCCTTTATGCCATGTGGAAAATAGGGTCTCCCAGACATGAACACACAAACTTTCGTAACAGACTGTTAGCCATACGTGCACGGTTTTGACTCGAATTTCCACCACTTTCCAATATGAATAATTCAACGCCCTCGCCCAATTGTTCCTGGAAGGATAGGATATGAATTAAAAGGCTATAAGGCGTGTAACTAAACAATGGTTTGCATTTCCCGAGGCTGCTGTTGTGTGCAGCGAGAGAGAGATACAGCCATTTGTATTTCCCAGTTCATTTTCCCTGCAGTCCTACACTCTCCTTCCCCTGGAACACTGCTTCTGTGACCCAGTTGCTATACCTCCCAGCCGCTGCACCCCGGAGGCTGTCACAAGTCTCCCTCCTTCCCAGGAGGTGAACACACAATAGAGAAAAGGCCCTGGCTGGGAGGTTCAGCCGCCATTAACCCTTACCAGCTGTGCCTGTGGGGAGCCTTCTGGCCTGAATGTCCTTTCTCTGCGGCCGCCTTCATGCCACTAATCTAACCATTGTTAAGGAGGAATGCTGACAGGAGAAAAGAAATTTTTCTTGTGTCCATGCAAGTGTGTGTATCCATGTGTAAGTGAAGGAAGAGTGAAGGCTAATTTCTATAGTTGGCATGAATGGAGGGCTTGGGGAAAAAAACTAGTTAAAATGTGTTTACTTGCTTAAAAGGCTCCGTCAATTTAAATAATTTCAGTAGTGTGCTCTATTTTTTTTTTTAAGGGAAGGGGAGAAACTAGTTACTATTATAATTTTCTTTAAATCCTCTGAGATGTTTGGGCATGTTGAAGACTTTTAAAATTCACTGCCAGCAGGAAAAAAAAAATGAATTGAATTTCTGCAAAATCCTGGCATAAAGTTACAGGCACACAAAATTGCTCACTTCTAATGGACCTTAAAAAAATTAGAGAAAGAGAACTGGTTATACGGGTCACATTTCCTTCAGAAAAACCATTCACATTTAATGCTTAGGAAAGCTTTAAAAAATCTGTTAGAATTGAAATGGGAAAGGATTTAACTTTATTGACCACTTTTAGAGTAATTAATTGACAGAGAGTCACTATGTTTTTTAAAAAACAAATTTTGCTTTCAATGAACCTTGAAGGTCAATACAGGAACATGATTTCCTCTTTAATTTTAAAGAATACATATCCAGACATAGCAAAAGTGACTGCCTGAGGTGGTCACTGTGCAAGCTTAGCCGGGCAGGTGACAATGATAACCACAATTCTAATAAGGTGGCCAAGCAAATATCCTGCCTGTTTGAAAAGTTTACATAATTTTGATCTTTGAGGATTTCATTTGCCCTTTCAAAAGCACAGGCATCAAAGAGAAACTATTCTTAAATAGAATACTCCATGTTGTCATTTGATAAAGTTTCGTAAAACACAACAGTTGGCCTATCTCAAATCAAATTAAGAATAATTCATGTAGAAATGTATTTTCTGGACAATTAGACTGTATCGTAGGAGGGCAAATGTCTGATATAATAAAGGCTCTCCTTTGCATCTGTTCCGACGTCTAGACTGCAGCAATTACTGGTCCTTCCAACAGCAGCAGCAAGATAATGCTCTGCTCACAGGTTGCAGCCATTAAAACTGAGCATAATCTTCCTTTGCTCCTTTATTACCGCCATCATTTGATTGTGATAAAGTAGATTTAATTTAATGAAGTTATACTTTTCTAAATTTGTATGCATACATTTACATGAATGGCGAGAGCAGTGTCAGGTACACTGTTTTTCAAGACATTAGAGGTAAATACCCTGGCGCTCTTCTCCTGAAGGTGTAGTATGATTGGCAAACCAAAACAACAGCCACAGCAGCAACAGTACAGAGAGGCCCAGCTCTTCAAACCCTGTACCTGTCTCTTAGCCACTTCTTAGGCTCTTCCATTCCCCAAGATGGGAAGTATCCCAGAGAGGAAATGAATGTGACAGCATAGGGATTAAAGACATAGATGAGAACAATAATGTAGTTTTGATCCCATTCATTGGCTTCATCAGTCAATCATCCATTCAACAAATATTTGGGGGGTTTCTCCAATATGCCAGACACAGTGCCAGGTTGTTTGGGAGGCACAAAATCGAATCCTACACTTATCCTACACTCAAGAAGTATCATATCTAATAGGGGAATTGCTGATATATATATACTAGAGGCCTGATGCACGAAAATTCATGCAAGAGTAGGCCTTCCTTCCCCCGGCTGCCGGCACCAGCTTCCCTCCAGCACCCAGGACCTGGGCTGCTTCCCTCCTCCGGCCGCCATCAGGTACCCGGGACCAGGCTGGCTTCCCTCCAGCTCAGCTTCGTCAGGAAGGACATCCGGAAGACATCCAGTCTAATTAGCATATTACCCTTTATTATTATAGATCATTTAATAGAAACATAATAGTGCTGTCTGTTAGGGTTCAGTTAAGTCATTGCAAAAAAGTCAAATCCTACCTTCCCACCGATTCTCATGGTTATTAAAGTGATAATTTTCCAGCTCTACCCCACACGTTTACATCAAAAGTTCACAGAGGCAAAAGAACGTAACTATAGTCAAGTGTGACTTAAATAAATTATTTTTAGGATTTCTCCAATTTACCTCAGCTATCTGGATATAAACTTTGTTCCCAGACTTTCTTATTTTTTGAAGTGTTTGGAGAAAGACTACTGGTGCTTGGAAGACTTGATAGCAGAGAAATCACTGAAGGGTCTCAGTATGCCTACTGTCTAGCAAATGCCAAAGGACTTGCATAGTGAGGATGCTAAGAACAAGCAAGTGATTTCAACATCTAGGGCAGCGGTTCTCAACCTGTGGATCGCGACCCCTTTGGGGGTTGAACGACCCTTTCACAGGGGTCGCCTAAGACCATCGGAAAACATATATATATAATTACATATTGTTTACAGTAGCAAAATGACAGTTATGAAGTCACAACAAAAATAATTTTATGGTTGGGGGTCACCACAACATGAGGAACTGTATTAAAGGGTTGCGGCATTAGGAAGGTTGAGAACCACTGATCTAGGGTATTTTTTTTCAATCTAGTTCACTTTACTATGTAAAAATACACTCATTTAATCCTGAACATAGTAAGAATATTAAGCATTATTTCAGAAATTCTGTTTGCCTCCATAAATAAACAGCCACAGGAGAAATCCATATTCTTTAGAAACATGTAATATAACAAAACAAAGAAGTAAAGTTGTTTTAACTTTTGCTGAAACAAAAGAGCACATTAGTACCATACTTTCTAGGTAATAAAAAAATCCCGAGTTTTGTTTTGGATGGCTTGCAGAAATTTAAAATGGAGCAAAAGAGCAACATTTCAAAAACAATATGATGGTTATAGTCAGCAGAAAAGTGATTAATGCCCTTAATATTTTTGTGCTTCTTAAATAAAAGCAGATTTAATCTAATCATAAGACCAGCTACAACAGAAAAAGCCTTAACATTTTCCCATACTTATCAGTTAAGCATGCTTTCCAGCCTCATCTCCCTCTACAGCTCCCTACACCTTACCTCCCAGTCAACACTCCTAACCCCTTTGTAAGAGCAGCTGTAGGCTTTGCTGCCTCTGTTCCTTTCCCTCACGCTGTTCCTACATCCGCCCTTCTCTTTCCCAACTCTGCCCATCAAAATCCCACTCATCCCTCATGGCCTACATCAAATCAAATTTCCTCCAATTCCTCCCAACCAGATTTACTCATTCTGTAAATTTTTATGACCTTTTGTGGAGGGCAGTTTGTCAGTCTCTAGAAAAAACCTTTTAATCACTATTACACAGCAATTTCACTTCAAAATTCTATCCCGTGAAAATACACTTAGACATAAAGAAATGTCCATGGATGTTCATTGTGGCACTGCTAGAATTTGCAAAAATAGAAACCACATAAATTCTCATCAATAAAGAAATGTTCAAAAATTATATTGCCCTATATATTAGAATATTTTACAGCCAATATTTTATTTTAGATCATTATATACCACCAAGGAAAAAATGTCAACATATACTAGTAAATATGTCAAAAGTAAATTGCAGAATATTGAGTATAGTATATACTAATCTCATTTTCGTGGAAAGAAGAAAGGAAGGAACAATGGAAGGAAGGAAGGGAGGAAGGAAAGGATGATGAAAGGAAGGTAGAGAAAGAAAGACTGTTAAGCTGTACATGGACATGTCTGAAAGTACATTTTTTAAAATTCTGGAAGAATATATATTATACTGGATAATGATATTTATCATTAAAGTTGATAATGGATAGGATAAATAGGGTATTTAATTTTCATTTTTAAAATTTATTTTTAAATATATTTTTATTGATTTCAGAGAAAAGGAAAGGGAGAAAGAGATAGAAACATCAATGATGATTGAGGGTCATTAATCAGCTGCCTCCTGCATGCCTCCTACGGGGATGGAGCCTGCAACCTGGGCATGTGCCCTGACAGGGAATCAAACTGTGACCTTCTGGTTCATGGATTGATGCTCAAACACTGAACCACACCGGTTGGGTGGTATTTAATTTTTAAATATTTTGGATTTTTGAATGTTTACAACAAATTTTCATTGCCTTTTTAATTAAACAAGTACAATTTCCTTCCCGTGAACTCTACCATCTTTCACGCTCACTGTAGTGCAGATGTGAATATTTCTGCCTCTTCTACATTGTAAGGGTCTTGAAAGAAGGAACCATTTCTGCTCATCTTTATATGACCTGCTGTATCCATCACAGTTGTTCTTTGTAGAGGTCTGTTGAGTTATTGATCTAGTTGAAACAAGGCCCATAGTATCTTGTGGTTGGAAATTCCTCTGGGTGTCATCTACATCAAGGACAAGGCCTAAATAAAACCAAAGTGAAGAACAGCGTCTTCCAGGAGCAGTAGGAGCAGTGGAAAAGGAGGAATGACAAGCACTAATCCAATTTCCCTCTCTGCCCAGGCAGGTGACATTCCCACCCCACCTTTCTCAAACCTTAATGAATGTATAAGAAATAAATATGTGAGAGAATGAAAAATAAATGGAAAAATTGTTTTTAAAAAGTCTACCCCAGAGGCTATTGTAAAAAAGACATGTGATAACAAGTGTTGGTGAGAGTGTAGAGAAAACAGAACATGCATATTCTGTTGGTGGGAATGAAAATTGTTTTCCACTATGAAAAACAGTATGGAGTTTCCTCAAAAAATTAAAAATAAAACTGTCATGTGATCCATGAATTCCACTATGGGCATGTAATCAAAGGAAATGAAATCAGTACCTTAGAGATACCTGCATTCCCATGTTCATTGTCACATTATGCACAATAGTCAATATATGGACACACATGAGCATCTGTCAATGGATGAACAGACTTTTAAAATGTGGTGCATATGTATACAATAGAATGTTATCCAGCCAAAAAAAGGAGATCCTGCCATTAGCAACTACATGGATGAACCTGTAGGACATTGTGCTAAGTGAAACAAGCCAGATACAGAAAGACAAATACTGTACGATCTCACTGATCTATGGAATCTAAAAAGGAGAACTCACAGAAGCAGAGAGTACAGTGGTGGTTACCCGGGACTGAGAGGTGAGGGATTTGGGGAAATGCTGGTCTAAAGGTACAAACCTTCAGTTATAAGATGAGTAACTCCTGGGGATGTAATGTATAGCATGATGACTATAGTTGAGAATATGTATACATTCTTGTATACATGAAATTTGCTGAGAGACAATAAACCTTACACAAATTCATTCATTCATTTCAAATATCGAGTACATGCTGTATGCCAGACACATTTCAGACACTGGGGATAGAGAAGGGAGGTCTGCCCTCATGAAGCTTCTAGTCTAGTTGGGCAATGAGACAAGTCATTGCCTGGAAGAGCAGTTTGGAGAAGACAATGATTAGAGACTGGGAATGGTGAGAAAGAGCTACCTGGGGGAAGTGTTCAGGGAAGGCATCACCAATTAGGTGGCATTTGAAGTAAGACCTGATTGGTAAAAGCCAGAGGAAGATCGGGGAAATGTGTGCTCTGGGCAGGAAAGTCAGGCCCATAAAGAAGAACAAGCCAGATGTGCCCAAGCCATATGATATCCAATTATTTTAAGAATCAAAACTTTTGGTTAATTACTTTCTTGCTAAAACTGTTATTCTGTGTTTCCCCTTGTCAACAGATATTCTTTCTTTCTTTTTTTAAAATATATTTTTATTTATTTCAGAGAGAAAGAGAGAGGGAGATAGAAACATCAATGATGAGAGAGAATCATTGATTGGCTGCCTCCTGCACGCCCCCTACTGGGGGATAGAGCCCACAACCCAGGCATGGGCCCTTGACTGGAATAAAATCTGGGACCCTTCAGTCTGCAGGCCGACGCTCTATCCACTGAGTCAAACCAGTTAGGGATAGATATTATTTCTATGACTGAGATCTCCAGAGAGAGAGCAAGGAAGAGACCAAACAAGGAGATGGTAGCAATCAATATTTATGTTTTTCTCTCTGAAAAATTATGGTAACTTCCTAAACAGGTCACACACACACACACACACATACACACACACACACGAATGCTCACTGGTTTAATGAGAACATAACTAAAGCTAAGTACTATGGAACTTTTCTGATATTTGTATTCAGATCCAAAATGTCTAGCTAGAGCACTATGACTGATAAGAATATGACAATATTTCAATGTTTTTATGCCACTGTAGATAACAAAAAATATAAGTTCATAATCTCGTTTTAACGTATACTTCTAGTTTTAACTTTAGCTTGTACTGATTAGTAATTCTAATCAACACTACCCCACTCTGTCCACCAAAGAAGAGTATGGACTGAAAATGGCAAACCACAGAGTCCAATAGGAGACAACTCTAGAGGCAGGTGGTGTGGTGCGTATTTCACAGCTCTATGAGGCCTTTCCCAACCTCAACGTACTCAATGGTGGAAAGATGGAAGGACGTGAAATCAAAGGTGGGTTCTGGCCTTGCCTTGGGCACTATTTGCTAGAACTCAGGCATGCCCTTAGCTTCTCAGTCTTTCTCCAGCCTCATGTGAGAAACAAGACAATATATTTATTTAGTCTTCCATTCAACTTGGTAGTTGATCTTGAGAAATAGTTTTCAGGCCTCTTCTTTTTAAATATTGGAAGATTTTTTTCTGGTGAAATCTTACATGGAGCTCCAGTAGATCAAACTAGAGATATTCTATTGCAGGTTCCCTTTCCTCTCCTGAGGGCATCCAGGACACACAGCTATAGAGCCCAGACCAGTATTTGCAAACCACAGCTTATGACCTTTAATAGGCCACAACCAGTATTTTTTTTTAATGAAATAGAACAGGTTGGAAAATATCAGAGTACTCTACACATAGTAAGCATAAGTACTTAAATGTCCTTTCCTCAGAAAGACCCTTCTGGGCCCAAATAAAATAGCAGCCCCACCACTAGCTATCAACTTACCCTGCTTTATGCCCCCCAATACCATTTATTACTACCTGGCCCATATGTAGTAATATCTGCTTCTACTTTCACATCTCCTTCCAAATGTACTTCCCACGAGGAAAGGGACTTGCAGTATCCCTTTGCCTTGAACAGTGCCTGGAACATTGTAGGACACATCTATGGAATGAATAACCCTGTATGCCTCTGAATCATTGCAATTCTATTTTCTCTTGTTCCAACATTTGGCATTTGAAACAGTTAATAATCACTAAGACATATCCCACTACACTTCCCTACGTGAGTTTAGGTATCGCTGAAGAAAAAAGCTTAATAACCCACAAAGTGTGTATTATCTCCTATCTCTGCATCACATGTGAATTGCTATTCTCTGAGCCCCTTTTTCTCAAATATTTTACATGATAGCTTGGGAAAGAAGACATCTGTGTGTCATTCAAATCTCCTCTTTGCAAGTATTAGTACAGAAATGGAAGAATCCTAACCTCTAAACACACCCCTTGATAGTACACCCCACCCTTCAGCTTTGAAAGGATGCTGGCTTCCCTCTTATCAGAACCTCATGCAAGGAAAGCCAGGTGGTGAAAAAGAATGCCAAGAGAATTTCAATTCTTTTTCTGACATGTTTTACCTTATATTTATCTGTGTTGTGAACATATCCAATCCCTTTAAGGCAAAATATCAAGGACTCAATGACTAACGTCTCAGAAAAATGTTGACATGATGGCTACATTTTGAGAAATCAAGAGCCTATTTCTAAAGAGCATCTCAAGGAGCAGATTCGAAAGCATGTTCAGTGAAATGACCAACTTCTTTACCCTCCCCTGGAGACCTTTCAGAGCAACTCAGCTTATCAGTGAGTTGGGCTGCCAGGAACACAGATACAGAGGGCACAACAGACAACTCATTTTCATGCTAAAGTGGTGATAGTGCAGAAGTGACTCTCACACTCACTCAACTCGTTCTGTCATCCTTAACTTGAGAAAATAACTTATTTCTCCCTCCAAGATAATACTCTCTATGACACATGTTACAGTGAGGCAGGCTTCTGAAGTGCTTCAGAAAGATAGTATTCTGAGCATATTCAATGTACAGAGTCCTTACACAGCTTAATATACGTATAGATTACAGAAGATTTAGCACGTTGCTATGATACACCATTCATTTGGGACAAGACACATGGAGAAGTCTGTATTTTGTCGCAATGACATATAAATTCCCAGATATGTTCTTCTAGACAAAGAATAGATAAATGTATAATTAAACAAAGTAAGTGTTTTTAGAAGTTGCTTTAGAAAAGAGAGAAGGCATACATCAACCAAGTAGCACAGGTTTGTATGACATGCGAACTGTCAGCAAGAACCCAGTGGAAAGGAATGCTCACCCACCACATTCCAGGTTGAACCCTTGACATGCCAGCACACAGACCGAATGTCCTCTGAAATCTACACTTTGATATGTTTAAGTCCATTCTGGATGGTACCATCAGATAGAAGATAGCCTCATGCCAGAGCATTGCCATGTTAGAATTGCCAAGAACACTTTGCCCCCCCCCACCTCCCCTACCCCATATCTTCTTTGGAAATGTTCTAATTATAAGAATGTTTCCAGAAATGAGACCATGAGAAATTTGAACATTTAGGAAATGATTCTAGTTGCTTCTGATGAAAATGGAGTTATTGCCTCACTTATTATTTCTCCAGGATGACAGCCTGTACTCTGGGAACCCTGGGATAGACATGATTACCTAAATGTTCACCTGGTATCGAAATATTTTGGGTCTTCTTCTGCCTAGTTTCTGTCCAGTAGCATGCACTTACGAGATGAGGCATTTTAAATTGTGCACACATGTCCATCCCAGGAACTGGGTGCAGAGATACAACATCTTTTAAAGGGAGCTTAGCTGCCAGTTTTCAAAGGAAAGGTTTTAAAACCTTCTGCTTGAGATAAGAGTGTAAACCTTTGGAAGGTTGGTATCGTTTAGAAACCATGAAGTCTAAGAAAGAGAAAAAAATACGGCGATTAAAATGCACACAGGCTGCTGGCTGGCGCTGTTGTGACAGCCAGCAGCGTCAGCGTCAGTCAATTATCTTCACAAATGCCCCTTGTGCTAATGAGCGCTCACGAACATCAGCAGACTTTTCTGGCAGGGAGAAAAGATCAGTTTCATTGCTTGCAGAACTAATTCAGGGTACAAAAGTGAAGGCTCCACCATCGCTGCCTCTTTTACTGCTCCTTTTGTAAGGGCTTTTGATGTGCACTGAAGAGCTGGGCCTGTGTTGGGGCCTCTTCATCTCCAGTTCATTGCCTGCCATTAACATACATATCCATATGAAAAGTTCGCTAAGTCACTAACAGCTGTCCCGAAGGAGTTTGAGAAGGAAGGGGAAAAGGACCTATTCCTTCTCAAAATGCTGACAATACTATTTAGCTCCTTTTTGGCAATGATATACCTAACTTTTTTAAAGCCGCCTTTCACTCAAACAGGGAGTAGGCATAATACAACATTGAAACACATAGTGGTTTTTCATTTTGAAACAGTCATTGGCTGTGTTCTGAGGGGAGAAAAAAGTCTATAGTTACCAGATGCAAAGGAAATCCATCATTCATGATACATATGTATATGGCATGGACACACACACTCACACACACACACACACACACTCACTCTGCATTGTTTTTGCAGGATACTAAATAACTGCACATCTTCCACTTAACCCAGAGGAAAACTCCCTACAGCAGATGCTCATGAGAGGTTTTATGCCCACCGCCTTCTTCGATTTATGGCACTGACAGTTATCTATGGTCGATTTGTTATCAATGGATACTGTGGTAGTAAAAGAAAATACTATCAAAATTGTGCCATAAAATTTTAAAGAAAGATTTAATAATTTTTTCTCTAGATGAGTTGATGAAAACTTTCAGGAAAAGAAAAAGACAGAAAAGTAAAGATCACAGTTTTGAACATGAGGGATTCGTATTTCACATTTTCAAGTTTGATGAGACCAGTTGAGACAGCTGCACAAGTGGGTGATGTGATATTATCCATGGTAAACAGTTTCTAAAGGAAGTTATAAAGGTCAGCTAATACACATCTTACAAGGAGGGAAATAGCTTTCCTTTAAGAAGAGGTTCTGAAGGCCAGAGTGGGAACAAACAAATAGATTTTAAATTAATAAAAAGGGGTACTTCCCAATCATTTGGCCTGTGGCTTAGTTTTGTCAAACTTAGAAAGCATGTGATAATAAATGCTTCTCCCCCACCTCTCCTACCCTCCACCCCCTGGAGTTCATGACCCTGGGGCCATCTCAAAGCACACGATGCACCCAACATTTGCTAGGCCTGCGCTGGAAAATGAGGGTAGGCAAATGTGTCTATTATCAAGGGTTGGCATAGTTTATAAGAAGAATCCCTTCCTCCCTCCCTTCCTTCTTTCTTTCTTTCCTCCCTTCCTTCCTTCCTTCCTTCCTTCCTTCCTTCCTTCCTTCCTTCCTTCCATTCTTCCTTCCTTCTAAATCACAATAAAAAATGCTAGGAAAAACTACTAGCTCCCAATTCTGCAAAGACTATTCCTGTAAGGATCCTCCCACCATATAGAAACAGCTTGTTTCTATATAAAAACCAAGACTTTAATCCCACTTGTTGCTCCCCCTACTTCCCCCCACCCCCACCCCACCCCCGTTTTTATTCTCTTTTCAGCAGCATCTCTCCCAGATCAGTCTCTAAAAATCTTTAACTTTGCCTATTTTGATCTGGAAATTAAATCTTATTTATTATGCATCCTGTTTGTTGTCCTTGAAGAACCCCAGCATTCATTTAAAGGGGTCCAGAATGACTTCTTAAACACATTTCTCTCTTTGCTGCAATTAAACAAAGTGGAGCTGTGATTAGTCCTCCACAGGGGGGCAAGAAAAAGACACCCTTGAATCAAAATGGGGGGACCTGGCTGGGCATTATCGCCACACAATGCAGGAGTTTATTGCTGAAACCTGCTTATCCCCCAGCTCCGTGCTCCATGGGAACTCCAGTCAGGTGGAAAAAGTGATTCTCTTCTCTGCTCTGCAGCCTCAAGTATCGTAAGACCCGCTAAAGCCCCTAAAGCTCTTCCTCGTAACTGAGACATTTAGGATAATCTTTACGGGAGTTTTGCATGAGCTTCTGCTTTTTTGTTGCACTTAGAAGGAGAGTTAATGATGAGCTTTCACTGGCTTCTCCTTTTTTTTTATTAAAAAAAAATCTAAGCCAAAAGCGCCTGTTTAAGTTAAGTACCACCTCCCTCCAGCCCTTGGGAAACCACTCAAGAGGGCTTTGCTTGGCTCTGTGTTCATGACACATAATGAAAACAATTTTACGCTGTGGAGGGAAGTATTGGGCAATTACTGATGTAACAGCCACCTGCAGTAGCGGGCCCTGGCTGCAGCACCGTGGTTCATGAATATTGGATGGTGTGATGTTATTTTGAATGGCTGGGGCAGGTGAAGGGGGCCGAGGGGGTAATAAGTAACTCTGCTGGAGGCTGTGTAGCTGCTCTGTGTCCCCACAGAGCCCACAGTGTAACACCAAGACGCATCCTGACCCCGCCTGGAGTGGCGCGAGGGCAGCTGAGGCTGGGCGAGAGGCGCTGACAAGTCACGGTGGGCTCCCTTTACAAACCCTTGTCTGCCGATTTTACACACGATGTCCAGCCTGAAAAGCCCCGGCATCAATCTTGTCCGATTTAATTTGATAAATTAAGTGTGGATAAGGATTAAATGAGAATTTTGTAATGGAGAAAACTTGTCTTCACTCTTTAATCCAGTTAAGAGGGTATGGGAGAAACTCTATAAAATATTAAGCAATGGCGAGAGAAAGCAAAGTTAAAAACAAAACAAAAAGAGAGAATCGCTTTTTTTTTTTTTACTGTAGTGATAGTTTACATCCATATAGAAGTGAAATGAAAATGCTACTCATGAATTTTGGGTTTTGCATGTGAAATACACACAACATTTGTACACAGAGATGTGTTCATATTTTATACAAGGCCCAGAAATATAGGAGAGACATAGGGATCGCAACATGTTTCACACAATAAAATATGGTTCCTGAGAATTGTTCATGAATAGGTGGAACATTTTAAGTATTATTTCCTTTTTCAAATGTTATTTTCCTAACAGGAAATATCAAGATTTAAAGTGAGTATCCTAGCATAAAGAATATATTTCTAGCATTTCCGACTTTATGATTCCTCCTACTGGCATATTTAAGATTTTAGGGACAAAAATCATATTGTATATGAGCAAGATACAAATAGTATAAAAATTATTTTATAAGACAGTTATATTTCTATAGAATGAAATGGTATGAATACATATTCATTATCTAGAGTGACAGCTGATGGAAATTCAAAACAATGCCACCTGAAACTCTAATAATTCTTTTTAAAAAATGTGTGCGTTTTTAGAATGGTAGAGTTGGCTTTTGAGCAAGAGCCTGGGAAGCTTGTACATTAGACTACAGCCTGAATAGCTTTGTCGAGGAGAACATGCTTAGAAAAAGATACAAAAGATTTGCAGAATCCCTGGACACAAATTGGCACAGAGAACAGAAATCCTGAACAGAGCACAGAAAGAAAAAGTAGCAGACTAGACATTCCCAGAATAATGTGGGGCAACAGAGGAATTGCCAGAGTGACAATTTGAAAATTATAAAAGATACGCTTTAATTTTTGTAAGCGGTAGTTTCATAGGTATGCTCATAACATTTCATAACATTAATTTAGAGCTTGTACCAGAATGAAATAATGTGGTGATATGTGAAATTTTTCACTTTAACATTCACCTTGCAATAGAATATTGAAATGCCACTGCTTCCAGTGGTTGACAATCCCATTTGCACTTCAAAAATTACAAAACCAGAATCACAGAAATAACGTGTTTATACAATCTGGGCTTGAGCCACTTTATCAAATGGCAGTACATTACCTAAATTCTAATATTATTTAGTATTGGCATCACTATTTCCTGTGTCTATTGGAAGAGTTGGCTCAGCTTGCTTGAATATGCCATCTATCATCTATACATAAGGTATGATGGCAGTCCTTTTTAAAATATTGTTACTTTTCATTAACAAAGAGGAAATGATGACAGATGATCTTGATAAATCATGTCACTATGAGCCACCTCTCTCCACAAACAGGTTGAATGGAAGAGAAATACTATAAAATACCAAATAGTGTTAATATAGTAATATTAATAGACATTAACATATATTCAAGAAATTCCAAAATATTTAATTTTGCCTCACTAAGTGCATTTTTTTCTGCTTCACAAGGTATGTTAAAGGTGCCCTGATTTAGCACTTTTATAAAGATCAAATTATAAACATGCGGTACATTTCAGATTCTTGTAATTAGGTTTGTAGTTTAAGAGATGTTAAAACTCTGTATGTAAACGACATTATTTAAAAGCCTGTCTTCTAAAAGGAAATTGCTGTTTGACAATTCTATAGAATACCCAAGAAAGGTAATTGCACTGCTCTGGTTGTTAAAGATGCAGGTGTTGAATAAAGTCACTGCTCCAGCTTTTGCAAAAAACTCCAATAATGAAGAGAAGGGAGACGTGATGACATGACTTCATTGTGAAGTCTTTACACTCAGAATCTCAGAGTATTGGTTCCCACTGTCTCCCTCTACTCTCAATGTTGGTAAGACAATGATCAGAAGAAAAAACTCCCAGTTGACCCACCAATGCAGAGTAGCTGTGATGAAAGAAAGCCGACTTCTCAGTAAGATTCCTATGGACACTGGTATTTTCAAATCAGATATTGAAATAAAACACCATCAATCAATTAATCAATCAATTGATCAAAGATCATATAATAAAATAGGGACCCAAAAAATAACCACAGTAAAGTCACACCATTTTCTCTTACTCCTGCTGAAAGCATACCCAAGCAATCATTCTCATGCCCTTAATTTTACTAAAGGTTTTTTCCCCCTCTATTCTCTTTCACATCAAAATGCTTCCTCTTCTACTGAATAGCTGAAGTCCCATCCCTTCTACTCGTTTTCAATGTCTCCAGCCACTGAGCTCCTGTCGTACTTAGTACAGTGATCCCTGATTGCATAGATCTCTGTTCCGTAGTGTAATTCCTAGCTCCTTACGAGCACAGGGTATATTTTTTCACATTCCTAACTCCTTGCCGGGCTTCCTGTGTGCTCTTCCCATAGCTAATGATCAATTGAAAGAAACTCATTTGAGTTTCCATTTTCATACAGCAGCTGAGGTTCACAAAGCCTTTTCCACAGATAGCACCTACTGATTCCCACCACAGCCTGGTCAGAGCAGCAGGGAAAGCGTTCTCCCCCTGATTGCACACAGTGGAGGACTGAGGCTCTGAAAGTGGCAGCATCTAAGCTTGAACTCAGTTCCTTTGGCTCCAAATCAGTGCTCTTGCTACTCTCTCACACTGCCTCTCTCTAGGACGCCTGTTTTCACATGGCTGAGTCATCGGAGTTTGACTTCAAGCAGTGCAGAGTGCCTGCGTGCTGGCCAAGGCAGGACCTAGGGTGCTGCTTCTCCTAAGCTAGGGCAAGGTGTCTGAGGCTAAGGCAGCGACGAAAAGGCTGTTGTTCTACTGTCTTTCTTGAAAACTGGCTCAAGTCTGGGCTGGGCAGGATGGGAGGGAGGGAGGGAGTAAATACCATTATGGTTGGTGGTCTGGATGATTCCAAGGGCCTTTTGAAGCAAGTTGGTCTTAGAGTCCCCCAACCACCTCTTAGTGACACCTATCACTGAAAAGGAAAAACGAACTGCCAGGGAAATGGAGACATATGGTGGTAACTTTACACACTGGGTAGTTTACTTTCTCATGAATAGAGATGCTGTCTGAGAAACCCGGTGGGCAGAAAATCTGAAGCTGCTTCTATGGCGCTTCCACAAAGGAAACTGGCCTTTGGCAAATGATGAAACCATGCTGGTTATGATTTCTCCTTTGAAGTCTAGCTTCCCCTGAGGGAGACTCCAGGAAATAGCAGGTAGGTGTCATGGAGTTTTTATTAACCTGGATAGTGCAGTTGGCCCCCAGGACTCACTCTCAATCTTTTTAGGACAGAGCAGCTGCACCACTTTGTGTGAACAACAGTCTTCATCTACATTCCAACCAAAATTCCAGAACATTCTGTGGGATTCTGGAGAATGCAAGTCCTACTGATCGGAACTCATCTCACCCCACCCCACCTTTGGCCCTTGCTAGGTATACGTCAGCCTCACAGATTACGTCTGTTCCTCACACGTGTGAGATTGGTCCCCGCCTTTAGTGTCTTGATGTTGCCATGGAGGGGAATGCTTTCCCTGGGTGATGGGGCTGGCATTGTCTTTTTAACCAGGTCTCAGATGGAAGACCACTCCCCAGAGAGAGGGCCACTTACAGTTGTCCCTCAATTGTCACAGCATCTTATTTCACACCTGTGGGAACAATCATGAGTGCCTGAAATCTCTTGTTTACCTTTTTAATGTTTTTCTTCCCACTGCTCCATAACAGTCTTGCCTGCCTTTTTAAAAATAGATTTTATTTTTAGAACAGTTTTAGATTTACAGAAAAATTAGAAAGATAGCGCAGACTCAGAGTTTCCCTGTATCCTCCACCTTCCCCCTCCCTCCGTCCTCTATAATTTCTTGTATTATTCCCAACTTACATTTAGCATAACACATTTGGTATAATTAATGAACCAATATTTTTATTTCACATTAAATGTATTATCACCTACTTCAAATGTAAACTCAACAATGCCCAGAAATCTTACAGTGTGATGCCATTATAGGAAATGGGCCTGTACTCACCAAGTTATCCAAAACACAATCCTAAAAATTATATTTGATTTCTACATTGAATATCTCATTTCTAATTTATCAGTATATCTACTTGATTATTCTTCCAAAATTTGTAATGAACCAATAGTGATACATTATTATCAGCTAAAGTTTATAATTTATACAGATTTCCTTAGTTTTTTACCGAATGTCTTTTCTGTTCTGGGATCCCGCCCAGGGTAGCATATTACTGTTAGTCCTTATGATAATACAGGCATTTCTCTGCTGTGATGGTTTCTCAGACTTATTGCCTGCCTTTCTGATTGCCCATGCTGAGAACAGTGCCTGCCACACACCAGGTACTCAAAAATATTTGCTGAGTGTGTGAGAATGAATTAATAATAGCTTGAGTGAAGAAGTCATAATTAGCAGTATATTACCTTGCATTTGTTTTGCACTATATAATTTATAAAATGCATTCACTTATCTTATTCATTCTCCTGGTAATCCTGTGAGGTAGGTCAGGGGATGAATATTATTCCTCATGAGACCTAAGGTTCTGGGAGGTTAGTGAATTGCCTTTGGAATAGAAAAGCTGAGATGGTGCTCTGGGTTCCCTGAGGATCCTATTCTTTCTACCACCCCAGAGGAAAGGAAGGACCTAAAAAGAAAATAACAATTAAGGCCAGCTGGCAAGGCTCAGTGGTTGGGCATCGACCCATGGACCAGGTTACAATTTGATTCCCAGTCAGGACACATGCCCGGATTGTGGGCTCTATCCTCAGTGTGGGCCATGCAGAAGGCAGCTGATCAATGATTGTCTCTCATCATTGATGTTTCTATCGCTCTCCCTCCCCCTCCTTTCCACTCGGATATCAATAAAATATTAAAAAAGAAAATAACAATTGAGCCCATTTTATTCCTGGTGGTGGGTAAATCCAGCCCAAAGCCTCTGTAATCTTTACCAAAAATGATACAACAAAAAAATAAATAAGCACAACAGGCAACAGATAGATGGATAGATAGATACATAGATGATAGACAGACTCATGCTTGACTCTGAAATTTAGGTCAATTGACTTCATTGATGTACTTTTAAAATAAACACCTAAATTTGTATTTGTTGAGTGAATATTTAATGATTCTTAATTGTATGTACATTGTTAAGGTTTAATTGGAAGATATAACTTATTAGCCTAAAGCAGTTTTAAGAAAAGGCACCATAGTAGAACTGGTACAATATGTTATACTTGCTAATTCCAGTAAAGGCAAGTTAGTGGGATATCAGTTATAAAATTACTTATCTTCTGACATTATAGAATAATCAAATTTTTAGAAGATGAAAATCTAAATTCTAATGTTTTTTAAAGGAATTACTTCTTTACTTTGAATAATGATATGGAGTTTTACAGTTGGTAGGGACTTCTGTAATTTAACCCTCTCATTTTACAAGTGAGGATGAAGAAACTGAAAGAGGTTGAGTAACTTTCCAAAGTTCCATTTGACGGTAAAAGGTAAATCTTGATGTCAGGTGTTTTGGCTTCCATTCCAATGTTCTTTCACTTTATCAAATCATGTCTCTAATTCCTAAATCAAAGGAGTTTTAACTGAGTTGTTATTCTAATAATAAAGCTTGTGCAAATGTAACCATTCATTTCTTTCTAAATAGTGATAGATATATTCTTAATGATGAGCTAATTTGTTTACTTCTACTTATCAAAGCTGTGTTGGATGAAAAAGGGCATGATTCCCAACGTTTTATGGAAAACTACAAAGGAGGAGTAATATACCTGCGTCAATCAACCTTTCTATTGAAATTTCATTCTATTCCTGGTCAAGATTAAAATTAGCAACCTTTGTGGATGCTTCTGCAATAGAAAGAATATTCCAGAATAATTAAGTATTTTAGATACCAAATCAATACTTGCCATATGTGAGTGACACAATGATTAAAAACATCATTATAAAGAAGCAAGAAACATGACGGGTTCTCTAGATGTTACCATCCTCCTATACTGTAGGAATTTATAATGCAGTAGCCAATCCTCTGTAGAGCTAGTGAATGTTATTTTTCAGCTCCATGTGAGAGGCACAATATCTTCTGACCTGATTAAAAAAGCTTATTTAGAGGCAAATGCTATAGCTCAAAATGTTATATGGGATTTGGTGAGGGTGAGCAGGTTTATGTCATAAAAATGGGAAAACCCTGTTGGTTCAAAGGAAAAAGATAGAGGGAAGAATTTTTTGTTGTTGTTAACAAATTAAGTTAGTTCAGACTTCTGACTAAGCAGGTTATTGAAGACCAATATGTCCAACAGAGATGATAACCTGGAGAGAAAATAAAAAGCCCCATAAAGAAGAACTGTGATAAGGCTCCTGTGGTGATAACCCAGCTTTCTTTTACCCAATCAGCCAAGGTGAACATGAAGGATTATCAAGAGAGCCTAGGTCATGATTAGGGGAAAGCAAACCCTCAATTATGTAAGGAAGTGGCAGCTATTGGGAGAGTTATGCTGTGACCTGCCTTCCTATTTAATGAGCTGATTCATTATAGGTAATGTATGATATTTTTCATTCTAACTTACAAGCAGAGTCACCGATTTGTTCATTTTTGTTAAGAAACTAAAAGATGGGAGCAATGTTAGGGTATTTGGTTGAGGACATTTGAGCTGGCTACAGCCAGAATCATGCAGAACCCTGTGGTCAGATAAATTAGTCAGTCAGGGAATCAGTATTTATTGAGTTTTTTCTATGTCTGTGGTTTGGGAAGTAGAAAGTCAAAGGCATATTTATTGCTGACTAGTTTACAATTAAGTCTTAGATTATAAACTAGGGAGCCATCTCTCATGTGACTTCAGGCAAAGCATTTGACTTTCAATCTTTGCTTATTGCAAAAATAAAATGAGAAAAGAGATTTGCCTCTAGAAAATTCATTGCATAGTATTCAGACCAAAGAACACTTGATTCTTGGTCAACAATAACTAGCTATGTGATATTGCATATAATTATTATTACCATCTACCATTAGCATAACACATTTGTTTCAATTAATGAACCAATATTTTTTTATTTCACATTAAATTTATTATCACATAAGTGATTTAACTAACCTTTCTATGGTCCCTGATATGTTTAGGTGCTTCACAAATGGTAGCTATTGTTCATAACGACAGATCAGTTTTATTGAACATAAACATCATAGTTATATATAAGTACCGAGAAATGTATGAGGTTGTTACTACAAAAAAAGTTTTCTATGGTAATTCATAAAAGAAATGCATTTTAATGGAGAAAGAAGGAAATTTGTCATTATCTATGAAAAATGTAAATATGCACATCTGAAAACAGCTGAGAAATACTGTGGAGATAACAGTATGATACATCACAATAGTATAGGGATGTTTGTGGCTTATTATTTGAAATAGCAAAGATTAGAAAAAAACTTAAATATCTGTAATAAAAGCTATAATTACTAGTTTATTGAGTATTAACTATATTTCAAGTATTGTTAAAAACTTAAAAAAATAATCATTTATTTATCATAAAATCCCTGTGGGAGTAGGTACCATTATCATCCCCATTTAACATGTATTCATATCAAAGAATTGTGTACTGTCTTGAAATGTTGTTCAAGTAAAAATAAGCGATTCAAAACTCCATTACACACACACACACACACAAACACACACACACACACACACACAAATAAATATTGTAAGATTGAATTTAAAAAATAATCCAACAATAGCTTTCTTACAAGAGACTCAGTTTAAATAGAAGGACACAGAAAAGCTAAAAGGGAATAGAAAAATATATAACATTCAGCCACAATATACAAAAATCAATTGTATCTCTATATACCAACAATAAAGGCATAGAAAATGAAATATTAAAAATAATATCACCTTGCCTTAGCTGGTTTGGCTCAGTGGATAGAGCATTGGCCTTCGGACTGAAGGGTCCCAGGTTTGATTCCAGTCAAGGGCACATGCCTGGGTTGCGGGCTCAATCCCCAGTAGGAGGTGTGCAGGAGGCAGCCGATCAATGATTCGCTCTCATCATTGATATTTCTATCTCTCTCTCCCTCTCCCTTCCTCTCTGAAATCAATAAAAATATATTTTTTAAAAATGATATCACCTATAATAATAAAGTATGTCAAGCACGTGGAAGAAATTAAAAGATATTTAAAAGTTCTACACTAAACACTACAAAACATTGTTAAGATCAACTTAAGAATACCTAAATAAATGGAGGATATACTATGTTGATGAGTTAGAAGACAGAATAATACTATACAGGTGTCAATTCTACTAAATTGACCTGTATGGTCAATGGAATTCCAATCACTGTCCCAGCCGAGGTGTATGTGCGTGAGAGTGAGATTTGAAAAGTTTATTCTAAAATTTACATAAAGAGTTAAGAATAGCCTATACAATCTTAAAGAAGAAGAAGAATATAACTTGAAGAACTAAACTACCAGACATAATAATGACTAATAAATTAGAGTTTGTACAAGGATAGACAATAAACCCAATGGAACAGATCAGAATTTAGAAATAGATCCAAACACAAAGGTTCACCTGATGTTTGACAAAGCTGACACTACAATGTAGTGGGGTAAAAATGACAATTATTTTTTTCAATAAATGATGCTGAGTCAACTGGATATCCACTTGGAAACAAATGAATGTTGAATCTTTTGGGTCACACCATCCACAAAATTCAATTTTAGTCGGATTGCAGATCTAAATGTGAAAGGTTAAAAAAATAAAGCTTTTAGGAGAAAACTTAGGAGTATGTGTCATGACCTTGGAACAGGCAACTATTTCATAAACAGGGATAAAAAACACTAATAATGAAAGAAAAGAATTAACATAAAAATTAAAGACTTCTGGTCATCAAAAGATACTATTAAGGGAGGGAAAAGGCAAGCCACAGTTGGAGAAATTATTAGCACTGCATATATCATACAAAGAATTCATACCTAGAATATAAAAGACTCCTACAAAGTAACAATTAAAAGCAAACAACCCAACATAAAAAAAATGGTAATGCTGAATAGCACTAAACAAAAGATAACCAAGTGGCCACAGGAAAACAGAAGAATGCAATCAACTGCAATAAGATCAACTAAATCCAAATATATACATTGCTGTAGAAACATAGCTAACACTTTGTCCTGCTACCATAATGAATGAGCATATGTATCACACACAACAAAATACTTTGCAAGAATAAGAGGCCCACCTGTGCAGTTCTGAGACTCAAAAGAAATGAGACCTTGAACAATTCCTATAAGCCTTGTCTACTTGCAAAAACAACTTTATCTCTGACTTTTGCGATGAAAACAGGCCATGACCTTTGTGGATATGATAATCGTGTGAGAAAGTTGCTCTTCCCAACCATTAATAGATCAGTCAACTAATGCAACTTGGAAATGTTGAGGGCTTTTCTTATTCAACTAACTTCTTAGTTTGTTTTGGTGACCCTTCTGAAGTCTGAATCTCTTGTACTACTTTGCAAATCAACTTTTCTTCTTCAAAATCTGCAAGTCTTCTTTTGACAATCTTAAAACATACTATAATTCTGCTCCTACTTACATACCCAACACGGTGAACTCATGTGTTAAAAGATATGTACAAGACTGTTTACAGCAGAGCATAAATCAATTAATTGTGGTATGAAATGGATAGAATAGAATGAATAAATGAATCATGGTTTATATATTCAATGGAATGCTATACAACACAAGAATAAACCATCTATCATTACATGCAAAAACATAGATCCATCTCACAAACATAACTTTGAGAAAATGAGTCCAGACACACAAAATACGTTATGATTCCACGTACATAAATATTTAAAACAGAACATTTATCTATAGTGCTAGATGTCAGGATGGTGAGCTATGGTTACCTTTAGAGGTGGATAACCATCAGCCTGAGGAGTGTCCTGTGTGGTGGTAATATTCTTTCTTGACCCACGTGCTAGTTACATTTTTACTTTATGAAAACTCACCAAAGTTTACACCTAAGATCTGTGCATTTTTTGGAAGTATGTCATACTTAAAAATAAACTTTATTTTAAAACGGAAAAGGACATAGATTGATGTCAGAAAGACAAAAGCATATGACATGACATGATTGGTATGAAGAGCAGCTCAGTGTCCTTAAGACTGACTGTGAGGGAGATTGGTCTGCTTGTGTGGAGAACAGAAGCTGTGTGTGCGGGGG
>NW_005364372.1:2310404-2331934 GCF_000412655.1 Myotis brandtii
TGAACTCATTTCTTACAATCCTTCCTCAAGTCCAGGAAGGGATTGGTAGTGACTTAAAATAGTCAAAGGAACAGAGAATTAAATTTCAAGAAGACTGAGAAGAGGCTTTGGTCTGTAGTATGAGGAAGGCAAAGGAGAGTCAATGTATTCAGTCATGGGTCCCGCCATGTCAAGGGCGGATGAACAATCAACGTTCCGCTGCATTCTTGTCTCTTTAATGTTGCCCATGATTAAATTGACTAGCTTAATATATCTAAAAATTTTATGTAATATCCTTAAATGCTGGGTGTGAATGTAGCTGAAGCAGTTTACACAACTGCAGAATTATTTGGTAGAGCTTACTGACTATAACATGCAAATGCATGAATCAACAAATACTATCCAGTACTTAGTGATCAGCTCCTATATACTCAGGCCCTGGGGAAATAGAATAAAAAAATAAGATGTTTAGGTCCTCAAAGGAGCTAACAGCATACAGGGAAATAAAAGGCTACCACATAAAACCACTGAGTGAATATAAGAATACTTTGTGTGAAGGGCTAACATCCAAGCATCTATCAAAGGATCTCTGCTATGTGAAGGAACCATGGGGTACATCAGCAGGAAACATCTGAGGGAATTTTCTTGACAACAGCATTGGAACAATATACATCATTATGTTATAGTCATATTTAGACCATTTATGGTATGAAATGTAGGTTTTTGCATTGGTATGGGGACTAATTATTATTTTCCAACCTATGCAAATAGGATATGAGCATGATACGCTTAAGCAAAAAACCCTATGGATCATATAACATGGATGTTTCTATGTATTGGAATTCATATGGATCCAGTCATTCTGGCAGTATTTTTATTTTTTAGATATATTTTTATTGATTTCAGAGAGGAAGGGAGAGGGAGAGAGAAACATAAATGATGAGAGAGAATCATTGATTGGCTGCCTCCTGTACACCCCATACTGGGGATCAAAACTGCAACCCGGGCATGTGCCCTGATCTGGAATCAAACTCTGAGCTCCTGGTTCATAGGTAGACCCCAAACCATTAAGCTACACTGGTCAGGCATTTTGGTAGTTTTTAAATGAAATGGAAGGTCAGTAATACTTTGGAGCTCCATGGAACACCCCTTACTGATCATGCAACATGAAGAAATACCCATTCTCTTACTTTAAAATGAACAATTGAGCACTGGCTGGTGTGGCTAAGTGGTTACAGTGTTGACCCACTGACCAAAGGGTCGTGGGTTCGATTTCCAGTCAAGGGCACATACCTGGGTTGCAGGCTTGATCACTGACCCTGGTCAGGATGAGTGTAGAAGGCAACCAATCAATGTGCTTCTCTCACATCAATGTCCCTTCCCCTCCCCCTTCCCTTCCCTTCCACCAAAAAAAAAAAAAATCAGTGGAAAAAATATCCTTGGGTGAGGATTAACTGACTAACTAACTAACTAAATAAATAAATAAATGGAGCAATTGAGCTGGTACTATAAGAATCAAAATGGTTCCAGAAGTAGTAAGATTTCCACTCAAAACCAGCAAAACAACTATTAGACACAGAGTCAAGCTTTGAGATGAGCATCTGGGTTTTAGTGCCCTGGCATGCAGCAAAGACCATGAAAATGGATTCATAAGTAGACAGAAGAACCCTTAGAGCTTTGCAGAAATACGCGGAAGAGTTGCCATTAGAAAAGACTGGGCTGCCTTTTAGTGGAGGGGTTCAGAGTATTAAAATTGGAAGCAGTCGTGTCAATGTCATCTCATCTATTCCCTCAACAGATACTTACTGAGGATCTGTTTGGATGCCAGGCACAATTTTAGTCCTTGGGGATATGACAGTGAACAATATAAGGAAGGGGCCTACTTTCAAATAGATTATATTCTAGTGCAGAGAGAATATAGACTTGAAAACAAATATGTAAATCAAAGGGCTCTATAGAAAAAATAAAATGGCATAAGGAGTGCCTGGAATAGGGTAGATCCCTCCACCAGGACTGCTGGCCAGGCCACTCTGTGGACCCCAATGATGAGAAGGAGGCAGCAGTGAGATGGGACACAATAGCACAGCTTTGAGAAGCCTTGAACATGCTGGTTACAAGTAGCACGGGGGAGTTTACTTGACTGCTACTGTCACCAGAGGTTCTTGGGGAACACCTGTAGCTCTGATGTATGCTAATGGATGCACTGGGGTCTGAGGGGGAAGACAATTAGAGAAGCTGTGCAAAGTCAGCATTGCCCTTGCACTGCTAACATGTCTGAGGACAACCTATCCAAAGACACGTCCAGCTGCAACCTGACACGCACATGCAGAGCAAAATAACCCCTGAATCTTCTATGACTGTGCAGCTCTAACCGTGCACTGAAACACCCTTTTCATTGCAACGGCATGGAATGTCATTACAGAGCCTCATGTTTCAGTGGAAAGAGTCCAGACCCAGAGTTTGAAGACTTGAGTTCAGGTGTGGACTCTACCTGTGAAAACGGTGTAAACTCAGACAAGCTGCCTAATCTTTCTGAGTCTCAGGTTCTTCATCTGTAGCAGGAAGAATGAAACTAAGACCACAGAGTGACAGAGTTACTGCAATGATGACGTGAAATCAATATCTATAAAAACCCCAAAACAAAATGCAAATATTTGCGTCAGAATTAATTCGTCCTGAACCTAATCCAGCCCCACTGTGGATGGACTAGCCTCTTAAATACCAGCCACAATAGATATACCCTTTATATCCTCTCATTCCCTGTGAATTGCCAACCAAGAAGAGCTGACTGGCATCTTTAGATGAAGCATCTGCCTCTGGCTTCTCTCCATAAGGACAAATTATTCTGAATTTCTTGGTCCAGGTGCTGTGTCTATCTAGTGCATCATGCACACACCCAGGGCATGATGCCATTCAGCCTGAAGCAATTCACATTAGAAATATTCGAGCCACACCTCTGTCCATTCACCTCTTTTTCCTGGGGAGCCTGTGGCCATTCTTGGCTCATTCAGTGTCTTCAAGTGTAAGGCAGGAGAACTGTGGCAGGAATGTTCCTTGTGATGGTGACCAAAGACAATAGCAATTCAATGTGCTCACTGATAAATAGTCCCACTGTGGTTCACACATTTCTGGTTGCCTATCTTCCTCTAAGTTTTTTCTTTGTTTTCCTCTCTGTCTTCCTTCCCCCCCCCCTCCTTACCTCTCTCTCTCTCTCTCTCTCTCTCTCTCTCTCTCTCTCTCTCTCCCTCTCTCTTTGAGAATATGTGTTAATACTTTCCAAAAAATGAATCAAAGGCTACCCATTTCTGAAAGCTAGATACACATGGACAGTGCCTTTATAATGACTGTTACAAAACGACTGGAATGCAAAGAATGGAACCTCCATAGGAGCTTTAAACTAAGTATGAGTGAACAGTGATTGCCCGGTTACATGTGGCCTACCCACCTTTATAATAAGACTTGTGATCTAATGGCAAAGCAAAAGGAATCAAAGAGAAATGGCTCCCATGGGCTCCACATGTAGCTTTCAGCCAGATGGTGGCAGGGTTATTCCATCATATGCAGAGTTGAGTCCTGGGATCTGGCTCTTATGAGAAGTTATGGCACTCAGCCTCACCATTCACCTGTATTAGTTTCCTATTGCTGTAAGAATTTACCACAAAGTTAGGGGCTTAAAACAACACAAATGTATTCTCTTGTTCACAAGTTTAAAATGAGTCTAAAAGGGCTAAAATCAAGATGTTGGCAAGGCTGGTTCCTTATAGAGGATCTAGGGAAAATCAATTCTGTCTCTTCCAGTTTCTATAGGCTGCCAGCATTCCTTGGCTTGTGGCACACCACTACAGTCTCTGCTTCTGTGGTCACATTGCCTTCCCCTTACTACCCACTCTAATCTCCTGCCTCTCTCTTATAAGGACCCTTGTGGTTACCTTGAGACCATCCAGATAATTCAGGATAATCTTCCCATATCAAGATCCTTAGTTTAATCACATCTATAAAGTCCTTTTTGCCACATACCCAGATAATTCAGGATAATCTTCAAGATCCGTAGTTTAATCACATCTATAAAGTCCTTTTTGCCACATAAGGTAATATTCACAGATTCCTGAGATTAGGATGTATACATCTTTGGGCATCATTATTTCCATGATTGTTTGCCTGGTTCAAGCTGCCCTGACTAGTTGGGGATGAGAGGAATTGTCTAACCCAGTGGTCAGCAAACTGCGGCCCCTTGAGTGTGGCTCTTCCACAAAATACCACGTGCGGGCGCGCATGTATAGTGCCATTGAAATTTCGTGGCCACACCCAAGGGGCCAAAGAGCTGCATGTGGCTTGCGAGCCACAGTTTGCCGACCACTGGTCTAACCAGAGGAGAAGAAAGCTCAAACTGGCTTAAATTGACAGAAGCTAACCACATTTTCTTATCGCTATTCCAATATCTTAACTAGTTCTTGACATACAATAGGTACTCAAAATGACAAGACTGCAGTTGTCCCCCAATATGCATTTCACACTTTGTCCTATGTCAATAGAATGCCATCGTTTAGTTGAGCACAAGGCTGCTTGTCATTAGGTGTTTTCAAGTTCTGGCTCATGGGAGCAGAAGAAAGATGTACAGCTTCCAAACTATGCTCCTGGAGTGAAGCAGTGAGCCCTTCCTCCCTCTCTCCTTCCTGTCCTGCTGGCTGTAACTAAGATGTGATCATGGGAACGGAAACCACTGGATTATTCCATGAGATGGGAGCCCTGAGCTGAGGACCAGCAAGGTAGGCAGAGCCTGGGTCCTCGACATGGTGGGACTGCCTTGTTTTCCTGGGGCTGTTTGTGCTCAAACTACTTACAGACAATTAGAGAGCAATAAACTTCTCTCTTGTTTCGGCCTTTGTTACAGGAGCCAAGCTTATCTCCTAATATAGTTTTCAATGTATGAGCTTGATATCTCTCCACAGCTTTGCCACTAAATGGATATATGATCTTACAAAGATCAGTTTGCCTCTCTGAACTTTAGTTCCTTTAGCTGAAAAATAGAAATGATAATAACGTGTACCTCATGTGTTGCCGATATTAAATGAGAGTGAACATGTGGCCATCATTTGTGAACTCTAAGGCACTTTATAAATATAAGGGTTGAAAGATTAAAATGTAAATTCTGATTCTTCCTCAAACGTGCTTGGCTTTTTAACATTTCATTGTCTAAAAGGCTCTGCAAATTTTCTCATTGACTTTCACTTATTTAATAAGGTCAGCAGTATAATTTGTACTATATATGTAAACTTTTTTTCTTCTAGGATTTAATAAAACTATTTTTATTTTGAATAGAAAAAATGAGACCCACTAATTATTATTTTTCTGAATGACCCTTTGTAAAAATGTTTTCACCACTAACCTTTCCTTCTACCCTTTTAAGTCATTGGCTGGGGCTTCTGTAACAAAAGACAGATTACAGGGAGAAAAGCATACAAATTTATTTAATATAAGTTTTATATTAAAATAAAGAAATGAAGACCCAAAGATCCAATTTGAGGTGAACATTTATATACTGAATTGGAGAGAAGGTAGTAAATTCTGCAAGCATAACAAAACAAAGGGCTAGGGCAGAAAATGGTGAGAAAGTAATTAGGAAAATAAGGGTTAGAGTAACAAGCTTGTTTGTACAGACTTTTCTATACTTTGACTTCTCATCTTTGGTGATAAGAATGGACATCTTCCATGTGGTGTTTTATCTCCTTCTTTCAGGAAGAAAGGAGGAGGGGTCAGAGTACCCATCTTGCATCGCATCGGCTGTTTTTTAAGTGCTATTAGGTCAAAATAATCTTTATGCCCAAGTGGCATATTTTGGGGTGGCATATTTTGCTACCCTTCCCCAGGCTTAAACTATGCCCATTCCTCTGTCAATGAACGTGTGTAAGAGAACATGGTTACCCAAGTTCGGATTTAAATGGAAAACTGGAAAAGGAAATGTGAAAGGCTGTGTGCTGGGTGGGATAAGAAGTCGTTCCAGGAACTAGGATTGGCTGCCCAGAGTGGAAAAGTGGTCAATAACCAACCCTTCCAACATGAAGAGAGTCGAGCATACCCTGCCCAGGGAGCCGGGGGACAATAGCTCTGATGTTCTCGGTGATGCCTTGTCTCCCAGCTCAGACCCGGAGCTCCAGTTAGGCCACGGTTTGAATTCCACATTCAGAATGTGCTGATAGCAGAGCTTGAAGGGCACAGACGGCATAGGTTGCAGTCTGGTTGCTAGACTGTTCTTCCAGGTCCCAATGCCTCTGGGTGTGCCCTCAGGTTGCCTTTTTGGTTAGTCTTTATTCATCTTCATTCTTTACCATTCTGCCCTCTGTGGGACCTCAGTTGTGGCAGAAAAATGAGAACTTTGACACCAAAGAAAGCGGGTAATATTGAACTCTTACATTTTGGCATCAGAAGTCCGTAAGAAAAGGCTTTATCAATGTTTAATAGAGTGAAGTGAACATATGGTCCCTTTTGTTATCCTTTGGTCTCCACATAATAAAAGTTATCCACTGACAAATTTTACCATGTTTGTGCGCAAATTCAAAAACAATCCTTGCCCTAGCTGGTTTGGCTCAGTGGATAGAGTGTTGGTCTGCAGACTGAAGGGTCCCAAGTTCAATTCCGGTCAAGGGCACGTACCTAGGCTGCAGGCTTGATCCCTAGCCCTGGTCAGGGCATGTGTGGGAGGCAACCAACTGATGTGTCTCTCTCACGTCAATGTTTGTCTCTCCCCTCCCCCCTTCTTTTCCACGCTTTCTAAAAATGGGAAAATATCCTTGGGTGAGGATTAACATAAACAAAATAATAATAATAAATTAGAAAATTTAGCTTCTTGCGGTAATTCCGCGGTACACATGTGTTAGTGCAGCTCTGGGTGCGATAGCGATGGAAGCTCTGGATCGGATTGTAAAGCCCCAAACGAAAAGGGCCAAGAGATTCCTTGAGAGAACCGAAACTCAGTGAAAATATTAAAAATGCCATGCTTATTAAAGGGGGAAATGCAAATTCAGCAGTCACACAAGTACTTAGAGATGT
The DNA here is from genome assembly GCF_000412655.1 of Myotis brandtii. Classification (NCBI taxonomy): domain Eukaryota; kingdom Metazoa; phylum Chordata; class Mammalia; order Chiroptera; family Vespertilionidae; genus Myotis; species Myotis brandtii. The sequence continues at coordinate 2,317,431 of NW_005364372.1, forward strand.
GTATGCATTGAAAAAAACCATATGGCGTTCGGTATAAAAAGAAAAATATTATGAGACCATTTGAGGATCAGACATTATTAGAATTTTTTTCAAAGCAGTCAGATTGTTCTTTATTTATGTTTGGCTCCCATAATAAGAAGCGGCCAAATAATCTTGTAATAGTTCGTATGATTGAATTAGGTATTGAGAAGTTTGTCTCTCTAAAAGATATTAAGAATAGTAAATGCCCTGAGGGAACATGTGAATATTTGCTGGTAATGACTTTGATGTAACAGAAGACAACAGAAGGCTAAAAAGTCTTCGTATTGATTTTTTCAGGGGCCCCGCAGTATCAAATATCTGCCTGGCTGGTTTAGAGTATGTCCTACACTTCACTGCACTGAAGGGGAAGATTTACTTTCAAAGCTATAAGCTGCTGTTGAAGACATCTGGTTGCAGAACACCATGGACTGAATTGGAAGAGATGGGACCCTCATTGGATCTGGTGCTGAGGAGGACACATCTGGCCTCAGATGACCTTTATAAGTCATCCATGAAAATGCCAAAAGCCCTCAAGCCAAAGAAAAAGAAAAATATCTCCCATGATACTTTTGGTACAACTTATGGAAGGATTCATATGCAGAAGCAAGACCTAAGCAAACTACAAACCAGAAAAATGAAGGGGCTGAAGAAGCGACCTGTAGAAAGGATAACAGAAGACCAGGAGAGAAAATCAAAAAGAATTTTTAAAAAAATTGATGGATCTTAGCCAATAACTAGTTTCATTGTAGTCTGTTGACATAAAGAGAATTATGTCAAGCATCAAAATAAATAAATTAATTTAAAAATTTAGAAAATAAAAGAAATCCTTAAGAAGTAATTAAATTTCAAATTTGCAATTCAGTGGTCATTCAGACCTTTCTACTTTTGTGTTTGGTATATATGGGGCACCTTTTGGAAGCTGTTCCACATGCAAAGGATTGTTCTGAGCAAATACCAAACTGGTGCATGCAAAGCCACCCATACACTGCAATTACACACTGGAAGCTCATAATAGGTGCATGAACCACTTCCTGTATGCGTTACTCAGCTTTATGCACAACTTTTCTCATTGGAAGGACCGTGTCTTCTGGCTCTACCTTTAATAATGGTGATAATCGTAATAACTGTAATAACTCAGCATTACTTTCTAATTACAAAGAAAATTTCTCCTAAGGAGCTCAAAGCACTTCACAGACATGATCTCATTCATTCCCAGAACCTCTCTGTGCTGCCTGTCGGTCACTAGCAAACTCATCATACCAGATGGTCACATTCCACTTCTTGGTGCTCTCACCAGGCCAAGATGGCAAGGGGAGCCTTCGCACGCCCCAAACTCTGGCAGAAACTTTCAGCCATTTCTCAGTGATCTTTATGATTCAACTTTAGATATCAGTATCTAAAGCATCACATGCCGGCTGCACATCTATAGAAGAGATACTTTTCATGGTTTCAGAATATCCTTAGAAGGTGCCCTGATATTTGGAATACCCTGGGAAGGTGCTCTATATTCTCTGTGAATGGAGAGCCCCCAGTGCACACATCTCCTAGCTGCTAATGACTTGCTGTTGCTGCTCTTTCACAGAGTGGAGCCCAATGTCTGGATCAGCCCTCCAAAAGGGGGCTCAGCACCCTGCCTCGTAGGCCAAATCTGGCTAAGAATGAGTTTTATGTTTTTAAATGGTTACATGTATAAAATGGTTACATAGGTCCCTACAAAATATCCTCAATTTTGCCTCTTAAATCCCAGTGTCTAAAATACTCACTCTGTGGTTCTTCACTTTAAAAGTATGTCAGGCCTTGCTCCAAAGAATGGGATTGAAATGCAAAGGTAGGGACGAGGGAGGTGAGCAGAATGGGTGGTTCCTGAACTATGTCAGGGCCCAGTCGGGAAAGATCCTGATGCTCAGATTCAGAGGCAGTAATTAACCTGACAGAAAAAGGAAAGGCCTGGCCATGATTTACTGGTGCTCCACATGCCCATTTAATTTCTCGGAGGGACTGTTTCTTGGGTCCTAACCATACTTTTTCCAGAAGAAGTCATTTTGTATATCTCCAATGTGGCTACACTCAGCGATAGTTCTTTGTTTCCTCTTGAGGTTTAGATTTTCAATTGCTGAGATAATCACACGTGTGCATTTTTAACCGTATGTATTTCTTGTGTCTCAGCTATTTTATTTTTACCAGAAAAAGAAAGGATGAAAAGCATAGCTACGACATACCTTGGAGATGTTTACTAGTCTTCACAGTCAGTGAATAAGCAATGGGTGTGGTAGTCTTGACTTATTCATGTTTTGCTTTTCTGATCTCTCAGCTTTGGATTAAGCTACTGCCTAAATTTTAAGGCATTCAACATTCAGAACCTGTTTGGAGGCAGTTTGAGAAGAACCCACAGGAAAGGACAGATTGGGTGATGGGCCTTGTCCTCCAGGGTCACAAAAGACTACTACTCGGCTCTGTTTCTGAGGATAGCACTGCCTTATCTGGTCTCCTAGGTCCCTATGTACCCCTCACCTTAGCATTTTGATTATTTTTTTCCTTCCTGTTCATTCTTCCCATTATTCCTCCTGTTGGACCCAAAATTTGACCGGATAAAATGATAATGTTTGAACCAGGTGATACTGGGCCCTAGTGTTTTCTGTGGGCTGCACCATACATAGTAAATGGAGTTATCTCTGACAATGAAGGGACAAAGGCAAGGTTGAGTACATGTTTCCTGAGCACAATGTTCTTATAATGTGAGTACATCACAGCAGCAACCCATCCCTACATGTGAGCCAAGGTATTAAATATCATGGATAGACTTTCCCTAGTCTCGTCCTCTCCCGTGGTATAGAGAAGAAAGGATGAGATGACATGAGCAATTGCTGGAGGAGTAGTCAACAGAACAAATCTATTTGATGTGACTTTGAAAATCACGTGGGCTGTAAAAGAGATTAGTCTCCAGTCATGGTACCCTGTAAACCAAGAAAACATTTGATGGCAACAGATAACAGAAGACAAGAAGCAAGTTGTAAAAATAATTATTGGGAGTCAATGTTAAGGTTCTATTTGAAACATTAAAAAGTAACCTCTGGAGTGACACCAAAAGCACAAAAGAAAAAATAGATTAGTTAGACTTCATAAAAATTAAAAGTTGTTAGGTATCCAAGAATATTACCAAGAAAGTAAAAAGACAATATACAGAGTAAGATATTTGCAAATCATATCTGAAGAGTGATTAATATCCAGATTTTATAAAGAATCCCACAACTAAACACAAGAACAAAGAACCAAATTTAAAAATAGGCAAAGGACTAAGTAGATATTTCTCCAAGAAGATATACAAATGGCCCATAAGCACATAAAAAGATACTCAACACCATTAATTGTTAGGGAAATACAAATCAAAACCACAATGAAATACCACTTTATACCTACTAGGATGGCAATAATAATAATAATAATAATAACAAAACTGGAAAATAATAAGTACTGGTGAGGATGTGAAGAAATTGGAATCCTATCACTGGTAAGAATGTAAAATGGTGTAGCTATTGTGGAAAACATTTTGGTTCAACATAGAACTACAATATTGCCAGCAATTTCACTCCTAGGTATATATCTAAAAGAATTAAAAGCTGGTACTAAAAGAGATATCTCACACCAATGTTCATAGCAGCATTATTTACAATATCCAAAAGTTGGAAAAAACACAAGTGTCCATTAAAAGATAAAGGGATAGACAAAATGTAGTATATACATGCAATGGAATACTATCCAGCCATTAAAAGGAATGAAATTTTGATATATGTTACAACCTAGATGAACCTTAAAAACATTACATTTAATGAAATAGGCCAGACATAGAAGAACAAATATGATCCCACTTATGTGGGGTACCTAGAATAAGCAAAGTCATAAAGATAGAAATAGAGGTTACCAGGAACAGAGAGTGAGGGAGAAGTTGTTGGTTAATGAGTACAGAGTGTATGTTGAGGATGATGAAAAAGTTGAGATATAAGCAGGGGTGACGGTTACACAACACTGTGAATGTATTTAATGCCACTGAACTGCATACGTACAAATGGTTAAAATGAAAATATTGTTATGTATATCTTACAATTTCTAACAGTAATCCTTGTTTTTTTGCTGAAGGGCTAACTTTTTTGTTTGTATTTTGGGTTTGTCTTCTCATCGTTAGGAAGGTGGCTTACTAACTAGAAACCGACAGCAAAGCCTCCTGTAACAGCAGCTGTGATTCTGCGTTCCTCACCGGGAACTGGGTCGTGCCTGTCATTGTAATTTCAGCACACGTGGACTGAGCTTGGAATACGTGTATTATAGAGCAGAGCTACAATTCATCTTAATGATGGTATGTGAAGGAACATCTCGGCAGGGCACCTTAATGAAATGACAATTGGTTGAAGACTTAGAAGATTAAAAATACCCAAGACTTTCAGAAGCCATATCTATTCTCATTTGGATCCTTTAAGGGATAGTGTACAATGTTCTCAGCTAAATAACAAGAAAGCTTATAACAAATAGAGTAAAAATCTTTTAAATATATTTTTCAAGGATGCCCTTAGAAATGTCTAATCAGAACACCTAAAAATATGAACCAAATTCTCAGGTTGGAATATATCATATAGACAACTTCTGGCAGAAACTTCCTAATGAATGGCCTAAAATACTGCAAGAAAATATTTACAGTTCCCTCTATGGAGCAGATACTCCAAGTCAAGTCCTATGTTAGATACAGTACGTACATTCTATCATTTAGCTCAGAGCAGTCCTATGAGGCAGGTAATAGTAAACCCACGACACTGATGAGAAAACTGAGGCTCAGAGGTGATAAGCAAATTAACTGAAGCTCATGTTAGACAAGCCTTCATTGTTATTAAGGCATGACTATCATTTAATAGGAAAAACATGGCCATATTATCTCATTTTATAATCACATTGATCAATACCATGAAGAATTACTATTCCTTAGGATGCACTTTAGGAAATGCTAGACATACCATTTAAACTTCTCAGTGTGATATCATATGAGGAACTTTGTGATCTGACTCACACAACTTCAGAGACATCATGGGAAAAGGCCTGGGCTCCAGAATCAGATAAATTTGAGCTTGAATCCTTAACCTTTGTAAGCCTCATTTTCCTCATCTATGAAAGACGTTAATAACACCACTTTGCATGTAGTTGTGAGAGTTAGAAAGAATGTGAAGAAAGATTTATTATTTTAGCCTCTCAATAAGTGGATGTCTTCATTATCATCGTCACTGACTTTTTCACCACAATTCCAACCTGAGAATTTGGTTTATATTTTTAGGTTTTCTGATTAGACATTCCTAAGGGCATCCTTGAAAAATATATTTAAAATATTTTTACTCTATTTGTTATAAGCTTTCTTGTGTGTCCTCAAGTCCTGCCATCAAGAGAAACTATTATATCAGAGCCTAACCTCTGAAGAATTTATCTAAGCCTAACCAACCTGAGGGATGGGAAATACCCAACTCCATTCCCCTCTCGCCATCCTGTCTCACATTAGGGGTGCAGGGCTGAAAAGGGCTTGTGAGTCCAAATCATAGGACTATAGAACATCCCCTCTCCTCCACACCTCACCACCATCCCACTAAAGGCCTATTGAGTTCTTTTATCCAACATGGCATGCCCAGCTTTCAATAAAAAATGACAAGATATACTAATAGGCAAAAAATGCATTTTATAGAGAAAGAGTAACCATAAAAAACTAGTTTCAGATATGGCAAGGATGTTGGAATTTTTAGACAGGGAATTTAAAACAACTATGATTAATATGCTAAGAGCTCTAATAGATAAAGTAGACAGCATGTAAGAATGGATAGGCAATGTGAGCAAAGAGATGAGCATTTTTAGAAAGAATAAAAATAAATGCTAGAGGTACAAAACACTGCAATAGAAACGAAGAATGCCTTTGAGAGGCTCAATGGTAGATTGGACATGGCTGAGAAAAAAAATCTCTGAGCTTTAGGATACATCAGTGGAAACTTCCAAAACTAAAAAAGAGAAAGAAAAAAGACCAAATAGAAGAAGAAGAAGAAGAAGAAGAAGAAGAAGAAGAAGAAGAAGAAGAAGAAGAAGAAGAAGAAGAAGAAGAAGAATGATAGTTTTGTTTGTTTGTTTGTTAATCCTCACTGGGGGATATTGATTTTCAGATAGAGTGAGAGTGAGGGAGGAGGAGGGGGAGGAGGAGGAGGAGGGAAAAAAAGAATATCTAAGAACTGTGGGACAACCACAAAAGGCATAACATATGCATAACGGTAATACCAAAATGAGAAGAGAAACAAAAACAGAAGAAATATTTTAAGCAATAATGACTGAGAATGTCCTAAATTAATGTCAGAGACCAATCCACAGATTCAGGAAGCTCAAACACCAAGCAGGATAAATGCAAAACAAAACAAAAAAAATAACAAAACCATACACACAAAACCAAAACAAAACAAAATGCATATTATTACATGAAAGAGACCAATCTGAAGAAGCTACATACTGTATGATTCCAATTTATCACGTTCTAGAAAATTCAAAATCATAGACACAGTAAAAAGACCATTGGTTAAAAAAAAAATCATTGGTTGCCAGGGGTTATTCTCTCCAGCTCCCCACTGCTTTATTATACAGATGAAACTAACCTCTTCCTCTATAAGAAAGAATCCCTCATTTTTCAGAAAGAAAAACAAGGGAGCAATTGAACTAGAATTACAGGATTCCCTGTGGTTGGCAGTAAATATTGCTACATTCATAAGTTTTGTCCTGTTGTAGCACATACCTAATGAATGATGACTCATTATATATTACAAGCAACTTCTGTTGGAGAAGGCCTTAACTCTCAGTCACGGCAAGAGAGAACATTTCTATTCTCTTGGGGAAGGTAGGGCACCAGCTTGGAGAATGGTGTCAACCTTCCTGCTTCAAGGACCTGGGGTCTTGTCTTAATAGTCCCTCTCTGCCTCTGTCCTTTTTGACTCCTAATATCTTACTTCCAGAACCTGAAGTTTGCTCAACCTCATGGGAAACCAAATAGGTAAATGTCTGTTGACCAGGTCAACCTTCCTTGCCCACTCCCCGCTTCCAGTTGCAGGCAATGCTGGGATGGTAGCACACAGTCACTGGGGAAGGCTCACTGGGGTCACCTGGGTAGGGGAAGCAGCCAGCAGAGGCTATGTTCAGCTGATAATGTGTTGACAGTCCTGAGAAACTCTGGAATAACTAGAAACTCTGTACTTTAGATATTATTGTATAAGTCTGCACCAGAGGCTTTTCTGTTGTTGTTGGTAGTGAAATGAGTAGTGTTCAGATATGTGGTAGGCTGGAACAGCAAGCCCCAAAAGCCAAACACTGAGCTGCCCTCCAAGACTAGCGCTCCATTTGGTCCACTGCTCTTCCTGCCATCCCATAGAAGGAACCAATTATAAAGCTCACCCAGAGACCCCTGGCCAGTGTGGCTCAGTTGATTGAGTGTCATCCCATGTACCTAGCGGTCACCCATTCAACTCCCAGTTTGGGGGGCACATGCCCAGGTTGCAACAGGATGTGGCCAACTGTGCACATGGCCATAGTGGAAGAGATGCAGACCTGAAACATGATGGCAGGAGAGGGGAGAAAGGATGCTTGAAAGCAAGGTAGGATCAACCCAAAGGAAAATTGTGTGCTCTTCACAATTTTTCCACTTCATAAAAGTAACATCAACATTTTCATATGAAATCCACACTGGGAGGAAACCATTGTAGATAAATTCTCACTGCTGTGGTTGCATTGTGAACAATCATTTAGCATGTATGTCCCAATAAAAATGTTAAGTAATTACAGTCAATCCTCATTATCCATGGATTCTCTATTTGTGAATTCTCCTACTCTCTAACATTAATTTGCAACACCAAAATCAACACTCCTGCTGCTTCTGTGGTCATTCACAGAAACGTGCATATGCAGAGAAGCAAAAAAAATTGAGTCCCCAAGAGTGCACACTCCCAGGTGGGTCTGACCAGGCAACAATGCTGCTTTCTTGTTCCAGCTTTCCTACTCTTAAGAGATTTGTTATCTCTTTAGTGCCACTTTTTTTTTTTGCATTTTTGTTAGTGATTTCACTGTTTAAAATGGTCCCCAAGCCTAGAGCTGAAGTGCTGCCTAGTGTTTCTAAGTGCAAAAAGGCTGTGATGTGCCTTATAAAGAAAATATGTGTTAGATATGCTGCGTTCAGACATGAGCTATAGAGCTGTTGGCTGTGAGTTCAGTGTTAATGAATCAAAAATATATATTAAATAAAGTGTCTTTAAATAGAAACACACTTTAAATACAAAGGCATCTTTGTAAGTTCTGAATGTACATAAGAATTATTCTATTATTTCACTAAAATTGTGTAAATTTCTTATCTTGCTCCTTTTTTTTTAGTTAGCCTTCACCTGAGGATATTTTTAAAAAGAGTGGAAAGGAGGGAGAGAGAGAGAAACATCTATGTGAGAGAGACACATTGATCGATTGGTTGCCTTCTGCACGTGCCCCGACTGGGGACCCTGAGATAGAGCCTGCAACCTAGGTACGTGGCCTTGACCAGAATCAAACCCAGGCCCCTTCGTCGAACCCAGGACTCTTTAGTCCGCGGGCCAACATTCTATCCACTGAGGCAAACCAGCTAGGGCTCTTGCTTCTTGCTTGATCAGGGCCTAAGTGGGGTCACCAGAGTGACAACTCAAGCCCAGCTAACAAAGAACTATGTCAACGCCCACATAAGGTCACGGCAAAAGTGTGAAGTGAAAACCCCAATGCATAAGGCAAGGAAGCCAGGCTAGGAAGAGTGGTAGGTGAATAAGCAAAAAACAGTCTAGGACATGAAGAGTGCTGGAGTTTCCAGTTTGTCTTTCAGTAAGAATGCTGAGATAGCTTAAAGGAACAGAAAAACAAATGTAAATGCTGGGCTAGATTTGGAAAGAAAGGATTCTAGGGGTGTAATATTCTTCTCTTTATCCCAAAGAAAATTCTTTTCACATTTCCACTGACCTGGATTAAAACTATCCACTAAAGAGTTTCTTCAAAAAATTAAAAATGGAACTACCATTTGACCCAGTAATCCTACTTCTAGGAATATATCCCCAAAATTCAGAAACACCCATCAGAAAGAATATATGCATCCCTATGTTCATAGCAGTCCAATTTACAATAGCTAAGATTTTGAAACAGCTTAAGTGCCCATCAGGGGGAGAATGGATTAAAAAGCTGTGGTACATCTATATAATGGAATACTACGCAACTGTAAAAACAAACAAACAAAAAAACCTCTTACCATTTGCAACAGCATGGATGGACCTAGAGAGCATTATGCTAAGCGAAATAAGCCAGTCAGAGAAAGATAAGTATCACATGATCTCACTCATATGTGGAATCTAATGAACAGCATAAACTGATGAACAAAAATAGACCCAGAGACATCAAAACATCAAACAGACTGTCAAACCTCAGAGGGAAGGCAGGGGAGGGTGGAGGGGAGAGAGAAGAGATCAACCAATGAACTCATATGCATATACGTATGCATAACCGATAGACACAGACAATAGGATGGTGAAGGCTTGGGTGGGGGTGTAGGAGGGCAATGGGGGAAACAGGAGGACATGTAATACTTTCAACAATAAAAATTTATTTAAAAAATAAATAAATAAAAACTATCCATTAAACAAGACAGAAGTGCAGTTTTCATTTCTAAAATAATAAAATTCTTTTTTTCTGATTATAAAAATTATATCCAATCATTTTGAAAATTCGAACAATATAGGGAATCACAGATTATCACTCCAAATTCCATCCATAAGAGATGACTATTGTTTGCATGTTCATGGTCACTCTACAAATGATCTCAACAATATGCCCTAGACATCAATAGTTATAGAGCAAGAGAAACATTTTAAACATAGGAATACGATTCAGCAGCATTTACAAATCATCATTTGTTTTTAATCACCTATGGGAAAACAATTTGATTTTTTCATCTGGTGAGTCCAAAATCAAAGCACCGTCAAATCCTAAGTTCATCCTCACAGGACAGAGAAAGGACTTGTCTCCTCCTTTTCTTAGAAGGACTCTAATCCTATCACGGGGCTCCACTCTCACGATCTGATCTAATTAATTCCCAAAGGCCTCATCTCCACCTCCCAATATCACCACATTAGGGCTTCAACATATGAATGGGTTGGGGGGGGGAGGGAAGCATACACATCCAGTTATAACAATATGTTACAAATATTTATTTTATGTAATTAAAGTTTTTAAATATGTGAATTTCTCTAATCTTTTATTTTCAATGTCTTACCAAACATCTCCACCTGGATATTCTCTAGACTCTTTGGACTCAATAAAAAAATAGGAATGATAAGAAATAATTGTTTGAGATTTATCAGGTGCTGCCACAAAAAATACAATATCACTCATCTTCTACATGGTAGGAATTATTACCTCATTTTTATAGATGAGAGGACTGAGTTTCTTCAATAGGTGACTTGCCCAAGGACACCACCCAACCAGTAAATGAAGGAAGGAGGAGCTATCACTATTAAAACCTTACTATATTCTAGCTGTTTTATATACTTTTTTTCATGTAATTCTCATAGTAATGCTGTGTAGTAAGTGTTATCTCAAATGTAGGTAAATGAAGAAATAGCCTTAGAGAGCTCCCCATTCATTCCCTGTTTCCCATCACATAAGACAGAGTGCAAGGCACACAGATGCAGGAGCTAATGAACACATGAGCAACAGTGCTCTTCTGCACACTAGTGGCTTCCATATGGATACAAAATAGCCATTTAATTGTCTCATTAAAATTCTTATTTCCTTCAAGAAAAACCTCTGAGAAACAAAAGGGAAATAAAATACAAGTGATCACTTCCGGTTGTTTTCAGAAGTCCATCAGCTCTCTGAAAGCAGTCTCCTTGGTAAAGAATTACAATGGCATTATATGGTTCCAGGAAAGGGGTAGACATAGTAAATATATTACCTTAGGACATATTTTTTTTCTCAAATTTAACCTCCAAATAATTACATATTATTTACAAATTTCAAATGTTATCTCACTGTGTCATGGTCTCCATAATTAATAAAGACTAATGCTTAAGAGAAGAAGAATAAGACAAATAATTTCAAGGCCAACTATGTGTCACTTGTAGATTAAATTTGCAAATCTATTCATTCAGTATGCTCAATTGGGAAGACGGGAGATACAGAGTTAGTCCCCTAAGTGACCTTTTCCTGAGAAATAATTAATTGGCATGTGCTGTGCTTTGTTAAAGAAAGCAAACACCCTTCATGAATATAAATGTAATGTCTTTTGAAGCAAATAAGTCTAGATTTTTTATAAACTACCTCTCCCTTCTTTTTGGACTCTGCATTTTTGAGCAACATGACATTCTATATAGTCTATATAAATTTTCACAAACAAATAAAAAGCTTCTGGAACCAGTCTTCTATTCATGGGTTTCCATGAGCCATAACTGGCGATGTAACCACAGTGTATAAACTCATGAGCAAGAATGTGTCAGAGATGAGCAATGTCTGAAGAACAGTTGATTCACCTCTCATTCACAGAAGCCAGACTGAGCTACCGACAAAACTAGATGTGTAGTTTCTGCAGTAGATGGGATGGAAGCATACAGTGTTACAATGCTGATACTTAATGTAGGCTACCAATAAGGGTGAAGGGACACCCCACCTGCCATATCCTCCTTTTCCTGAGAAGAAAAAGTCAAGGGTACATTGGGAGTCTATGACGGCAAACCCAACTACGATGAAACCCCTAACTCTTAAATTCTGTGTATGCACAAGTTTTATTAGAATACTTAGAAGAGGTGTTATTTCTCTAAACATTGTGGGAAAACTCTTGGTATACATGAAGTTTTAAAGCTGAGTCTACAAAAACAACTTCTAAAATGCTCACGGCTTAGATGAGAGAGAGACAGGCTTAAGGGAGAGAGAGTGAAGGAAATTAATCTTCAAAGTTTATTATGTAAGGTAACATGCTTGATAGTTATTATTTGCCCAAACTATTCAAGACAAATGAGTCTACTGACTGATAGGGGGGAGGGGGCAGGGACAGAGGAGGGGAGGAGAGGGGAAGGAGAGGAGAGGAAAGGGGTAGGAAGAGGAGGGGATGGGAGGGGAGGAAAGGGGAGGGGAGGAGAGGAGAGGAGAGGGAAGAGGAAGAGGAAGAGGAAGAGGAAGAGAAGAGGAAGAGGAAGAGGAAGAGGAAGAGGAGAACGGCTCCAGCTATTTTAAAGTTAATCAGTATCCATGGCGATGTATTTCTACGAAATAATACAGTGGACTAAGCAGGGGCTACTGGAGAAAAGAGGGCAGCCTTTTTATACTCCCGCACCCCACCCCCCAATTCAGATGAAATACACATAACATAAGAAAGGGCCGCTGGCAAGTAGCCACAGGAAGAGCACCTGGAAGATTAAAGCTGTGGCCATAACATTAACAAAGTACAGACCACACTGAATTAATGAGCACTGGAGATAGACATTCAGTGGAGTCTTAATTTATTTTCCTTTTCTAGCTCATCCTTTAAGAAAATGACAGTGTCTTCTTATCGATTTTACACTCAGAGATCAATCAGAATTGCCCTGACTCAGACAAAATTTACAGCAGTCTCTGACACCGCCCCAAGCATGTGGACCCAAACAGACATTACAAGGAAGCAATAGATCATGTTTGTATGTAGAGCTTGACGTGCTTAAAAATAAGCTAATCTGTAGTGGAATTTCCTTCTTTTTGACAAGTTGCTCTGCCCAGCTCTTCGGCCCCTTGTTATGAATTTCTCTCCCGGCTCCACTATTAATTATAACATGCGAAAAGGATTCATGTATTTAGGCCCTGAGGGAGGTCATCTGATCTGCAGTTTTAGAGAAAATATAAACTAACAGATCACTCCTACTTAAACAATGTGAAATGTCACTGAGGTACTCCATTAAAAAAAAAAGAAGAAGAAGAAAAAGCTAGAGGTGTTCCGTCAAGAGCTATGATCAATTTTGACAGCCCAACAATATCAGGGCTAAATGATGGGCCTGTACATTCCTAAACAGTCCCCAGTGGAAATTGCTGTATCCGGAAGCTCTTTTGTGCAAGTAACTAGCTGCATTAAATGCAATAATTACAGAAAAGACACTGACTGGCGCTCTGGCGGCTGCTGGCTGAGCTGACTTGTTTCCACGCCACCATTTACCCTGTAACTGGGCTGCGCGTGCCCTGACGAGACCCGCTGGAGAGAAGTCTAAGGAGATCCCACTTCCGAGCCCAGAGAGGCTCTGGCTCACCCCGTGCCAGTGGAGAGAATTAGTCTGGGAGGCATTTGCTCAACAGGGACAGAGGGAAAACATGAAAACAGTTGCTTGGGGGAAAATGCATTTTGTGTGCGAATTTGGCTGGGATGGGGCTGTGTCTGCCAACAGCTCAGCTACAGGGAAAGCCTTGGATCGATGAAAGACCCGCTTCCTTCCGAGGCACACGGTAGCTAAACCTCCAGCAGATGCAGGCGCTGAATAAAAGATGATGGAGTAGATCGAGTGATATCTTTTCCTTACAACGAATTGACCAATAATAGCATATAGGAAGACAGTTTTCCCCTATGTGGCTACCTAGAAGGAAATGGAACCATCCAGGTATCAAAATATCAGAATAACAAAGTGATCTGGAGCAGTTTGGGAGGCCTCTCTTAAATCACTGATTGATATATTTGAATATATCACAAAAAATTAAAGCTAACTTTAAAACAAGTATATATGCTAAGTGAAACAAGCCAGTCAGAGAGAAACAAGTACCATCTGATCTCACTCAGAAGTGGAGTCCAATGAACAAAATGAAATAATAAGCAAAATAGAGACAGACTCATAGATACAGAGAGCAGGCTGACAGTTGGCAGGGGTGGTCTGAGGGGAGTAGAGGGATTGAGCAAAAAAGAAAAAAAGAGTAAGAATTCATGGACACGGACAAGTGTGGTGATTGCAAGGGTGGGTTGGGGGGTGGAGGAGGGCATAGGGAGGATAAATGGTGATGGACGGAGTCTTGACTTGGGATGATGAATACACAATACAGTGTACACATGATATTGTAGACTTGTGCACCTGGAGAATATTGTTAGCCAGTGTCACCCCAATAAATCCAATAAAAAGGAAAAAATACCATATGGAGAGCAACATAGTCTTCCTCTATAGAGAGGACCGTCACGATTCTGAGAGTTTGGTTCTTAAAGTTATATTTTTTGAAAAAAGAAATCCCACTAGAACATAGCAATATTTGAAATATTCAAGTTGTTAAGAAAGGTAAGTCCAAAAAGGATTCCCTCACTTCAGTATGATAAGTGAAATAAGCCAGTCAATGAAAGAAAAATACCACATGATCTCACTCATTTCTGGATAATTAAGACCATTTAAACTGATGAACAAAAATAGATACAGAGGCAGAGCAACATCGAACAG
>NW_005364372.1:2332038-2338757 GCF_000412655.1 Myotis brandtii
AATGGACACAAGACAAGGGGGGGTATGGGAGGCTAGGGGAAGGTCAAGGGGAGAAAAAAATGGAGACATATATAATACTCTTTGTAATACTTTAAGCAATAAAACAATAAAATAAAATAAAAATGCAAAAAAAAAGAAAAGAAAAGAAAACACCGTTACATCAAGGGTGTTTCACAGATAGAGTTTTTTGTTTTTTATTTTTGTTTTTAAGTTGTTTTGTTTTTGCTATAAAATGCCCACACATGGACCCTGCCATTTTGTTTTGCTGGGAGATAATAAATATCCATAAAATCATACCCAATAGGAGTGAATATAATTTAAAATTATTTACTGAGAAACCCCCCTTTTCCAAGTTCTGATAGTCCCTGGGGATACAGATGAAGAAGTTATGGCCACTTCCTAAGAGGAATCTAGTGAGAAAAAGAGACATGTCAACAATTATCTTAATGCAATGAAATGTGTTCCATAAAAGGGTGCAGTCCTATAGAAACACAGTTGAGAAGATGAACTCGTAATGAAGAAAATAACATTTCATTTGGACTTTGAAGGGTGAACCGAACTTTTCCAAGGTGACCCGGGAAGAGTGGAGAAGAACACCATCCCTGTCAGTGGGAACAGCGTGAGCAAAGGGAGGTATGGAGGCGTGAAAGTGTGAGCCGAGGTCCTGCAACAGGAGGCAATTAGGAGACCAGAACAGAGAGGGCTGGCAGAGGAGCAGCTTGACCAGGGATGGCGAACCGTTTGAGCTCGGCGTGTGAGCATTTTGAAAAACCCTAACTTAACTCTGGTGCCGTGTCACATATAGAAATTTTTTTATATTTGCAACCATAGTAAAACAAAGACTTATATTTTTGATATTTATTTTATATATTTAAATGCCATTTAACAAAGAAAAATCAACCAAAAAATTAGTTCATGTGTCACCTGACACGCGTGTCATAGGTTCGCCATCACAGAGCTCGAAGGAGACTTGGGTCAGCTCAGAGGACCCAGAATGTAGGCCATGGAGAACCTCCATGTGTGCGTGTGTGTGTACGTGCACGTTAGCCTGTTTAGCAGGAACTTAGCATGACTGTTCCCTGTAATGATGACTCTGGCAAAATGTCGAAGCTGGATGGTTCCATTAGGCAAGTCGTGGCAAAGGCAGTGAGAACACAGCTGTGATGGCTCAGGCACTGGATCGAGCTTTCCATCTAGGTGTGTTTACTATATTTATATGTCCCCCAGATTGTTTTCCTCAATCTGGGTAGATTAGTTCCTCCTGCTCAAAATTTTGCAAATACCCACTTTCTCCCTGTGGGAAACTTGATTGTAGTTGCTTTAGAATATGAAGCTAACAGACCCCGGTCTCTGGGAGAGGTGAATGAGGGCAGTGGTTGAGCACCCCGACTCTGGAACCAGGATGGTCGACCCAGAGCTTAGCTCCACCACTCATTTGTGGCTTGACTTTAGCAAGTTACTGAGCTTTGCTGGGCTAGGGTGGCTGGCGTCCATGGGAAAATGGTGATAATAATAGCACCTACCGTTTAGGCTTATCGTGAGGATCAAATCAGTTAATGCCTAAGTGCTTTATAACAGCATCTAAACTGTCAGGTCTCTTTTGTCAAATATGAAGAGGGATTTCAAAACTAGCAAAATGGGAAAACTGCCTAGATCTAAATATTATAATGTGGTCAAATATATTGATCGATGATTTTAGGGGAGTCTCTCAAACGGCTCCAAATAATTTTTCAAGATGGATATTCTGATACTGAGGGGGTATCCTTCCCGGTAGAGCTAAATATCTTGATCTAAAGATTGCTCTACAAGATTATTCAGATCCATTTTAATACAGATGAGCCTTGACTAACACAGAAGTTAGGGGTGCCAACTGCTAGTGCAGTACAAAACCCACGTATAATTCACGTGGGCACTCTGCAGACAGGGATTCTAAACTGCCAGTTGAACCTTGAACAAGTGAGTTTGAACTGAGAAGGTCAATTGAAAAAAATATGTATGTGTAAGTGGACCTTGCAGCTCAAACCCACGTTACTCAAGGGCCAACTGTACGTATGGAAGGTGTTGTAAAACACCACAGAGCTAAAATGTGAGGTTGCTGAAACATGGCAGGGGAGACCCAGAAAAGAGTGGGGTTAGAAACCAGAAGGGCACACGCAGGCCAGTAGGTGCCTCTGAAGTATGGTAGCAATCATCTCAAGTAGAAACTGTAGTTTAACTCTAACATTGCTGTTTGGCTTAACAATAGAAAAGTTATTTTGATTTTCTGAATTGTATAAATCATCCCATTCGCTTGAATGCCTTATTGATTGTAACGTGACTATCCCATTGATTGGGATCTTACTGGTTTTAGAAAGCAAATTCCTCTGTACCTGGGAACCAGGACAGCACAATTATCCCAAGACCTGAGGGTTCCAGATAATATTTCCCTGTCAACTCAGTGGTCCCAAGACCCGAGGTCTCTAGATAATGTGTTTCTGTGGTCCAAAGACCCAAAACTATAATTAATCTTTGTAGATAACTAATCGGCTCAATCTCGCTTCTGTAACTGCTTTGTGCAAATCAGGGTCCTCATTCCAAACCCTGGGATGTAATCAATACCTTTGTGATTTTTGCCTATATAAGTCTGGTGTTTCGGCCATCGTATCACTATGAGATTTGGGAGAGCAAGATGCCCCCTCATAGTCCCGGATTTGCAATAAATATGACTACTTAATTCGACTTCTTGAGGCGTCCTTCTGTGATTCGAGGGGTACATTATAACACCTCCTTCCACATCCAAGTCAGAGAAAAACCAGCCGGGATGCGGTTGCAGAGGATCAGAGACTCTCCAGAGCTGAAACTGTCTGGAAGACAAGACAGGGACAGACAGAGTCAAAGTGGGTCACTTTTGAAGGGCAAGAAAGACAGCTGGTTGCACCGAATCAGCAAGCAGATAACATGAATGTGGTAAACACCGACTATGACATATAGATTGACAGTGAGGTAAGATACTAAGGACCATGCAGTTCAAATCCTAAAAGGTTTCTCCACCCGAGAGTGTTAAGGAGCAGCCCTACCTACCCTTTGTCTTTTGACGTTTCTATCTTTTTCTTGATTGAGAATTGTAACGTAACCAGGTCTGTTATTTTACACTTTTCACTTGACTAGGAGACCTGAAAAGTGTACCAGACTCCATTTTTAGTCTCTAGTCTGCACCCCAGTCCAGTGCTATTTCCCATGCTGCATATAGACTGTCCTTACTTTACCTACTTCTGTCCCCAACCCCTCGTCTAGGCCAAAAAGACACAGTCACACAGTGGCAACCAGGGTCTGTGCACACCCTGGTCTGTGCAGAGCCTGGAGGAAGAGTTCCCATTGCTTTGGCTGCAGCAGTTACTCACTTCTCTTGTTCTCTAGGAGATCACAGATTATTCTACCTGGATGTGGGTGAACTTGGATTTAGTTCCCAAGCATAAACTAAGAACATGAATGTGGTAAACACCGACTATGACGTATCCATTGAAAGTGAGGTAAGATACTAAGGACCATGCAGTTCAAATCCTAAAAGGTTTCTCCACACGAGAGTGTTAAGGAGCAGCCCTACCTACCCTTTGTCCTTTGACATTTCTATCTTTTTATTTTCTAGATTGAGAATTGTAACGTAACCAGGTCTGTTATTTTACACTTGACTAGGAGACCTGAAAAGTGTACCAGACTCCATTTTTAGTCTAGTCTGCACCCCAGTCCAGTGCTATTTCCCATGCTGCATACAGACTGTCCTTAATTTACCTACTTCTGTCCCCAACCCCTCATCTAGGCCAAAAAGACACAGTCACACAGTGGCAACCAGGGTCTGTGCACACCCTGGTCTGTGCAGAGCCTGGAGGAAGAGTTCCCATTGCTTTGGCTGCAGCAGTTACTCACTTCTCTTGTTCTCTAGGAGATCACAGATTATTCTACCTGGATGTGGGTGAACTTGGATTTAGTTCCCAAGCATAAACTAAGATCATTTGAGAACCCCAAACTCTATTCTATACATCTTATTGAGTATATCATACCATAAAGTGATTTATAAACTCTCAAATTCGACATAAGCAGCTGTAAGTCAAATGGCATGTTCATGGAAAGTTAAGTTGAAATCAAGAGACTTGCTTTCTAAATTAATTCTTATATTGAAAACAAGCTGAACTAGTGGGTTCCACATTTTGAAGTTTAGTTTGAGAATGAAACTAAGAAATAATAATTGTCTAGCTCTTAGCACAGTGCCTGGCACATGGCATGGATTAAACAAACATTTATTGAATGAAACGAGTCTAATATATAAACTAGCAATTCTGTTATGAATTCTTACCTATTATACTTTTTATTATTAGCGTGAGGTCTCTAGTAGTATGCTGGGACAGATGTCAAATGTATAACTTAATAATTCAACGTCTACTATCACTTGGAATAAAACGAATGGTTATGAAATGACGGCACAACAACATGGGTATTTAGAGTTGTGAGGCCCAAAGACTCCATCTCCCTTCTGTAGTATTTAGTTGCAAATAATCAAACATTGTGGTTTTATATTATCATTCCAAAGTGATGGCTAGTAACCACAACAACCATTTTTGTTATGATGTATCTCTCTGGCATGTAACTCACTGGTTTTGCTTCAGTTTCTTATATGCTTGGATTTATTTATTTATTTTTTTTACGTTGGTGGTTTTCTTACATTCAGTCATTCATTTATTATTGTGATGAAAAACACTTAACAAAATGTCCTCTCTTAACTATTTTTTAATGTTTGGTTCAGTAGTGTTAAGAATATTAACATTGTTTTAATACCATCACCACCATCCATCAACAGAACTCTTTTCACCTTGTCTAAATGAATCTCTATACTCATTAAACACTAACTCCCCACTTCCCCCTCCTTCCAGGCCCTGGCAACCACCATTCTACTTTCTGTCTCTATGATTTTGACTGTTCTAAGTATCTCAGATAAGTGGACATACTCTTTTTGCACATACTTCTCTTTTTGCAACGGGCTTATGCTCACTTAGCATAATAAGATACCATAATGAGATCCCACCTCACACCCATTAGAATGGCAAGTGTTGGAGAGGATGTGCACTGTTGGTGAGAATGTAAAATACAGCTGTGGTAGAAAAACAGTATGGTGGTTCCAATAAAATTTAAAAATAGAATTATATGATCCAGCAATTCTGCTTCTGTGTATATACCTAAAAGAATTGAAAGCAGAGATTCAAACAGGTATTTGTATAACTATGCTTATAGCAGCATTATTTACAGTAGCTAAAACATAGAAGCAAAGCACGTGTCCATCAATGGGTGAATGGATAAGCAAAATATGGTACACGCATACAATGGAATATATTCAGCTTTAAAAAGGAGTGAAAGTCTGACACATGGAGAAACCTTGAGGACGAGGATTGACTTCTATAGATTGCCACCACGGCCCTCTCACCCATGGCTTAGGTTGTTGTGGATACCAAAGGAATGGTACATGAAACAATGAGATGGGACAATCCAAGGATGTACAGGCAAAATAAGGCAAGTATGTATTTTACTTCTAAACGTTCCACTTGCAAAAGGACTACACAGATGTTTTCATTTGCCCAGCCAAGTGGTGAAGGAGTTATTCTCTTTGCCTCATAAGAGTAAACTGCATTTCCTTTGTCACACTATATTAATGAACACTACTTAGTTGAATATTCTGAATAATAAGTGTTGACTGTTTCTCTTTTATTGTAACTTTATGAATTTTTGTTTTATCTTATATATTTATGTACTCTATAGTGTATACATAAGTTTCATTTGTTAACCTCTGAATTAAGTATTATAAAGTCGCATAGGAAGAACTACTATAATAATAAAAGCTAATTAGACCGGACGTCCTTCCGGACATCCTTCCATCCTTCCAGACAAAGCTGGGGCTGCGAGAGAAGCCTGGGTCCCAGGTGCCTGCCGGTGGCTGGAGGGAAGCCCAGGTCCCGGGTGCCAGAGGGAAGCTGGTGCTGGCAGCTGGGGGAAAGAAGGCCTACTCTTGCATGAATTTCATGCATTGGGCCTCTAGTTGAACAGATATACTAGCATACAAAAGTGAATGTAGTCTGCTCCTAATCACAAATTTAATGTTTTCTATGTAGCATTTAGTCATACCTAGTTTAACTTAACGCAGTGCTACTGTGTATAAATTATAAAGATCCATAAAGTGATGAGATGAAGTTATATTAATTATTTGTTTTTAAAAAATTTAACCCACAAATGTATATGGAGAACTTTATATGTTATCAATTTGCCACTGGAGCCTATTTTTATTTTCATCCAAAGAGAAATATTTCCGTATGCTCACATTCTTTACATAAAATCTTATTTCCACTCATTTGTCCTATTATGTTCATTCGTCTTACGAAATCATTATTTCATCAACTTGATTTATATATTCTTTCCAGAATAAAGTTCTAACATTTTACTCTGCCCCTTGACCATTAAAGCATTCTTTCCGTGGCAAGATATAGCAGAAGAAATAATGCCTCTGAAATCAAGTTCAACTAACCTCGTGTAATTGCCTCTCATGTAAAACGTTTCCTGTTTCCCAATTAAGTTTGTTTACCTTCTTCAGCAACTTAATTGCTACTCACTGTATAAGGTAAATAACCCAATTGGGTAGATTTAAAAGGCACAAGGGATGAAGAAAAGTATTTAAATTCACCAATTTGCTCCAGGTTCTT
>NW_005364372.1:2340210-2357709 GCF_000412655.1 Myotis brandtii
TAAGAAGGCTCAAGCTTAGTTAAAAGACGTGCATGTTAGTTGAGAGGATGGTCTGATTTCATTTTAAGGAAGGAACTATTTCAAAGCATGTGGGTGTTCGGAACCACCTAGATAGATAGATGCCAGCGGTTATACCTTCGGTTCAGAATTTACAATTATGGAAATTCTACATTGGCATGCTGTGCAGGCCAACATACAGGTACAGTAAAGTACGCCTATGAAGAAAAATATAGAACTTTCATGCATCAAACGAGCAAGGCTTGACAGGCAGTTCCATTTTGATATGGGTCATGCTGCTGATAACTCCACGCTTTTTAAAGGTTACATTTTAAAGGTTACATTAATGCTGAAGTTGTGCATGAAGATGAGTACCCTGTGTAACCATAAGCTTTATATTTCATTCATCTCTTGTCATCTTAAAAATACAGTTCGAGATACAAATGGGACATAACATTTTGAAGAGCTCACTTGGTATGATAAGGACTTACCCAACCAAAGCACCATTTTTTTTCTGAGTAGTAATTCCATTAGGGGGGAAAAAAATCCCTATGACCTTATTTCTTCCCTATCTGCCTTCAATCATACCACAATATTATGAAACAAATTGCTACTAACAGTGGGGCTGTCATATTCAGAAACAAAATGGGTGAGCCCACAGAGGCAAGTGATTGGCACAGTGCAAGTTGCTTTTGATCAATTACACCACCCATCAAAAGACCCATGTTTTAAAGGGCTCTGCAACATCATGAACTCAGATGCACCTCATTCATTCACTGAACACTAGGATGTCCTCGTGGAGGTTCTCTCTAGAGCTCTCTCACACACACACCAGATCAGAAATTCAATAGCTATGGGTCATAATTCCTCCCTGCAAATAACTAAGAAGACATTGGATATCATAGAACCCTGGTGTTCTTATCTATAAAATAAAGATAAAATGTCCAATTTCACCAAATATATGTATTTACTAAAATCAACCCGATGAGGCATGAACCTTGATCCTTAAAATCTATATCAGCTAATAGTTTAGAATTTTCATAAATCTCCTCCCTCTTTTTATGTTGATAAAATTTTTAAAGTGACTCATTCATTCAACAAATATGTTTGGCACATCTTTTTTATACGAGGCTGTGTTAGATTTTGAAGATAGAGCAGGAAACTGGGCAGACATAGCCTCATTCTGATGAGCTTTCATTCTGATGAGGATAACAGAGTAAAACACTGAACTAAGAGAAAAACAGAAAGGCATTGAGCCTTTGGTTTCATTTCTGATGCCCATTGCTCCCAGTAGTCCCCAGATCAAAGCTTAAGATTCCGTTATTGAGTTGAGTGGTTTTCATACTGTTCACTGGGGTCCTACAGCTCTTCAGGTGGGAGTTGAGGGGAGGACTGGAGAGTAATGAGCAGGATATATAAGACCCCTGATCATCCATCTCAGATTCCACCATAGCAATTCCACTTTCAACAATTTCATATACTGTAAATATTGTAGTTGGGGGATAATAGCATTTTGTTATTTGTTAGAAAAAAGAAGAAACTCTCTGGATTAAAAAATTATCTTTCAGGCAGGGCCACTGAGAAAAGGAGTGATAAATAAACTGATTTAAGGTGCTGAAATAGTAGCACAGCAAGGGTTCAAAGCCAGGTCTCCCAAGAATTAGTCTAGGGCTCTTTATACTGTGCCATGCAATTGCTTACGCATATACTCAGCTACTTGTGGAGTAACTTGTAATTTTTAGCTTTTGAAAATTATAATGTTAGAGCTATAAAAATGTAAAGACTTATCTAATGTAATCTCCATGCTATATAACAGAGTTTTTCAAACTGTGGACTGCGAACCATTACTTGGTCTAGAAATTGACTTAGTGGGTGGCAACCAGCATTTTTTTTTAATGAAAGAGTAAAGAACAGAAAACATCAGAATGCATACCATGTGGGATAAGGATAAGAGTTATTTCATAAAACTTGTGTACGATGTGCAAAAAAGTTATATGTAAGATACACACATATATACACATACCTACATACATGTCATATGTGTATACAGACATATGTATGTTTATATATGTGTATATACAAGGTCATAAATAAATGTATTTCTTATTGTGAGTCATGATCAACAAAATTCAAACACCATTGATACACAGGAATGCCTTTACCATTATTCTAAGAAAAATACACCAATAGCAGAGCCACAGAACTCTCATTTCATCCCCAGCAACCATTTCTCGTCCTGTACACAGAGATAGCCATAAGCATTATGCCTTGATCATGTTATATTTTTGCCCATTAACCATTTCTCATTTCTTCAACAGATCCCCCTGTGATAACTTCCAGGCCGTCCTCTAACCCAGATGTTGTCAATGGCTTTCTTAGAATAACATGTCCTTAATTTAAAATAAACCTACGGACAGCCTCAGCTACATGATGAAAATGAGGAGCCTCTTGTTAAAATATTATTAAGAATTTTGGAACAGCGACTGCAGAACATTAAGCTAAGCATGGAGTCCCTTTAAGCATACAGTCCTGTGTCACCGCACAGGTTCGGCCTATGAAGCCCTCCACGCCTCGTGGTATAGGCTGCCTTCTACAAGGTACCCTGGGTCTTTTGCTGCTGGTATTTCAGGAACCACGCCTCTGTTATTGAAGCTCTGGCCACAGGAGCTTGTTATTTCCAGGGTGAGCAGTGAGTACAAAGGTCCCTTGCCTGCAGAAACTCTGTCTGGTCTCCTAATACACAGGGTAGAACTCTGCATACTTTGTACATTCTCTTTTGCTCAGGCCACACCACCCCCTTGCATCTCTGCTCCTCAGGCATGGAGGTCTTTGATGTGAAATTTCATGCTCAATCTCATGGTAGCCAGACCCATGAGTTATGCGGTGCTCAGGGTTCCAGACGCAACAGTGTTCAGCACGCCTGGCTACCAGTTAGCTTCAGAAACACTGTTCAAATACTGGGGTTTCTCATTAAAATGGCTCTAAGTTGATAAGATATTCCTAAAATAGATATGTTTTAAAATCTCAGTAAGACTGTGAAGACCTGACACTACATGAGAACTAAATATATTACTTAGAGTATTGTGAAGTCTATTGCACATTTATAAATAAACCAAAATAAGATAATTTCACCCTAAAAAATAACATTCAGGTTTTCATCTTAAAAGGGTATCATGAGTAAGAGTCTCAATCGTTCATCTTAGACATATTAATCTAAACTGAAAATACTTTAAAATACAGGCCATTTGAAATTTTAGATTAAATATTCATTAAATGCCAAAATGCAATTTAGGGACCAAAGTCAAGTAACTGTATATTAAAATCATTATTATAAAATCTCCCTTTTATGTATTAAGATGATAAGTAGAAAAATAGTGGCACATGAAATTTAATGTGTTAAATGCATTGGCACACTTTGTATAATGGACTACTCAAAGTAAAGCAAGTCTCCATGGAATGCAAAATTCTATTCTTGAGTCTGCAACTTTTGGCTTTCCATTACCATTTAAACATAGACTGCTCTCAGATTGACTTATTCAATTAAAAGAAAATTCTTTCTTCTAAATATTGCTGCATTCTAAAAGGAATCTCTGGTGTAGATGGCCTCAATAAGATGCCACCAGACTATGAGGCTCTTAGAGAGGATGTGTGACTCTCATTACGTACTCCCAGTGTTGGGCTCGTAAAAAGTGCTCAGCAAATGTTTACCAACTGACTAGGTAGATACTTCCACCCAGGCCCCCAGCACTGAAGATTTTCCTTGCTGAAAAATCATTACTCTGGTTAACACACATTTTTTGATGTGGGAAAAGTAATTGTCCATTTTGTTTTGGAATGGCTTCCCAAAGTACAAAACATGAGCAGAGGGTATCTCAAAAATTTCTCTCCTTAAAAATCCTCTTGTACAGTATGTGTTAAATAGAATGGCTGTCTGCATCATTCAGGACCTAAGCAGAAGCAGTAAGTTAAATTTGTCTGGCATCCATCTCCCTGGCTTTCAATGGCATTTTCTCACCTGACTCTTACTATTTCTCTCTCTGCTGTTCAGCTGACTTAAGATGAACCATGGAAAAATCCACCTGCAGGGAGAGAAAGGAAGTGTTTCCACATAGGGGTCTCCATCAATAGCCTCTTGTTGGGTGGAAATTTGCTTACATTGAGATATGATACTGTTTCCTATACCATTATTGACAATAATGTTTGCCACCCAGAAACCTAAACGTAAGGAATCCTTCATTGAGCATCAAGAGTGAACTGAAAAAAAATTGTAAAGACAACATTTATACTGATTCCAAGGTAGGGATGTATAGTAAACAGTGACCTCACAAAAAAACCTCTGGAGAATTCCAATTCCTATTGTACCTGATCAGGCACTTGGGAATTTGTTAATGATAGCACAGATCCTTGTTGGCTTTAATTTCTAAAACCCCCTCCCTTACCCTACTCTACCCTCTCTCTCTCCCTTTCTCTCTCCCTCTCCCTCTCCTCTTCTTCCTCTTCCTCCTCTACTTTCTCCTTGTTGGCTTT
Organism: Myotis brandtii; assembly: GCF_000412655.1. NCBI lineage: Eukaryota > Metazoa > Chordata > Mammalia > Chiroptera > Vespertilionidae > Myotis > Myotis brandtii. Next base: position 2,344,735 of record NW_005364372.1, read on the forward strand.
AATTTCTAACCCCCGCCTTACCCTACTCTACCCTCTCTCTCCCTTTCTCTCTCCCTCTCCTCTTCTTCCTCTTCCTCCTCTACTTTCTTCTTGTTCATTTGGAAGCCAGTAATGACTTCCAGAGTATCTGAGTTAGAATCCCAGATCTACCTTTACAAATCATCTGATCTTAGAAATTTTGCTTAATCTCTTTGAACCTTAGATTCCTCATTTATTAGAAAGGGTTGATAATAGTATCTACCTCATAGAGTTATTATGACTATTAAATGGATTAATAAATCAAGAACTTAGTGCAATGCCTGCTCATAATAAACACTTAATAAATATTAAACATTTATTATTATTGCTAGTATATCAAATTGTTACATTCTTCCTATAATACATGGAACCAATAAACTAACTCTTTAACTTAGAATTGTTGATCCTTTTCCACAAATTTTATTGTCTTCTCTATGGCATATGTTTCGAAGTATTCTTAAATGATAAGAACAAATGATTTTCTGAGGGTGTACCACAAAGAAAAATCACTCATTAATTGGAAATAAGAGATAAAAGTTATTTTTTACAGACACGTTTTATAGTTTATCTTTTTGTAGAGAAGTAATGAAGGCCAAGTAGGCTCAGAGCATTTCTGTTTCCTTAGCAGCCATCATTACTACCAATGATGAAAGCACATTGCATCATACAGGTTTTTAAAAAGTTTAATATTGATAAGGGATGTGCATGATCAATCTATTTTATTCCTTATTCCTGTTTGGGATAAATGGATGCTGTTGGTTATGAGGAGAATGTGGCAAGAGAGAATAAATGGTCTTCATAGTTCAAGGAGTTGCCACATCACAAAGATATAATAGGTTCATAAAATTGTAGCCAAGCCTGAGACTTTAAATACATTTTTTTTGTTCATAAATGAAATAATGAATTAAATCTACTCAGGATATTTACTAAGTAAAGATGTCATAAATTCTTACATAATATATCTTTTTCTAAGTGAATATTCTCCCCTACCATCTCCCCAGCCCCTGGCAGAGTACAATTAGAGATATCAAGCAAGAAAACACTTAAGTTTCTGTTTAAGTCAGTGTGACAAATGTCTCATGTATAATCTCAAAGAATATTTCATTCATGCTGTAATTTACTTGCAGATCCCTTGAAATGGAATCAATAACCCCATTTCCCCAATCTCATTCCAGTCCTCCCCTCCCCTACCCCTAAAAAAAATGACCTCCACTTATTACAGAAAGAAATCTGTTAATTCTTAGGGCAGTGGCTTTGAAAGACCTTTGGATGTCAATAATCAAACTCCAGGGTACATTACTTAACAGAAGTGATGAGAGGGGATGGACATAGACTATGCCTACGGTATTCAAGAGTCTCTCTTTCCAAGGAAGGAGAAATAGTTGCAGGACTCTTTGTGAGCACTGGCATTCATAAGAATTCTCCCTTCCGCATGCAGAAATTGAATCTGAACATCTGAGTTTTGTAAGAGTTTGCCATGTAAAACATGAATATAAGTGCCAAATTCATACCACATACAAAGAGATGAAAAGAGTGAAAGGTTAAATGACTACTGAGTACACGTTTTCCTCAATAACTACTTAAAATATCCTGAGAGATCTTGTGTTTAGATTCTATATAAGTGTTTGCTAGCCAACCAGCTTTCCTTCCTTAGTTCAGAAAATAGATAGTAGAAACTGGGAAACCAAACTCTTCAGGCAGAATGCAGGCTCTGAAGGCAGACTGCCCAGGTTCAAATCCCAGATGCATCACTTATTAGCTGCATGACCTTGGTGTCAGCCTCTAAGCCTCCTCAGCCTCAGTTGCTTCATCTGTAAAATGGGAATAGTAATAGTACCTTCCCGATAGGATTGTTGGGAAGATTCAATGAGATGAGCCAGTTTAAAGTGCTTAGCACAGTGCCTGGCACATCATAACCCCAGGCTATGTTGTTAGCTATTGTTATTATCATCCATTTTACCCTCACGGGCTCAGTACTGGTCTAGAAAGACAAATGATGAAAGTGGTAGTTCATGACCAACCTCTAACAATAACATCAACAGTAATAATAGTAGTCTATGCTCACCCCGGAGCTTCTCCCCTTTCATAAATCTCCTCTGCCCCCTCCAACCAAAATAAAATTGTCTTAATAGTCTTTCCATAAAAGTTATGTAATAAAGTCCCTCTACAAAGTGAGAGTTTTTCTGGCTCATGCTCCCAATTAACAGGATACTCATTTAAAAAACCTCATCTTTTAACAAATTAAACACCCAAACAAATATCATCCTCTCATCTATAAATACATGACTACAGTTAAGTCAGGACATTGGATCACGGGTCTAATCATTCCAAAAGAATATATGTTGCTCATACAAAATAACAATTGTATTAGACCTCAATATCACAGTGAAATTGGTTGTTTTGAACAGTTTCATAAGCAGCAGATAATAAACACATTTCTTTGCTTACAAAGAGTAAGATGCTGTGCTGTAAATAAGTCATTACATTACATCAAAGCTACTAAAATCAACAATCACCTGATCAACATTGGCAAGCCTTGCCTGAACTCCATTTTTTCCCCTAATTAAATGAGAGAAGAGCGTAAAAGAAATCTTTGCAAAATGTCCCTCATACAATAGAGTTTCTAACTGTAGGGGGTAGAGTGATGCATCCATTTCCACTTACTATATTAGGGAATGACTAAATTACATCTAGCTCCCTTTCTGCATGCACACTTATGAGTAATGATATAATTTTCTAAATCATATAAAAACACATAAACAGGATTCAGTACAGTTCTATGTCCTATCTTTATGAAAATTTATATAGAGTTAATTTTATAGAATATTTCTTAAGATAGTTTTAAAAGGGAGGCTACCTTAGTCCCTTTACAATTCAGGCTGCATATTTGCATCACCCATAGTTTTTAGCTTTGAACATATAGAACAGTCGTGTTTAGCTTTGAACATATAGAACAGTCGTGTTTTGCTCTGGATGTATAGAACACTTGTGTTTTGGCATCTATATTCAGAACCTGAGATCTTACAAATTCACTATTTCTCAGCTTGCTCACAAGTTTCTCTTATAAAAATTAAGCTGGCATTCCAAGCCTTAACATTGGAGTCCTTTAAGATTCCTTTTAAAAATGTTGAGTGACCATAAAACTAGCAGTGTGAATTTTATTTAAATTGATTTTGCGCCTTCATCACTACTCCTTAAAAAGAGTCTGGTCTTATGAGTAGAGATAATGTATGTGTCAAAAAAGAAGCCTCGAATGCACTTCCTGTGCACTTGACAGGGTGACAAAATATTTCTCCTATCCTTTCCTAATTGAGCTTCAGGACAAAGGAGAACATTATAATAATATTAATAATAGTTACATGGATATTTGTAGGTACTGTGTAACCCTTCAGTCCATTTTCCCAGACAATAGTGGCTACAAAGAGGCTTCAAAATAGAACATCGCACAATATGAATGCCACTTTTTTCTATCTTACATTTTAAAAACATCATTGAAATCAGAAAGTTCATTTACAAAGGACTGGCAGTTGCAATCACAGCAATAATGTAGTGCTGAGAAAAAAAAAGGGTAATTGGTTTGGTAAAGATCGCTTTCCATTACACCATAAAGCACTACACAATAGGAAAGGTCGCCAATTAAGCAATCATGAATACCAAGTACTGAAGCTGATGAAAATAGGGCAGTGGTTTAAATAGATTTGCAAGCAATTTACCTTTTCACAATGTTGGCAATCTGATGCAATTTGCTTGCAATTTTGTCTGCTTTCAGTAGCACTCGAAGCTGACACTACACAGACCAAATGGCAAAGAGGCCCTGCATAGAAAATGTAAAACTATCTTGGCTGCATCAGGAAACAGAATGGTGGTTCATCAGGAAAATTACAACAATTAACATAAGTGCTGCAAAAATCAACATTTTAAATGTCACACTCACTAGTCTGTCCAAAGACTGTAAAAGTACCATCCCCATTGCCGGACTAACAGTAAATATGAAGCAATCACCACCAAACCTTGGGGCTGATGGCTTTACAATTGATGTGACATTCTCTGAGTGACAAAATAGCCTCTCATTTGACAAAAGTAAGTATTTTTCTTTTTTAGACTTAACCTGGATTATGTCAACACAAAATTTACGCATGTTTTTTTCCCCCCAACTTTTTCGACAAAGCCATTCCGTGCCAGTGTGGGTACAGTTGGTCTTGACATTTTAAAAAAATAACTTTATATTTCAGAGAATTAGAGTCAAGTTGATAAAAAAAATAAGCCCTCCTCAAATATTGATCTGGGGCTTTTAAATGTAAATCATGCTCCAGATTTATGTCGAAAGCTGTTATACTGTGGTGAGGATCAGTGTGTCTGCCCAGAGCCTGTTTTATTACCTTAGAGAGGGCTCCAAAAAGGCATCCATGGGTATTCCCTTGAGGACCGGCTGGAATTACAGATGCCATCACATATCTCTATCAGTGTATTCCCAGCTAAAAGTTAGACACCTTGAAAATAATTGATAACTTCTGCTTTGGCGTTCCTGTTTTGAGAAGCTATAAATTTGTCAGGCTTCGGGGAGAATTGGCTTATAGTGTAAACCTAATGATTTCTCAGTGAACTGGGAGGATCTAGTGGTGAGGAAACAAGAGTAGAGTGTCAGAAAATCTAAGTTTAATTTTCATCTCTATATTGGCTGACTGTGAGAGTTATTTCAGGGCTGTCTCGACAGAGGGCCCATCTTCCAGTTTTGAGTAACTTGACTGATCTTAAGCTCAAGGACAAAGTTTAAGTTTTTCCCACTCCTGAATATCCCCATTTTGCTCAAGTTTAAACACCAGCAAAAAATAAAAGAAGAAGAGTATCAGACATGCATGCATGTGAGACGCCCATAGTTAAGAGTAAACAATTTCATTATGAGCTTTGTGAAAAGATCCATTGCAATAACAGCCACTCCATCCGCTATCAGCTTTTCCTGCACAACAGGGCTCATCTCTTACTCCTTCCAGGTCTGTAGAAAATCATTTCTTAAAAGGGAATTCAGAGTTTGCCTGTAGAACCCAGATTTGTCCAAAATGACAGGACCTAATGCATCATGGTGACACGTGACTCTGGGATTCTTCCCTAGATGACCCCTCATGTCATCACTAAGGAGTCATTTTGTTCTGTCAAGAGTTACTTCCCAAAGTACCTTACTCCCTACTACTCTGTACCAAGCATCAGTGTCAACTCCAGGGAGAAGTTTTACCAGCCCCCTCTTGCCATATCCCCATAATGAACAACAATAAGCAATTACTCTGCTGACAGGGTCTCCAGGGCTATCATCCAAAGACTCTGAGGATCCTGTCCAGAGGACTGGGCCCCAGTGTTGGCCATGCTAGCTCTTCAGAAAGCCGTTCATTGCTCAGCTGAAAGTGGAGGGTTAGCCACTGTGCACAATCCTCTTAGGAGGGTTCATCTTTTCTGCAAAGTGCAGCTTGCAGAAGGAGGTCATCATGACTCCCTCCTTAGTTTCAGGTGGCCCATGTGCAACAGTTTTGAGAAGGAATGCAAGCATTTGATATCTATTCTCTGACAGACTCGAGGAATAAGCCACCACAGGAAGAGAGTGACCTTCTGTTGCCCATCCACAACAAGGCAGGGATGTTTCTCTGGAAGGATGGCACGCATTTGATATCTATTCTCTGACAGACTCGAGGAACAAGCCACCACAGGAAGAGAGTGACCTTCTGTTGCCACCCACAACAAGGCAGGGATGTTTCTCTGGAAGGATGGCACCAGCAGTCTCGAGAGTAAATTACAGGCTGGGAATAGCAATAAGACATTAGCTATCTCAGCGATACAAAATACTCAGAAGTTTGTAAGATTGCGTCCAGATAAACAAACATTGAGAGGAATTAGCTCTTTTTTCCTGTGTGTGTGTGTGTGTGTGTGTGTGTGTGTGTGTAATGCAGCATGATCAAGGGAGAGGTATACAGGGGGCATGAGAAACTGTAATTTTGATAAATATAATGACCTGTGGTGTTTTTTTTCCTCAGTTGTTGATTGGTACCACCGAAAACAATTATTACTGGTTAATTCAGTTGCTGGCATAGTGCATAGTAAATATTTTTGTTGTATCACTCTTTATTAACTGCAGAAAAGCCTTTGGGTTTTATCAAGTTAGTCAAAATTACACGCAGCAATGATATGACCATAAAGCAGAGCGTCAGAATCACCAAAACTATTTCAAAGTCACTATTTAGTCCTCATGGTGTATCTCGTAGAAAGATTAGAACTCAATGGAACCCAATCCTCAGAGACTTGGATCTAAAAGATAAAATTTCCCAAAGAGGAGGTTTCAGAGTCTCCATTAATTTGGGTTGAACTACATATATACAATGGTTAGACTTGCCCAATGGAATGTAATAACATGAATAAAATATCATGTAAATTCTTATAAAACTACTCAATTGGACTTGCCACAATAAACTAAAGAAAATGCATAAAAACTACAGACCCCTGTAAGAAATAATGCCACTTATCCAAATAATTATTTTTAGTCCTCAATGTGTTTTAAGAATAAAATGAAATAAAAATATTTATAAATAAAGTAAGTGTTTACAAAATGAAGAAGGATTCTCTGGAGTGGCTGTTATGCAATCACTTAGAGATGAGATATGGGCTGAAATTTGGCTCTGCTATTTATGAGCTGTATAGCCTTAGGAAAATCATGTAATTTCTCTGAATCCAAATTTTGTCATCTGTAAAATGGAGATAATAAATCTTACAAAGTCCTTGAGCAGTAAGAATGTTGCATGGGAAGTGGCATTTACTGAATGTTTAAATAAAGATCGTCAGCTATTATAATTGTTGTTATTGTTTTGAATGCCTTATATGATGATGGTTGGGAATCTAACCTAGTAAATATTCAAGAGCTTATATTTTAGTATATTTTTCGATACATTTCAAATGCAAGCAGTGTGTCCATGAGTAAAAATTGAAAATAGCTGCTACATCCAAATGAGGTAACCTGGATTAAAATATTTTTAATGTGCAATAAAATTCAGGAAACTTTTACTAGTCCTTTTTCAAAAAGAAAAGGAACTCCTGCAAAAATGTCTTGCTTTTTAAAATACATATATATTTTTATTGCTTTCAGAGAGAAAGAGAGAGGGAGAGAGAGATAGAAACATCAGTGATGAGAGAGAAACATTGACTGGCTACCTCTTGCACACTCCACACTGGAGTTTGAGCCTGCAACCTAGGCATGTGCCCTGAACAGTAATTGAACTTTGATGCTCAACCACTGAGCCACGCAGGCTGGGCCAAATGTGTTTTTTAAGTCAAAGTGAAATCACATTGCAATTCTTTGTCTCTCTCTCTCTCTCTCTCTCTCTCTAGCGTGCGCGCGCGCGTGTGTGTGTGTGTGTGTGTGTGTGTGTGTGTGTGTGTGTGATACAGCATGATCGAGGGAGATCAAGACTTACTACAAAGTAGTTTTCAAGATAGAATGGACAGAATTCCAAAAGCTTGGCATGTGTTGAAAATGTAAATTGCTTAGTATATCTAAAATCCACAAAATTAAGCAGAAAATTTGCATTCTCATAGTATTTTCTAGTATGGAAGGCTCTAGAGAATATCATTGGAAAACAACGAGGGGAGAGTGGAGGAAGTCAGACACAAAGCCCAGCAGGCTCCAGAGCATCTCTGAGTCTCCAAGCAGGGCTTTGGCATGAACCCAAATCCAGAACAAGTTGGGACCAGGCCTAGGCCAGCAGGGCACCCAGTGTCCTCCAGGGATCATTGCTCAAGAGCAGTGGTTCTCAACCTGTGGGTCGTGACCCCTTTGGCGGTCGAACGACCCTTTCACATGGGGTCGCCTAAGACCATCCTGCATATCAGATATTTACATTAAGATTTATAACAGTAGCAGCATTACAGTTATGAAGTAGCAACGAAAATAATTTTATGGTTGGGTCACAACATGAGAAACTGTATTTAAAGGGCCAGAAGGTTGAGAACTACTGCAGAGCAATCAGACAATTCTAAATGTTTTGGGAATTCTGGTTGGCTCTATTAGGAGGAATTCGACCACTCTACTTTGGTGAAATGCTGGTAGATGTATCTCATTCCTACATGATACCATAAATCTCTGAAACCAGCCTCTCTCAGCTCCCAAGTGGCCTCTGGTAGCTGTCTCGAGGCAGCCAGAGACACCGCGAGTTCTCATGGTCCATGGAGCTTAGTTCTAGTGCATATATTCACTGCTTTTCAAAATCTCTGAGTTGAACCAAAATATATTCACTCAACAAACATTTGTTGAGCCCTTATTGTAAACTATACTTTATAAGATACATAAGTAATTCATTGCCCCTGGGAGCTTACAGTCTAGTATGAGATAAGATTACTCTACCATATGCAAATCCTATATAATATGCAAATAGACCGAATGGCAGAACAACTGAACAACCAACCAAAGCGTAATATGCTAATGATATGATAAGGCTTCTCAAGCACACACTATGACGTGCACCGACCACCAGGGGGCAGATGCTCTGACCAGTAGGTTAGCTTGCTGCTGGGGTCCGGCATATTGGGACTGAGCGAGATGGACCGGACTTGCCCTGGAGCCCTCCCATGGCCCCTCCCCGATCATTCACTGGTGGGGTCCCTCAGCCTGGCCTGCGCCCTCTGGCAATCCAGAACCCCTTAACGGTTTCAGCCTGATCCCGCAGGCCACTCCCCTTGGGAGGGTGCCAGATGCAGGGCTCATGGCTGGCAAGCACTGCTGTGGCAGCGGGAGCCTCTCCCAATCGGGACTGGGGTAGGAGCTGCAGGCAGCGTTGGACTAGGGGTTTCAGTCCGATCCCCGCAGGCCACCCAGAGGGATCTCACCTGTGCATGAAATCATGCAACAGGCCTCTAGTATTTAAATAAAAGATTTGAAATGGCAAGTACCATAAAAGAAATGCAAAATGACATTTTTTAAGAAGAGGTAGATAATACAAGTAAAACCATAGTATAGAGTGTAATAATTTCGCTAAATGTCACCCTTTGTTTTAAATTAAGTTGACTGTATTAAAGAAAAGTTGGTGTTGAAGACTATACTTAAATGCTTTATTAGGTAAGTTTTAGATGAATAGTCTAGTCTGATTTGGCTAGAGTGCTTTAATAAGAGCATTTAGACTGCTACATCTGATACTGTTTGAGTTCACTTAAAAATCCTGACTCTGGGTTAACAAGTTTCCCATTTATAACTCCACACATTAAGCATTTCATAAAGCATGTCCTCAATTACTGAATTTTAGCATGCATCATAATTATACCTCATGTATGCTTGGGAATAATAATCCTGTATTTGAATTATCTTGAAAGGATGATACAAAAGTAAGAATAAGGCTGATTTTTTCATTCTTTCTAGGTCAAATCACACTCAAATAACATCCGATGTTGTACTCTTATATATCCTTAATCTGTCAGGTTGAATCTGAACTTGGCCCCAGACAATCCAACTCTTATATAAAAGGCTATTATAGAGCAAATGAGGATTTCACCAGCCCAGGAACACTTCAAACTGCACTTTCCAGTTTTCTGCCAGTTCAACAGGAAGTGATGCGTTGCGCCCATTCATAGGTTGATGAAAGTTTTTATTGACATTGGAAAATTCTGTGTACACTGGACTAACAAGCCAAGTAAAGTCAGACCTTTTAGTTTCAAATTGCCTCCTGTAGCTGTTTACAGCCGCAGGATATTCAGGTATGAAAATTCTCCTTGTGGAACATTCGGTTCCTTTGTCTTTTTGTCCTTTGAATACCTGATCGTACAGTGTGTGCCACTTTTACAGTACCCTGCCATGTTTCAAAATCAGCTGACAGCTACCCCTTATTTAAAACAAACCAAGGAGCCCTTGCCAGTGTGGCTCAGTGGATAGAGCATCGGCCTGCGGACTGAAGGGGACTGGGTTCGATCTCTAGCTGCAGTAGGGGGCTTGCAGGAGGCAGCCAATCACTGATTCTCTCTCATCATTGATGTCTCTATCTCTCTCTCCCTCTCTGAAATCAATAAAAATACATTTTTTTAAAAAATAAACCAAACAAAGACCAGTTCTTTGGAAGCTACAGATTACCCTTCAGTCCCCACAGATGGTGACTTGAGGATTCAAAGTCTTCCAATTGAAGATCTTGAGGCCGGGATTATCACATGTCATAGACCTAACAGTTCTAGCAGCCTCAATGCTGTAGAACTACTTTCTCTCTCAGCTTCCCAGTTTGGTGGGAATAAAAATATTGCACAGATGGGACTATAACTGACCATAGCCTGCTCCATTGTATGTCCAACCATCTCTAATTACAGCAACACACGAGAGGAAGAGATTTGAAAGGGCAGGTGACGGGAGAGGAGAGGAACCTGGTTTGACTTAAACAGCACAGGATCCCTCACCATCAGGCCTGATGTACATCAGCCTGACAGCTAATTAGGGTAGACATGAATTTTTCCAATGTAACAGATGTTCGCTAATCAGGCCAGATTTGGAGCCCTTGCGCCAGCAACATTTCATGCACAATTTAACTATCTAAAAGGAATAAACTACTTAATGCATTGTACTGAAGGCACAGCTGTTTCACAATCAGAAAATTTGCTGTCAAAGATGTACTCTTTAAAACTGACATGTTTTTATATAACTCTGATGGGGTGTTTATAATGTATTAATAGTTGTCAGCAAGAGCTGCTGTCATCATCAAGAAGTAAAATATTTCTGAAGGTAGATTAAAATGAACAAACTCCTTTCTCTCCCTCCAAAAATCCATTCAGATCATTTAACTGGGTTCAATGTGGTCTGCTGGGTTCCAAAATCTATTTGAAACAAAGAACATCAATGTGTTATTTCAATTTATTCTAAATTTAAGACCAAAACCATGCCTGCGCCTTGCTTTTGGTTTAAAGGTTCAAAATAATCATAGACCCACATTTGTTTACAAAGCTGGTTTTTTTAATCATCCTAGTTTTATGGAAATATACTAGGGGGAATATCATTACCACAACAAAATGTTTTATTGGGTAAAATGAAGGTTTGACATCTTTATAAGCACAAACTAATTTGGTTAAGAATGAAATGGGATTTCTCTCTCTCTTTCTCCCACTTTGGCCCTCATGTACCAACTGACACTCTGTATAAGAAAAGTCTCGTAAATGTGAACTTGAAACTTGATTTTCTTTTGACAGTTTAGTTTTGCCATTTCTTATTTGTATTTTTAAAAATGATAAAGGAAAACAGCATCTAATACCCTATGAATATTGAAAAGTTCACATCATTTAAAATATGGATTTATAAGTCTTAAAAGTCTGTATTGAAGTAAATGTTAAATATATGCTGGTGACTTCAAATTCTACAATAAAGGCAGGTTTTAGGGCGTTAGTAATCTGTACTGTCTACATAATTTAGCAACTTGCTTATTTTAGTAACATGTTTAGCAGTTTTTTCCCCATCATTTTATGACATACAATTTGTGTATATTATTTTCAACCAATAATGTTAGCGCATCATGAACTGTGCTTTACCTGGCAAGAGAGCTCCAATAGGTAATGTAGTTTCTATGGTGACTAGGTTATTATTGACTCTCCTTTTCATGTGCTGGCCAAGTGGATGTGTGACTCTTGAAATAGCATCAGTAGCTCATATCTCCTGACAAATTCACGACTAATATCTTTATATCCGGTCTTAATTAAAGAACTATTTCCAGGACTGATAAGGGAATCTAGATTCTCTGCTAGGGCTTGAGAATCCTGTTTCTAAGATTTGTTTTTGTGATGTGAGGACTTATTCACCGGAAACTGGCTCTCGACCAGCTGCTTAGAGAGTCACATTTGCAGATGATGACACATCATGCCACACCTAGAAAAGAGAGACTTCATCTCTGTGTTGCAAAGCAAATTAGCCCTGAGAGGTAGGACAAATTAACTTCACAAAGGAATGCCTTGATTTTATCTCTCCCCCTTTGATATTCTATGTAAGTAGGTAGCTTGCCATCCTCAATTCCAGTATCTTGAGGACACGAATCTCTGAATCTTTAAGGCAATTTTGTAACCATCAGCAGTTTTTAAAAATGGGCATATTTTGAACTAATTTGTAGATAAAGCTTTTAAAAATAGTAAAGCTCCATATCATCACCCACTTCATCTTTAAGTAATTCATCTTTGCATAGGAGTATTTCATAAGGTAATTTAATTTTTTAAACATCATCTATAGATTTAGATTTCACTTGGAAACCATAGAAGTCTTAGAAGAAGCCATAGGCAGCAAAGTAACAGACACTTGTCGTAGCAATATCTTTACCAATACAGCTCCTGGGGCAATGGAAACTAAGGAGAAAATAAACAAATGGGACTACATCAAAATAAAAAGCTTCTGCACAGCAAAAGAAACCATCAACAAAACAACAAGAAAGCCCACTGCATGGGAGAACATATTTGCCAACGTTATCTCTGATAGGGGTTTAATCTCCAAAATTTTCAGGCAATTCATACAACTTAACAAAAGGAAGATAAACAGTCCAATCAAAAAATGGGCAAAGGATCTAAATAGACACTTTTTGAAAGAGGACATACAGAAGGCCAAGAGACATATGAAAATATGCTCAAAGTCACTAATCATCCGAGAGATGCAAATCAAAACAACAATGAGGTACCATCTCACACCTGTCAGAATGGCAATCATCAACTAATCAACAGACAAGTGCTTGCGAGGATGCGGAGAAAAAGGAACCCTCATTCACTGTTGGTGGGAATGCAGACTGTTGCAGCCACTGTGGAAAACAGTATGGTGTTTCCTCAAAAAATTAAAAATGGAACTGCCATTTGACCCAGTAATACCATTTCTAGGAATATATCCCAAAAAAAAACAGAAACACCAGTCAGAAAGGATATGTGCACCCTATGTTCATAGCAGCACAGTTTACAATAGCTAAGATTTGGAAACAGCCTAAGTGCCCATCA
>NW_005364372.1:2358140-2374841 GCF_000412655.1 Myotis brandtii
CAATTAAAAAAAAAGAATAAAATCCATACCCCTTACCATGCCCTATAAAACACCACATTGTTTGGTCGCTCCTACCTCCCAACATCGTTGCATGTCACTTGCTCCTTGCTCACTATGATCTAACCAACATTGACCTGCTTTCTGAAATTAGAACACACGTCTTTCTCTCCGTGGGTCTTTTTTATTTGCTTCTTTCAGTCTAGAATGTCTTCTAGAGTAGAGTACCAACTTCATAGGGATATTCCAAGATTAGATGTCTGTGAATGTTGGCTTACAGTAGGCTCACACTAAATGGCAGCTATCACTAAAAATGTCTTTGACTGAATAGCATGATGGCAATTAGATCTCAGGAAATCCCAGTCTACCTGTATCATTCCTTCTCTGACACTGTTCTTTGACTCATACATTTTAGACCTGAAGCCCTATCAATAAACTGTCACAAACCCTAGGCTTGTCATAAGCATCACACTCAGGATGGTTGGGGGGTAGGGGGGCGGCTGGTGGTGGAAAGTGTTAGAGATGTGGATGAAGGTTGTGGTCAAGAGAACATGTTAAACATAGAAGCAGCTAATTACCAGACAGCTCCTGGAACAGACTGTCTTATAAAAAAATTGTTTCAATCCCTGAAAGTATGAAAGATTAATAAGGCTTAATAAATATATAATTTATATACAGTATCTACTTCATCATTTAATTTAGAGAGTTAGGTTAACTACTATTAAGCTTAAGAAGCAGAAAAGATGAATCCTAAGAGAACAACAGGGAAGAGGTCCCAGTTCTATGTTTTTCTGTTGACAAAAAAAGGTAGCGTAATTTTAGAATGTCATCAGAGACAATGAAAGGCCAACACTCTTATTTATTAAAGTTTCCCATGGGAAAGGGGAGTGGAAGTCACTCTGCAGTTATAAGAATCAATTGTCCTCCTTACCCTGTTTTTAAAAAATCGGTGGATGGTACAAACTTGGAAAGGATAAATTTTATATCACAATATTAGTATAAAATGAGAACTTTAATTACCAGTGTATGTACTTCATTTTCTATGTCTCCAAAAGGCTTGTTTTTTTTCTCTTTCTTTTCTTTGTAAGTCCTATGTTACTTTAGAGCTTGACCTTCTTCCAGGGACAGATCAGGAGTGACTTCCACAGAGCAGAAGTTTTTCATTTTGATAAGGTCCACTTTATTAATTTTTCCTTTTCTGGATCATGCTTCGAGTGGCAAGTCTAAGAATACGTTCCCTAACCCTATTCTTGTTGTTTTTTTCTTTCTATAAGTTTTGTAGTTGTGTATTTTATAATTAAGTTTGTGATCCATTTCGAGTTAGTTTTTGTATGTAATAGTTGTGAGAATTAGATCAAGGTTTTGTTTTGTTTTGTTTTGTTTTACCTATGGGTGTCCAACTGCTCCAGCAAGAAAATATTTTAAGAGGGATCATTTAACAGATAGTTGCCTGCACATAAAAAAAGAAAACAGTGGTTAACAAGAGCCAGAATGCTTTCATAAAAACTAATTTAGACCAAACCAACTTCTTCTTTTTTTTTTAAGTTAACATGTCTATGCTTGGCGATTTGGAGAATGACAGCAAAATAAAACAAACTTAACCCACCTACTCCTAGATGGAGGTACAGTGCTCAGGAAAGGAGATGTAATGGTTCCACTGTGTTAGGTTATTGTCGGAGCATTTCTGGAATAGGGTGTTACCCGAGGGTTATGTATTTTGAGAGAACATCAAAGCATGTATGAAGAAAGGTCACCTGATGAGAAGTCTGCAGCCAGGATTGTTGAGGAATGCTGAAGGACCATGTATTGCTTATTTTACTTTCAAAGGATAGTGAGGCAGTGGATAGTGAGCCTGGAAAGCAGGACGCATGAAAAGGACATGAAGCAAATTTGAAATGAAAGATGAGAATTGGTTATGTACAGCTTTGGGGTGACCAAGCTAAGACAAGAGGGTGGAAGTTATGGAAAGCTTGATTTCATGTCAATGTGAGGAAAATCTAATAATTTGTGAGAAATCAATCACAAGGAATGATTTAGCTCAAAATATACATGTGGAATGATCTAGCTCTTGCCCTAACCGGTTTGGCTCAGTGGATAGAGCATCGGCCTGCAGACTGAAGGGTCCCAGGTTCGATTCCAGTCAAGGGCATGTACCTTGGTTGCAGGCACATCCCTAGTAGGGGGTGTGCAGGAGGCAGCTCATCGATGTTTCTCTCTCATTGATGTTTCTAACTCTCTATCCCTTTCCCTTCCTCTCTGCAAAAAATCAATAAAATGTATTTTTTTAAAAAATATATAGTGAACTCCCTGTTGATATAACTACATAAACTGTAATGAGGTTGATCCAGATGGCCTCACAAATCTTTAACCAGGACTCGAGACCTTGAATTTGAAAAAGGAGGGTTTTCTTATAGTCTGGAGAAGTCAGGCAAGATATCCCAGAGGGGAAAGTGCATTTTAGGCTTCTTAAATGGTGAGAGGCTTTGTGGTTTAAAGACATGCAGGTAGGGATCTTGACCAATGAAGAGACAGCAACCTGTTCACTTTGGTTGAAGCAATTTTTTGTTGTTGTTAAAGGAGAGATTTTTGGTTGAAGCCTCCTACCTCTGAAGCAATTATTAGGTCACACCCAGGCTGTGATTTTCTGAAGGAATACTATTCCTGGACCTAGGACTCAACCTGATGGTTGAGATGGGAACATATATAAGGTAGGCTGAAATCTCGTCTTTGTCCAAGGGATCAACATGCACACTCTCCTCTAACTACATTTTCAATGAAATCACAAAATGTTAGAAATGAAAAGGGCCTCAGTTACCATCACTTCTAATTTACCCACTTTCTAAGGAAAAAAGGGAAAGAAAAAAAGCAGAAGTTTAAATTTTTTACTCAAGAATCTCCTTTATATTTGATTCAAAAAGTTGTTATTTATGAGGTACTTTCTATGTGCAGAGCACTTCACATGAATTATATAATTTAGTCCTCACAATACACATATAATTGGGGCATTACTCTTAACGCCATTATTGCAAGTGAGAAAACTGAGGCCCAAAGAAGAAAAATTACTAGCTCCAACTTGTACAGCTAGAATAGAGGAGCCAGGATTTAAAGCTGAGCTATATCAGTTTCTAAGATGGCATGTTTTAGAAAATGTTTCTATCTTATTATTAAATGTTTGTTACAAAAGTAATTTGAGTCCAATAATACAGAAGAGAAAAAGTTCATCAGCCTCTTTCCTCTCCCCAATCCTCTTGTTGGGGTAAACGAAGTTTCCAATTTGGTGCACAGGATCTTAGACTTCTGCAAGCAATGCCCAAATGCTGGACCATTATGTTATGTGGCCTCCCTAGCTCAGTCTTTTTTCTAGTATAGCAAACAACCTTCAAGTAAAGGGCAGGGGGAGTGAATTTTAGAAATGGCATGGTAAATCGTAGCAATTGCTTGTTAGATTGATATTTAACGAAGTTTACTAAACTCACCGGAATAGGAGGCTCACACCCTGTTGCATATGTGTAATTGAACGGAAAGGGGAACCTCTGTTTCTGTAACTGTGGTAAGGAAAGTCATTTCTTTGTTCCAATAACAAACAATTGTTCCTTGTACGAGAGCCACACTTGGTTGCTCCATTTCATTCTGGAAAAAAAATGATGGTGGGTAAAAGTAGGAAACTCTGAAAACAAGTCTTTTCCAGGGGGGACTTGAGATCCCTTGTCTAATGCAGTGTCTAGTGCATAGCTCTCTCTCATCCTATCAAAAAGCAAGGTGCCCTGCTACTTTTCAGGAAAAACAAGTTTCCATTTGTCACGGAACAACTGTATTCAAATACCTGTTTCTCTTGTGAAAAAGCAACAGATTGAACAGGAAGGAATTAGTTCACTGTGTATAATCTGATGTTTAGGAAATAGTCCATAATATCATCTCACAAATAACATTTATCCAGAGTCCTTCCTACTTTGATTTATCACCCCATGTCGCTTTTAAAATCCGAAAAAAGTCACAAAATTATTCTGACTATATAGCACAATTCCTCCAAGTTGTGCTATTTCCAATCTCTTTTAGCTAGAAAGTTTTTCTGTAAAACTTTCTATAGACGAATATCTTCCTTCACCATTTCAAACAGCTTAACCGCAGATCAAAATACAGGCTCAACATGAGCATATTGAGATGCATCCAAAATAGGAATGTTTTTCTTGCATCTAAAAATAAACTGCGACTATTTCAATTTGTGGAACAAATAAAGTGGGTCCGGGAGGGAGAGCCTGCAGCACTACCTACAGTGTGACTGACTATCCCTTGCATTTCTTCCACATAAATTTAACAATGCAAATTTAGCCATGGTTTTGCCCAATGGTGGCCAATTTAGGCACCAACTTTCTTGAAAGAAACAGCCTGATTAGAAAAAAAAATTGTACTTTTTTTCTTGTTACTGTTACCACACCTGCACTTTTCACTTCCTATAAGGTACGGTGGCAAAACTGCATCTTTCAACTCTGCCTCTTTTATCTGATGTAGTGGATGACAGGTAATCTAGCTGAAAGTTCCGACAATTGCACCACCAGAAAAACACTGGCTGATGAAATCTGAGCAGTTATCACACTAACCATCACCTGTCAAGCCTCTTGCTTCAATTTAAGGGCGCATCAATTTTCTGAAGAGGAAATCAAGGGCAAAGAATAAAAGCGCTTCAGATAAACACTGACAAAGGCCCTTTCTGCCTCCTTTTTTTTTTTTTTAAATTTATGATGGGATGTACTATCCCAGGTTGCTCCGTGAGGCTTTATCAGCTGTCCTGATACATCCCAGATAGCGCGGGATTCTTTGGCCATTGATGAAGTGCTATACTTGCACTGACTGAAAGGGCAGAAGATTTCCAAATGAAAATTACTTTCACTAAATACCACACAGATATAGAAGGCAGAGAGAGCCAGGAGATGGGACAAATGACAGCTGCATATAACAATGAACCTCTCAGTGCTCCAGGCTGGCAGACAAGACTGATTAGAGTAAGAACATGAAATAATGTTTTCTTAAAGCCAGGGAGCATATTGTGTAAAGTGTCAGGCACAAAGAGTTCAGATGTTCTTTGTGGCGAGCTGGGAACACAGGGCTGCCAACTGTACTTACGGTGTGTCCCGTCAGAGCTTCCAATTGAGTTTTTTTCCCTAAATGTACCTGTTTCCCATGTTCAAAGCACCCATGCAAATAATGGTATTTGGTGAGAGGAAAGATCCGGGCCAGGGAAGTCAAAGATACAGTGAAATAGATTCTGTGAGGCACTTGGAACTTGTCCCTTCGCAAAATAGATCTTTGGGGGTTGAAAACCGTAGGAGTAAGGTGCTGGGCCTTCTGCATAGCTGTTCTGGGATATCAGGAGAGGGCCTTTTCGAGTGGAAAACAACATGTGGAACAAATATTAGTTTTGGCTGGTCTTAGGGCATACGATTTGACACGAGGCAAATTCTTGTCATTTTCTCACTACTAATATCTCTGGGAACGCTTCTGCCCAGTGGGAAGTGTCTACTTGGTGTGTCCTGGGTCCGGTGGGAGTTTCTGAAGAAACTGCCGGTTACTCACTGTTTAGGTTTCTTCAAGGTGTGAACCATTTGGAAGATAGACAAAGTAGTCGGAAATGAAAATATTCATTAGCAATAAAGTGAGGTTGGAGAACCTGGCTTGGACCCGCCTGCCCCAGCAGCTTACCGAGCAAAGGAGAGGAGAATGGGCACAACCTGCTGGCAGGCAAGTTCTGAGTAAAGGAGCCAAAGGCGGCACAGGACACCCGTGTGCCACGAACCTCTTTCTAATGTTCCTGGTCAAGTAAGTGGCCTCTCCTTCAGGGCGGGGTGACACTGAGGGCAGGATATAAAAATGGGGGGATGGAAAATTGAATTTTGTGGGCCAAAGCCCTCTACTCCCCACTGTGCCTCTTTGTGTATTGATTTGTTTGGGGTGGTGATAAAAGGAGAGCGTGAGGAAGCCTATTTTGCCTTTAAGTTCAAGCCACGTTCTGCAGTCCAGTTTCATCAGTAGTAAAGATAATCCTTAGCTCTCTACCTGATGCCTGTATTTCTGCTGTCAAATCTCAGAGTAGAAAGTAATGTCATTAATTTGCCCAACAGTTCAGGCTTCTGCAGAGATCAACTGCACATTTTCCCAGTGGCCTATGCGAGCCAGTCCGTAGAGTGGAGGTTGAATCTAACAACGGGAAAATTTTACTATGGAACGTGGTGCTTCAGGTCTGGCTCAGCTCTAGGCAGTCTTTTATAGCAGCAATTGTACTACTGACCAGTGATGTACTATTGACTAATGATGGACGAAAAAATAGAAATCACCTTATTTATGAGTATGACCCATCAGAGGCAGTACTATTATTTTCTGTCATCCTAGAGAAATATTTCTGGGGGAAATGGAAGAAAGGAAGGAGGTGAAGCAAAAGATATACAAAGGCCAGCCTTTCCCATTTGCTACTAAGTTACCTGGAGAATGAAAAACAGCATAGTTTTTAAGAGCAGAGGTTCCAGAATCAGGCAGATCTGGGGTTAAACTCTGTCTCTGACTTGACTAGCTGTGTGGCCTTGACAAGTCAGTGAACTACCTACACCTCAATTTCTCCATTCCAAAATGAAGATAATAACAGTACACAGCTTGTAGGGCTGTTATGAGAATTAAATGTGATATTGTACTTAAAATGCTTAACAAAATACCCGGCATGAAGTAGGCCCAGAGCAAACATCAGCTCTTACCACCCTTGGTTCCCAGGAATGTGCTGAGGGTGCGTGTACCCCTTGAACTCTTTTCTCCCCTAATAGAAATCATTCCTTTTCTACGTTTTGAAACTTGCAGTTTGTCCCTGAAAATAGTTCTCTGAGAACAAAAAATTAAAAGTGTACATTCTAAACTCTGGTTTACCAGGAGAAAAACGATTGCTTGTTTCGGAACTGTTTGTATAATAAAGTTCTCATTTGCATTTTCACGAGTCTCCTATCCAAGTACTAACCAGGCCTGACCCTGTTTAGCTTCTGAGATTAGACAAAATCGGGCACATTCAGGGTAGTATGGCCATAGATACATTTTCATGAATCTGAACCCAAACCACAAATATGTTTTGCTGTATCCTCTTAAATAATGACAGTGTTTCATTATTATTCAAATGTAAAAGGGAAGCATGGACTTCGTAGGACCTCATAGTTATAATCTTACAGCATCCCTCCTTCTTTCTCAGCCTTCTCACAAAGGAGGGTTATCATAAAATGCTACTTCTTCTATTTGTCTATTTCTTCTAAGAATCTCAAAGCACTTACATCTCCATTTGTGCAATATTCCTGTGACTAACGAATGAGAGACTATGGATAAAGTTGGAAAATGGAAGGGGCGCGGAGACAGTTGATAGAGCCCACACTGCTCAGTGAAGTCCTGCCACAGGGTGGGCCAGCTGCCCGCTGAGCCATCAGCCCAAGCCCACCACTGCTGTGCCGTCGACATGTGCCCCAAACACGCAGCTCTCTGGTTTCCACATTCCTTCAGTCCTTACGAAAGAATTCTTCCTGCCGTGCTTGTCACCCTCATCAGACTGACATTAAGCACTTAAAAGGCAGGAACTCATTTTTCTTCTAATTTTCCCCAGCCCGCCATCAGATTGGCTAGAAATGTTTGTTTTGTCTCTTCTTGCATAATAAAGAAAGCAAATTCACAAAAGTGCAAATTATTGGACTTCACCCTCTCTGTGAGGATTATTTCTTAAGACTCTTGCCTATTTTTGTTCTTGTTTTCAAAAAGGTGGGAAGGAAGAATTTTTTCTCATTTTTTGCTGTCATTTTCTAAATGTCCTTTATTTGGCAATCTTGCATTTTCTGCTTATTTCAACTCTCCCTATCCCAGTGGTGCTAGACAAGGATAAAGGGAGGAGGCAAAGACAGAGCTGGTCTCAACTGCCACCCCATTGGGTAACATTCTTAATAGCGCTAACATCTGGTTTCTTGTCTGAAACTTCTAAAGTTTGTTGGGGTGATTAAATTAGATGATATGATGCAAGTGCGCCCCCAAAACCTCTCATGAGCATTTCCTTCATCTGCTCATTTTCCTTCTCTAGTCAAATATCGGTGTTTATTCTATTTGTATTTATGCTTGCATCAGAAGGCAACATTTCTGGGTTTTTGTTTGTTTTGCAGGAGGCTGTTTTTATTTATTTGAAGTGGCATTGCTTTCCTACAAAAGTCACACAGAGGCCCAGTGACCCAGGGGTGAAACCTATAAAAGGGAAATATTTATTTTGGAACAGTGGTGTTTCAAGTATGATTTAACCCCAGGCAGTCTTTTATAACAGTCATTGTATTATTAATTTTGCCATAATTATTGACAAAAAAATAGACTTCATCTCATTTATGTGCAGAAGCCATCAGGGGCAACGCTGTTCTTTTCCATCCTAGAGAAATAGTTTGATGGTGGTAACTAAGGACAGGGTGGCAGAAGGTCTTTTGTCCTGTTTGCAGATTAACAACGACTTGGAATCATTGTTTTACAGCAATAAAGACACACTCTCAGTCAAAGCCAGTGAAAATGAAGAATCAAGCAATTCAGTTTCTCTGATCCTATTTAATAAAACCCTAATATGCAAATTGACCAAACGGCAGAACGACCGGTCGCTATGATGCGCACTGACCATCAGGGGGCAGACACTCAATGCAGGAGCTGCCCCCTGGTGGTCAGTGCGCTCCCACAGGGGGAGCGCCACTCAGCCAGAAGCTGGGCTCACGGATGGCGAGCATAGCAGTGGTGGTGGGAGCCTCTCCCGCCTCTGCAGCAGGTGGACATCTTCCAAGGGGTCCCTGTCTGCTAGAGGGTGCAGGTCGGGCTGAGGTACCTCCTTCCCACTCCCTCCAGTGCACAGATGTTGTGCACCGGGCCTCTAGTTATGTAAGAAAGCAAGTTGACTAACTTCTCTTCCATGGACTGTGTCCACCTTTTGGAAGGAAGGTATTAGCAGTCCTAAAACAAGAGGGGGAGATTGTTCTTTTTATAGTGAACATAACAAATAAGACAGCTTTTCTCTGTGGCTTTGCAGGATATTCTTCCCACCCAGAAGAAGTAGAAAGTAGACGGATAATTTTTGCATTCTTTTTCCAGCTATGTCAAGAGAACTGAAAATATAAGCCAAGGAATTTCTCCCATTACTTCCAATTTCTGGGCATGAATACCAGAAAAAAAGAAAAAGGAATTAATCTGCATTTCCATTTTGAAAGTGCCTTTAGATTAATGTAGTTAATTCCTCCATTTTTGGAACCATAATATCCCCATTGTTATTCAGGCAATTCTAATTTCCCTCCTACAAGTCAATAAGAACTAAAAATGTGGGTGCAGACATGTCCTGGGTTTCCTTTACTCAGTAAGAGGAATTGCGGTCCTAGAAATATGATATGTATGACTTCTTATTTCTTCCTTAATCACAGAGGCTTGTGTGATGTTTGCACAAGCGCCCATCTCCTCCTGAGCCTGTTACACCTGCTTGCTCATTCGTTTTCTCCTTGGCTTGCATAATTCGTTCTTTTTTATTATTCAGGGAAATTATTATATTTTTGTTTCCTAAAGACCCATTTCAAATAAGAGATGCTAATGGCACTCAGAATTACCTAAGCTCAGCTCCCAAGCACTTGGACACAAGCTGTATAAAATGTATACACAAAAGGGGCTTCTTGGCTACGGGGACTATTTGAATAAGCATTACCAAATCATTATACTGAGTTGTATTAAACTGCATTAACAACTATTAAACATCTTTACATGTTCAATACCCATATATTAAACCAATACACTAATACAAGTTTAGAAACTTAAAGATTACGTTTTAAAGTTTCATACATTTTTATGACATCATTGATCAAAAGTTTCATTTGTGGTTCCCCATAACACTAAAAGATTTTTTTTTTATGAAGAGAATCTGAAATGAAATTAGATACCTGCAGATACAGGATGCAATTGATCACTGGAAACTCATTTTCCTAAGCCCTCAATTAAAGACTCAGACAATTGGAGACAGAATTTTCAACACTAGTTTTTGGTTGAATTATATTTCATTTGGTATCACAGCCTTGCTGTTCAGCAGGTGGAAGACATCCACTGACTTCTATATGCACAACATTCTATGATGGAGACTAATTATTTGTGATTTAATTAAACCACAAAGTAGGGGCTTGACGCCCACGCCGCTGAAAGGGGTGCAAGGAGGAACCTCTGAGGTGCATATTAGGGAAAGATCTGCTTCTCCTCAAGGCCTTGAAATCCCAGATCCCGACGGGCTGGGCGCCTCTGGAAGTCACCGCGCTTCGCTTTGCATAACAATACACAGCTTTGCATAACCAACGCCGACCGGCATTTAAAGGCGTCGCCGCGGGCCCCAGACCTTGTAGTTACCTTCGCGCGAGCCCACCTTTTGCAATGATGTCCCTGATTCGGGCTCCGCTCCTGATCTCCCTGGGCTTGCTTCTCGCTGGCCATGAGGCCCTTGCAAAGGCTCCAATGAAACAGGCATTCCTGATCAGCAGCTTTTCCTGGGAGAACTGTGACGATGGGAAGGACCCTGTGCTGATCAAAAGCCTGAATGTGGAACCTAGCCCCATTGTAGAGCCTGGGAATGTGACTGTGAGTGCTGAGACCCAGACAAGTGTCCCGCTCAATTCTCCTCTGAAGGTGGACTTAACTGTGCAGAAGGAAATGGCTGGCTTCTGGGTCAAAGTCCCATGTGTAGAACCAATAAGTAGCTGTACCTATGAAGACATCTGTAACGTATTTGACATTTTCCTTCCCCCTGGAGAGCCCTGTCCAGAGCCCCTGCACACCTATGGGCTTCCCTGCCACTGTCCCTTCAAAGAAGGCAAATACTCACTGCCCAAGAGTGTTATCACCATACCCCACCTGGACCTGCCCAGCTGGCTCAGTACCGGAAACTACCGCATCCAGAATATCCTAAGCAGCGGCAAGACTGGCATTTAAAGGCGTCGCTGTGGGCCCCAGACCTTGTAGTTACCTTCGCGGGAGCCCACCTTTTGCAATGATGTCCCTGATTCGGGCTCCGCTCCTGATCTCCCTGGGCTTGCTTCTCGCTGGCCATGAGGCCCTTGCAAAGGCTCCAATGAAACAGGCATTCCTGATCAGCAGCTTTTCCTGGGAGAACTGTGACGATGGGAAGGACCCTGTGCTGATCAAAAGCCTGAATGTGGAACCTAGCCCCATTGTAGAGCCTGGGAATGTGACTGTGAGTGCTGAGACCCAGACAAGTGTCCCCCTCAATTCTCCTCTGAAGGTGAGTGGTGGTGGGAGGGGGGATCGGCCAGGAGCTGGAGGGAAGGTGCCAGGGGCCAGCTGACAGGGCACTGGGGGACTTATGCTCAGGAAACTGGATCCTGGAGGCCTGGCATCCCAGAGCAGCAAAGGAGGCACTGGTTTGTAGACTCGTGCGCGGGTTCATAGACTCTCAGTACCATGATGTTTGAGATTGGAAGGAATCTGATGTCAGCCCCAACGGCTTCCCACTGAGGGCACGGATGGCTCATGTCCTCACACCTGGCAGGGAGTGCGCCGGCCTCCCGGACAGGATGGCACAGTATGCACTGTTGTCCAACAGCTCTGGTTGGGCAGTTTGGTTTTGGTAATGGTGTCATTATTAACTGTAAAACAGGCACATCAATTAGCAAGTGATATGTAGCCAACTTTAGAAAACACAAATGGTCGAAATGGCGGGTGAGGGGGGATAAAAGAATCATCTGAAATTTCTCTACCTCATGATAAGAGGTAAGCACTTTGAACATTTTGGAATATTCCCCCATATAATCACATATAACATACATATTAATTTAATGGATATATATGAAAATAACCAATGCTCTTTATAAATGTCCTCTTATAATCTAACTCCTCACAAGATAGGCATTGTTAGCACTTCATTCTCCTCTTCACCCCTGTGGCTTTCTCTTTAAGAGCTTAACTTATTTTCCAAATAGTCAAGGAAGAGAATGAACATGTTTTGTTACCCCAAGTTCAGACTAACCCAGTCTTGCTCTCCTGAAGTACCTTGAATGATTTTTCTCATTAAAATTTTTTTATCACTAACTTAAAAAAAAAAACACACAAAAAACAAACAAACCACAAAGCTGCTGTGTTCCATTCAAAATAAATTCTTAAATTTACTTTAAGAAAGAGATTATTGCAGAACATAAACATTGTTTCTAAATCCTGTAAGGGCAGAGAGTTTGTCTTCTACTGTGTTATCGCCTACACACTCCGTGGCATACAGCAGACATTTAATAAATGTTTCTTGAAAAAATTAAAACAAAAACCATAATAGCTTTTGATTCCATCGTACAAAAATCTAAGGAATTCATATTTTAAAAAGAATAGCCGTAGCCCTGGCTGGGTAGCTCAGTTGATTGGAGCATTGTCCTGCACACTAAAAGTTTGTGGGTTTGATTCCAGGTCAGGGCACCTACCCAGATTGCAGGTTGCATCCCTAGAGGCAATCAATTGATGTTTCTCTCCCACACCAATGTTCTTCTCTCTCTTGACTCAATAAAAACATATCCTTGGGTGAGGATAGATGAATAAATAAATAAAGGAGTAGCATTAAACTACCTGCTTATGACTTTTCATTCATCCGAAGAGGAAAAATGATACAACTTCCTTTTAAAATGCAGAATTAGTGAATTGCCTTCTTCTGGTTAAATAGAATGATGCATCTAAATTGTGATGCTCATTTTATCATGAGAATCATTTGCACTATCAAGACAGAAATATATCCCTAACACTTAGAGGTTATTATTTTTAAGTTAATAATGATAATTTTGAATTCCAATATCCTACTTTCAACTTATAAAATTCCTCTTCAAAGAGCAACTAGACATACAGGAAGTGGTACTAACTGGGATTGTGGCAGCTAAGAAATTAAAGAAAAAAGTAGACAAAGTACCCTATAAGAAAAAAAATGAGAGGTCTGGTTTTAATAAATAGTTTATTTTTTTGTGTCTGAACAAATTTCACGTTAGTCCCCCTCCCGACAAACACACTCACCCCAATTCCATAGACTATGAGAGAGCAGTTGGTAGTTTAACAGGAATTACTACCCAGTTTAGTTTTTCTGTGATGCTAGTTGTACATATTGAGTTGAGTGATATAAGTTACAAACATGAAATTGCCTAGAAAGCACACGAACCTTGGCAAATATTCAGAGTCAGGCATAAGGCTATAAACTAAATGATTTAATGACAAGTAGAGAATTACTGTAAAATACAATGCTGGCGAAAGGCGGCGCCCAGCGCCTGCTGGCCAGGCTAAGAAACCCAAGATGGATTCCGGGAAGGGGGCACAATGACCGGCTGCTGTGTGGTTGCCGGTTCCTCCTATACTGTCATTACTGTGCACAGTCCTGAAATCTGAATGACAGTGGCCTGAGCCCTTCCAGACAACAGAAAGAAGGTCAATTTTAGTAATGAGGAAATGGAAGCGGTAGTGCCGCAGATCACTGACCCTTACAGTTTCCCGTGAGATGGAGGAGCAATGAAGTGCACCAGGAAATTATGGTGTAGGAGAACAGTGACACCACCATCATAAAGCAGAGAGCCAAAGAACAAGTAGCACACGCACTAAACTGCGCATAAATCAAACACATGCTATCCACCCTGGGTGTATTCCTGTTCTCAAACTGTGAAGAATTGGGCCCAACAGTTCTAGGAAGGACGGAACAGGCAAAGAGCCAAAAATTTAAGTTCAAGAGTCTAAAATGATACTTTTAATCGGGGAAAATATTGAAAAATTTTAGCAACTCTATGGTCTAGGAGGTACTGACCCATCAGAACAGATGCTGGTCAAGGTGTGGGAATAGCATCCATAGGACGGGCTGCCTTACAACGGGCTACCTGGTTAATTCCCAGATCCCGGGTGGGTCTAAGGGTCCAGAGAGGAGCCAAGTCAGCTCAGGCAGAGGTGGGGGTGGGAGCTCTTGGGGCTGGGCCAGTGGTTGTTTACCAGATGGTGCAAAATTATTACAATATTTAACATCTAATCCAGGCTACCAGTGATCAGCACTACTCTTAACTCTACTTCAGTTCACCTCCATGCCTATTCACCCAACACTTTGTGGTGTAAAGCAAGGGAAGAGTAGCCCATTAGCAGAGCTAACAGAAACTATTTTTATGTCTGATGGCCCTTTTGTACCTCCTGTACTTTGGCGTTATGTTCCCAAATCATGCTCATATCCATAATCCAGGACTTGTTTTTAATAAGGCAGGAGGTGTGCTAAACTCACTAATGTAATCAATGAAGTTTATTCCAATGGATAATAATGATGCTTGATTATTTGGTGATTCAAGGAGCTCAAAAGATTTTTATGATGGCATCCTAAACTTCACTTAGGGCAATAAAGCAGAACTGCAATTCTGACCAGGTTAGACCAGGCCTAGCAACATTTATGGATTTGACAACTTTCCATTTTTATCAATTTAGTAATTACAGTTATTTTAAAGGACAAAATGTGAAATATTAGCAAAGAGGATATAGAATGAAGATTTGAAAGTATCAAGACTTCAAAGACACAAAAGACCAAATGTTGGTTGTCTTCAAATATGGAGCAAAAATGATCACTCAAGATGAAGCTACTGACAGTGGCTAAGATCTGCAGAGACACCAGGAAGAACAAAGAAGCTGTCACAAAAGCAATGACTTTTCTGGATGTTCCCCCCACATGTGACAATGGAGGTAAAGAAAAGGAGACACCCAGTTGCCAAGAGGAAGCCAGGACGCATGGTGGCAGAAGAGCACGACATACTCAGTTTGCACAGCACACAGGGCTGGAATATCATTCATAAACATCTAATGACACGAGCTGAGCTTCCAATCAGGTGAGTTATCACAGAAAAAAAAGTTTTTCAAGCCATAAAGAGATGT
Organism: Myotis brandtii; assembly: GCF_000412655.1. Taxonomy (NCBI): domain Eukaryota; kingdom Metazoa; phylum Chordata; class Mammalia; order Chiroptera; family Vespertilionidae; genus Myotis; species Myotis brandtii. The sequence continues at coordinate 2,373,063 of NW_005364372.1, forward strand.
ATAAATGAGCCAAATTTTCAAAAATAGTTATTAAAGCACTCCTAATGTGCCATCACTGAGGTGGACACTGTCTCTGACCTCAAGTGCTGTAGGGAAGTCAATAAGCAACTGCAGAATGACAGGAAACAGCTGGAGGAATCATGTTTATCATTATTCTACCGTGCAATGTACCAAAAACTGAAATTTTTTAATAGTCAAAAGAAGATAAACTGAAGTCTAAACTTCAAGGGGCGTCTTCTTTGAGGCTATACATGTAAGGAGGCGGGAGAAAATGCCCATAAATTTGAAAAACTACGTACCCCTCATACATATCAAGTTGACATCTTGAATTAATCACAAGTGAAAATAGTTGTAAAGGAAATACTATTGACATTTTAAAATACAACTTTACTTCACTCTTTCCAATGAATTCAATGGGACATAAATGCCATAGTGATTTTACACCCACCATCATCTATTGAAAAATAGATTCAACTGAGTATTCTTAAGTAGTTGCGAATATTACACGATTCTTTTCTCCCATTGCAATTGTGTTTCCATTCCTCTTTTCCCATATAATTTTATCTTAATAAGCATTTAGTATTTAAAAGTATTTTATTGATTCTGTTATTATAATTCTCTGCAACAAAAAAAACATAAATTGAATGTTTTTACTTAAAAATTTTTTCCTTAAAAAAAAATTTCCTATTATCATGAGGTCCTAAGCATTAAAAAACTTTCTTCTAGAGTTTTTTGAAGTATTTGTACACAATTAACAAATGAATATGAATATTTCAAAAATATCTGGTAAAGATTAAACATAAAAAGTAAAATATGTTGGAAATGTATTTCTTAATGAGATGGGATGCTAACCTAGTGTCTTAATTAGAGGGGGCCTCTTCCACACACTAATAAATTGTCCCTTTGGGTTGCACTCTGGGAGATTTTAAACCCTGAATCTATTGGGAACACTGTGATGATGCCTCTAACTTTTGGGTGGAATGTAATCCCAGCATTGAATAATTGAGCCTTACACTCCTCAACACAGTTCCCAGCACCCAGTAGGTGCTTAATGAATGTAGTTTCCTGGTCTTCTTTCTCATCCTTTTCATTCTCAACTTTGCTGAGTGACTACTACCTAACAAAGGAAGCCACCCCACCTCCAAAAGCTTCGTTTCAACAGGAATCCTCTCAGGTACACAGGGACATTAGAACCTTTCTTGAAGTCACAACATTCCACTCATAACAGGAAATGAAGATTTTTTAAAAAACAGGCTTGTAGGTGTAGATGCACATTTTATTAAATGGCTTAATGCAATGTATACATATAATCTCTAAGCCCAATGTTCTGGAGAAACAATGAAGTTCTATGTAAGGGCATTTAAATTAGACCATTTATTGCAAAAAATACACTAACTTTAAAAGCGGTATTTATCTTCCAATGTTAAATGCTTACAGTATGTCAAGCAAGTAGAAATTGCTTTGGATATGCAATACCTGGGACACTTCAGTCGTTTTAAGCAACACAGATGGTGTTTTAGAAAGAGTCTACCTTGTTATTAGCATAAATAGGCTGTGATTTTTTTTCACACGGAATGACTTCTGTCTCTACTCCCTGCCCGAGTCTGCCGCCTATTACTGAACAATCTGACTCTACACTTCCCCACTGGTCTCTCATCCTCAACTCGCATGGAGGAAAACACTCTCTCCAGTGGGTACTTTTTTTTAACAGATTAAAAGATTTTATATATACACACACACACACACACACACACACACTAGAGGCCCTGGTACATGAAA
>NW_005364372.1:2375213-2377485 GCF_000412655.1 Myotis brandtii
CCCCCAACTGCCCTCCCCTGCAGGCCTGGTCCCCCGCAACTGCCCTCCCCTGCAGGCTTGGTCGTTCCTAATTGTCCTCCCTTGCCAGCCTTGTCCCCCCCAACTGCCCTCCCCTGCAGGCCTGATCACTCCCAGCTGCCCTCTCTTTCAGGCCTGGCCCCTCCCAAATGCCCTCCCCTGCTGAATTTACATATTACCTCTTTATTAGATAGGATATATATCCTGCTCATTATCTTTTTTTAACCAGAGGTTATTTATCACTGTGGTGTGTTTTTTGTTTTTGTGGGGTTTTAATTGGGGCAGGGGGAGGGGCTAGGATATTTCTGCTTCTCTTTCAAAGAAATGTGCAAAGTATTTAAAACTTCTTTTAAAAACATAACCTTATTTCAAAATAAAGATTTTAGAAGTTCTTAGTAAAAGCAAACTATTTCATTTTAAATTGATTTTTTTGTAGCAACTCAGAAGTAACTGCTTTTTATAATCACCTGAATATTGAACTATGTAATTATGCAAATTAATAGTAATTAGAATTTGTCCACCCCTTGCCATGGAGTTCTTTTTTTTGCTTACATGTTTTACTTTTGCAGCTTTCACCAATCAGTGTGAAGAGGCATTCTGATATTTACTAATCTAGGCATAAACAGATTTCGGCCAGACATGTGGTACCTACACTTCATGTCTTTGTTTTTAAATTAAAGTGAGACATATGGCAGATTTGCAAAACTAGAGGGGAAAAAATTCAATAACAGCTAGAATTTCTCTCCAGAAGAATTTTATTCTCATCATGATCTGGGATCATGCTAGGACTTCATAATTCACAGTAGAATGTGGTGGCATATGGAGATGTATTAGGTTGAACCACATGGAACTGTCATTTTGTGAATCAAAAATGGCCAAATTGCCCTGCCCAGCTTGGCTCAGTGGATAGAGCATCAGCCTGCGGATTGAAGGGTCCCAGGTTCGATTCCGGCCAAGGGCACATGCCTGAGTTGCAGGCTTGATCCCCAGTGGGGAGCGTGCAGGAGGCAGCCAATCAATGATTCTCTCTCATCATTGATGTTTCTATCTCTCTCTCCTCCCTTCCTCTCTGAAATCAATAAAGAAATATATATTTTTTTTTAAAGCGGGGGGCCCACATGCTAACCTGACCCACTCCGGGGAGGCCTGTGTGGAGGCCTGGCCTGGCCTTGCAAACTCAGACACCTAAAAGTGACCACCCTGGATGTTCTGAAATTAAAAAAAAGAAAAAAAAGTTTTGATATGTATTGCCAAATTGCTCTATATAGGCATTGCCTCAATTTACATTTCTGCCAGCAATACCTGAGTCCTGGTTTCCCCACATTCTCACCTACATCCTCTGTTATCGACTGGAAGTTGCCAGAGCTCAAACAGTCTTTTGCAAGGATGACCTTTGCCTCTGTCAGACGGAAGGTGGGATCGTTTGGGACATGTGTCAGCAGCTGCTCCCTGGCTTGAGGGATTTCAGCTTCTCTCTCAAGCTGAGGTTCCGGGCGTGCTCAGGAGATGCTCTTGGCAGAGTGGGCTGCTCATTTGTCTTCCTTGCTGACCCAGCGCTTTCGGAGGACTGACAGGGCTCTGCTCTGTCCCCTTTAAGGCTGAATAGTAACCCCTTGTATGTATAGCCCACACTTTGTTTAAAAAAAGTGCCAAATAGTGCAATTTCCTGTGGTTCAACCTAACAGTTGCTGCATATAGTTTATTTCCCCAAAGGAAGCTCTACTACATAGAAACTCCTTAGAAAAATGCTAATGAGATGTCCATGTCCCCCAAGGAACCATTTCCTAAATATGATAAAATTTCATAATACAATATTTTATGCAGTTTCAATCTATTCTAGCACATTATTTCATGTAGCACAAACTTGATGAGCACACATTCTGTAGTCATTCAATCCTCCACAGCCCTTTCTTCTCCTGGGAGGAATAGGCCCCTTTCACAGACCCAGAAGCCTTAGCGAAGAGTGAGGGATGTCCACACCAGGCCGAAGTTTGAGGGAATCAACAAAGGAGAACAGGTTGAACATACGAAAATATGTTGGCTGTCTTCAAGATTGGGTCATGATCACTATATTGGTCCAAAATAATCCTGCCTTAAATGTATAAGAATACACCCACAAGGTGACCAGGGTGTATTATTAATCCCATTTTACAGGTTAGGAAATTAAAGCTTCTATTAGATATTCATTTTTATTAATCAACTAGAGGCCCTGTGCATGAATTTATGCATGGGTGGGGTCCGGCCGGCCCACCCT
>NW_005364372.1:2377515-2408009 GCF_000412655.1 Myotis brandtii
GGGTGGGCCGGGCCAATTGGAGTCTGGATCAGGCTGGGGTTGGCTGCCAGTGCACATCATAGCCACCGCTTGTTCTGGTCATTCCGCCATTCCGGTCACTGGGCTTTTATATATAGAGAGAGATTATTAAGATTAGAGATAGTGAGGCAACAAACTCAGGGTCACCAGTGAAGAAATGGCACATCTAGATTAGATTCCTGTTCTGTCTCATAGTCTTATTTCCTTGGACGATAGTATTTGAACATTCAGGATATTAAACAGAATGTCCTTCCAATTTCTTTCCCTAGTCCCCATCTCCTTCCTCTTCTACTTAGTGCCCTGTCTTCATGCTGACGAGGGAAGATGACCAGGGTGGCAGGCTGGATGGGACTCCAGAAAGAGTCGAGCACTGCTCCACTTCTGTGATAAGGCAAGGGACACAAATGGTGAAAAACACATACTCCTCGGGAGACAAGAGAGGGTAAACTGCAAATTGGGCAATTCAGAGGTCTCATGAGAATGATCTAGAATCTCTGCATCAGTGTGGGGCAAGGCGAGGGAGAAGGAAAGACCCCTCCTCGGGGGCAGAGCGAGCTGCAGGGTGGTTTCAGGGCTGTATTTCCACCATAGCAACAGGAGTTGAGCATACACTGTGGGCAAAGCCCAATGAAATGAAAGAAATCACACACACACATACACTCACTGGCCTTAAGAAACTTACAATCTGAAGAACAAGCTTGGACAAACAAGTGAAACAAATGCACATCTAAGAAATGTATGAGTGTTGATAGGGAGGTTCAAATGCTTGCAATGATAGATGTCACAAGAGAACACCTTTAAAAACCTTGAGTACACATTGGCCCTCAAGAAACTAAAAAGATGCTTAAAACTTCATATGATTGCCAAACCCTGGAGCAGAGTAAGATCAATACAGCGCACTCCTCTTTGAAAAAAAGTGCTTACCTGTTTGAGGTGCCAAGTGGCCTGGAAATACCTAGCACTGCTTGGCTTTAAACCTATTCATCTAGCTCCACTGTAATATAACAGTCAATAAAAATAACTTGAATTTGTGAAGTAACTTTCTTCCGTGGGCTCAAAGAAAAATGTATGAGAAAGTGGAAGAATGTGTTTAAAAGAATAGAGTCCATTACCGCTTATCAAAAAAAATGTTATGATAAGTATCTCCACCTCAAGTGACCTTTTATTTTTGCAATGTTGCATAAAATTTTTGTCATATGTCATAGTCAATCAATTTTACTTTTTAACCTAAATGCTAAAAGGAAAAGGCATGTGTCCTAATGTGTAATTTTCTGTGTATATAATAGTTTTTGTTAGAAACCTCACTTATCCCTGAATCTTATATCCCTGACTGCTTGCATTAAATCTCTTTCCCTGGAGAATATATATATTCTATTTCTCTGGAGAACTCAGACTAATACAGTCACCTAAGAAAAATGGTAGATTACATATTCCAGGAAAAACAACAGGTACATCTGCCAGTCAGACTTGGGGAATGTGTCGGGAGGTACTGAACAGTTAAGCACCATGCGGCAGAGAAAATGGGTTTAAATGCCGTGGTTGCCAGAAGAAAGAGACCTAACAACAGGGTGATTAAGTACTGCAACCAGATGACAAGGGTGGGGGGAGGGATGTAGGACCCAGATCTGACAGAACTTGGAGAACAGGCTAAATAGCTGTCTTTTCTTGAAACCTGGAGAGAAGTTTTAGCCTGGAGGTCAAATTTGGGCTAAACCAATCCAAGAATTTCCTACTACTACCAAGATGAGTTTATTTACATGTAGAGGTTCAGAGAAACTTCTAGACAGATTTGAATGGGATTTAATGTAAGCAAACGAAGGAAGCACTCATATAAATAAAAATCTAGGACTTGGACAACTTGAGAGCTCATTCCCTTGGAGCTGAAGTGCAATCGCCAAATGATTTTACCATATACTCGACTGTTTTTAAAAATCTGCTGCTTGTGTCTCGTGCTTCAGTTTTAGGGCCCTTTCATACAGGCAGAGAATTTATACTGAATTACTCTGTTCCTTGTGGAGGGATAGGGTTAGCATTCCCCTTGGGTCTTCTAGAATTTGCAAAGGATGACAAGGCTGAGGATAAGAAATACCCTTGGCACAGCAATTTCCAAGTTCTACTTATAGGACAGAAGGGTTGTATTTTAAATTTTTCTAATAGACTAGCTCTCCTAACCACCTTTGTCCATTATTCTATTCATGCAATCCATCATCGATGAATATATGAATATTTATGTGTAGCTCTAATATGTATAGCACTTTATCAGGCAATTCCTTTAAAGACTATTGCAGTGTTCTGTGAACAAATATCAGTGGGTTTTCATGACCCTCTCCTAGGCCAACTTTTAACCTAACTGAAATTATTAATTAATAGCGGGGAAACAAAATATAAGGCAGGCTACCAAGACAGTGAGTATGCCCCAGAATCCCAACTGCTGTGACTAAGAGAACGAGGTTTGCAGACCCTGCTAGGGGGAGGGGCGGGTAAAGAAAGGGGGTGGAGTACAGAAAACTCATCCTTGACATTGACTGGTCATTCTAAGAAATTTTCAGGACTTCTTTGTTTTCACTTCTCTTTTTTTAAAATATTTTTTTTATTGATTTCAGAGAGGAAGGGAAATGGAGCAATAGAAACATCAATGATGAGAATCACTGATTGGCTGCCTCCTGCACACCCCCTACTGGGGATCGAGCCCTGCTGAGAATCAAACAGTGACCTCCTGGTTCATGCTCAACCACTGAGCCACTGTGGCCAGGCTCATTTCTATTTTAATGAGCATTTACAAACTTAACACTGCCACAACCCAAAAGCCTAAGTTTTATGATTTTACTTACATACTTTTATCAGGTTTCCAACAATTATATGTCTTATTAAGAGTTATATGGAGCCCTAACCAGTTTGGCTCAGTGGATAGAGCGTCGGCCTGTGGACTGAAAGGTCCCAGGTTTGATTCCGGTCAAGGGCATTTACCTTGGTTGTGGGCACATCCCCAGTTGGGGGTGTGCAGAAGGCAGCTGATCGATGTTTCTCTCTCATCAATGTTTCTAACTGTCTATCCCTCTCTGTAAAAAATCAATAAAATATATTTTTTAATAAAAAAAAAGAGTTATATGGAGACATCAGGAAGGGATTATATGTGTGCACTCTGGTCCTACCTTCCCTCTCCAATGCTGGAGGACAAAATACAAGTTCAAGGGAATGAATTGGGGCACGCTTGGTAAGGGAAGAGGTCCGGTGAATTACCCCCCTTCCACATCCCAGGTCAGGACCAAATAAGGGCTAGGTAGACCTATCTGTCAGCTTCATGACTGGTCAAACTCTGGAGAGCGATGCTTACATGTGTGAGTTCACCTGGATTCCTGTAGTGTGATCTAGAATTTGGCTAGACTCATGGCCGGGTCCCGGTGTAGGGGCTGATCGCTTTACTGCACCACAGAGCACAGCGGAAGGTACGCAGCCTGCAGAAGGGAAAAGCCAAGAAAGGACTTGGCAGGGATGAAAGCACATGGGCCTGTTCCTCCTCAACAGCTCACCAAGCCTGCGTGTCCTGCTCGGCCATGCTTCCTCCTCCATTAGGAGGCAAAAGTGAAGGGGGAAGAGAGGCCAGGACTGTGTCTCTAAACTAGTGGCGCTCAAAGTGTGCACTGAGGACTTGGGAGAAATGCACAATCTCAGACCTCACACCCCTAAACTACTACTGAATCAGGAAAACTGGAGCCCAACAATCTGTTTCCAAGCCTTCCAGATGATTCTGCTGCTAACGACTGAGGACCACTACCCCACAGAGCAGCTGTCAAACTAGACTCATTTTTTAATTGCCAAGCGGTCCAGGCCTTCCTCCTGAGCAGTTCAAGCAGAATCTCTGCGGTGGGGCCGGTCTCAGCGTTTTCAATACCGGGGTAGTGACTGATGTGAGGGCTTTCTGTTTCAAAGTAACTCTCCCGTGGGCATATTTCTGAGTCTGGAGGAGACTCCCCCATCCGCCCCCCCATATGCACGTTGCTAGGGATCTCTCTTCTGCAGTTACCTAGGACAGTAGTTCTCAACTCAGGGCAATTTTATCCCCCAGGGAACCTTTGGCAATGTCAGGAGACAGTCTTGTTTGGCACAACTGGGAGAGGGCATGTAACTGGCAACCCAGTGGGAAGAAGCCAGGTTGCTGCTAGACATCCTACGACACACAGCACAGCTCCTCAGCACAAGAATTATCCAGTACAACATGTCAATAGTCCCAAGGTTACAACACCACCCTCAACAGCATATAACTTTGAACCTACTATATACCTGCATATACCAAAGTTTGGCTGTAATAGAACTTCATTTTAAAATGATTCACAAATCCCTGTCCTAGAAATTAGACTAACTTTTCTCCTCCCTGTTTACAGTGGATGAGGGAGATTATAGAACCTGGATCAACGTTTCTTTAGCTTTCTTCTTTATGATTCCGTTTCAGGGCAGTTGTCCAGATTACCAGCTGACCAAGGCTATCCACTATGTCTGTTTTGTAAACCATCTCACAGTGTCCCACGTAGACAGGCGGTGGATGAGTGCTATCTGATGATGATTGAATTAGCGTGTCCTAGTTGGGAAAGGCAACTCTCTTAAATGCAAGTGTCATCTTACCCCATCTCGGTATAATTTAAAAAGCATTTTGTCACATGCAACCTTTGTATACCATGGTTCTACAACTCTGCAGTTAATGCCTCTTGCCGTATCCTTGCAGTTTGTCAGGAATGCTCAGATGATCTCAATGTGCTGTAAGCATACCTTTCTCCTCTCGTTCATTTAACATTTTCAATAGCACGCTGATACGCTTTCTGCTAAATGTATTCTATTTGGGGGTTGCCAGAAAAAAATACAGTTACACTTGAATATCACATACATAATGATGTTTTAGTATACGTTTGTCCCAAATATTTCTTGGGATATAATTACACTGAAATTTTTATTTGTTGTTTAGCTGAGAATCCAATTCCGTGAACATCTAAAATTTCATGGACATTTCATGGCTTTTCCTTTAATGTGGACCATCTCCTTGAGGAAACTGACATTCTTTTTGCAGTAAGATTACTAAATAATTGTCAATTGGAATGAGGGCTAATATTTAGATGGTGCACACCAGACCAGCCATACTGTTTGGTAAAATATTAATATCTTCCATACATGTTAGAAATGGGCACTGCTCTGAGCCTCCTAGTGTCCTTCCAACCTCCCCCACTTTCTCTCGAGTCAGCAACTAAAGGGTTAACACCTGGGTGGGGTCATCAAGACTAGGCTCAGGTATCTCTCCCTGACATCTGACTGAATGGTCAATGCCTGGATACACTACTGTTAAATATTTTTCATATCAGCCCTTAATAGGACTCTCATTTTAATTTTATTATTATTATTTTTTTAAATCCTCACCCAAGGATATTTTTCCATTGATTTTTAGAGAGAGTGGAAGAGAGAAGGAAAGACAGAGAGAAGTATCGATGTGAGAGAAACACATCAATTGGTTGCCTCCTGTATGCGCCCCAACCAGGCCCAGACTGGGGAGGAGCCTGCAACCGAGGTACATGCCCTTGACCGGAATCGAACCCGGGACCTTTCAGTCCGTAGGCTGACGCTCTATCCACTGAGCCAAACCGGGTAGGGCAGGACTCTCATTTTAAAGCACACAAATGATTCCCCAAAGAATCGAAATACAGACTTAATTGCATTCATGTATAATTGAATAAACATATTTTTAAAGTCAAGTACATTTCATCCCACTGTACAATCAGGTCTTCTCCCCATCTTTCTCCTTCCTAAGTAAACAGGGATGGTGCCTCCTTTTCTGAGGTTGCTTTTGCTGCCATAACATTCTGCAGCTTTCCCAAGGGATTAGCCATGGTGCGATTTACTTTTCAAGGAGGGCCCATTTATCTTCCCCCTGACAAATTTCAGCACATGCACAGCGCTAGCATGAACATTTCTGCAGATTAATCCCTCACCCTTCTCAAAGAGAAGAGTTATTCTTAAACAATCTATTTCAATACGGACTTCCTGGTGTGAAGTTAATTTCCACAAACCCCGTGAGCGTGTAACCAAAACACATCTCAGTTATTCACTGAGAACAACAGAAGCCCTCTGGCTTGTAGTTTTTCATCCTTTTTGTTTAAATGTAAACAGGAAAGAAAGATGGGCCAAAGCTTGCTTTTAAAAAATCTGTTTTTCCTGAAAGCTTTTTGGAATGGTTTCTGTGTACAACAGTCTGTGGTCATTAACTATCGATAAATATTTATTCAGCATCTACTATACAATCACTACATATACATAACATTCTATTTTACATATACATGGAATCGGACATTATGTGGTTCTGAAAAAGAGCTGTGCAAAATCAGCTGTGTGTTCAGATCCGTATGCTAATGACCTGCAGCGACAATGGTGCTTTGTAAAACATGCCCATATTTTGTTGCAAGAATAAATGAACACTTAATTATCAGGAGCAGCTAAAAACTAGCTCACAGGGCAAGTACAGCACAATATACCTTGGAAGAACGATCAGGCACCACAAATTCATGATGTGGAAAAGCAAGTGTGAACAAATAAAACAGAGAGAGCGAGGGGATGGCCACAAGCTGAATATGAATCAGCAACTCGGTGCTATTGTGATAAAAGTCAATATGATGCCAGCACAAATCAATAGGAGCAGAGTAGGCAAGGCTGAAACATAATTCTTCTTCTCTTCTCCCCATTAGTCAGAGGGAGGAAAGTATCCTGTTCTGGACAGCACACTAAGAAAGCTGTGCAGGACCCACCCGCCCTCAGAGGAGAGAAAGCCGAGTGGGCTGAGGATGGAAAAAGCCTGACAAGAAAGGTGAAAACACTTTCAAAACGTGGCTCCAGGGTGACTTGAAGGCTGTTTTTAAGTATCTAGAGTTTCTGAAGATAGTTCTGGCCAGTGACTCTGATGATGGATGGTCAAATAAGAAAAAAATAGTCTAAAATAAACCTCATAGACATTTCTGCTAGACACAAGGACACGTACCTGCAACAGAACAACAAAGCACTGAGTAGGTGTTGCCCAAAGGCAACGATCGCCAGGGGTCTATATCTTAAACTTTAAAATTTTAACATGTTTAAAGGTAATCCTTATAAGTTAATCATTCACATGAAGGTTATGTGAAATCTCACAGTTCAACTATATAATTATAAACAGACTACAAGACACAGACATCTACATGTTAAATGAACATTTTTTATAAACTGCACGGTGTCTAGTGCAACAAGGGCAAGCTAGGAACAGTTGTAATATATGATACAGCTATTTCTCCATCAACATACATCATTGATGTAAAAGCAGGCCCCTTTCCCATGGACGCCTTTATCCACACCAACTCCCCACTTCTGTGCCAGACTCAGGCACACAGCCCTGAATAATTGTGTAAGAGTTAGCTACACTCTAACTATATTCTAGATCATTACATATTTGCTGATGATCAAGGAGATCATGTGGGATAAATATTGATAGGTGGCATGTACATTTTTGTTACTGGATAATAGAAACATTATCTTTATTAACTTGGCTAACTTTCTGGCTACTTTTTTACAGATCCATTTTAGTGTCATGGGTATAATGATCACATTGAATGGAGTAGCAAGGAGGTGGTCTGCTATGATGTGGCTACGGCTTCAAAAGTCCCTTGTAAAAAATGTTTTTTCAATATTAAAAAGATAATAGCACTTTTATCTTCAATCTCACATTTCACTCTTACTTTTTTGCCTTACTTTTACCCATTAATCGTATGTTCATTTGAGTATTGAGACACCCATAGGAGGAAGGGTCCTCTCTGTGGTCTGGAATATATATTTGGGATGGGAAGGGGTGTTACTTTGATACAGAAGATTACAGTTCTGACTGTACACATCACTGCTTGCTGGAACTCTGAAAAGTTTTAACACACCTCATATTAAAAGTTCTTTTGTTAAAACTTTAGACAATAAAAAAACATTATATATATATGATATAATGCAAAAAGTTATTACACACCAAAAGGTAATACACTCTGTGTGACCTGTACTTTATTTCATTTTTGCCTATCTGCATCTGCTCATTTTCCAATAAATGAATATATATGTGTAAAAAAAAGTTCTTTTGTGTTTCAGAACCTTTCCTAGTCTTAGATGAAATGATTGTCCATATTTCTCAAAATTTTAGCTGCGCTAATACTTCAGCACATAACTGTTCTTGCACTGGTGTCATGCATACTTGTTAGATGACCCAAGTGGCAACCCCTCCCTGACCCGCCCCAGCATGATACGGAACAATTCAGTGTGAACAGGCGGAGGAGGAATGTCCTGCTCTTCTCCCATTTACAGTTCCACGTTTGTCTTCCTGGGACTTCCTAAGGAAGCATCATGGCAGCTCCCATAAGTCAGATAGTTATGAATATTAAAGAGGACTCAGAATTAAAACAAGTGATTGCGTGCATCATACATAGAGCAAATGCTGAATGCTCACTATGGCTCAGACACTGTATTAGAAGCTCTGTGGAGATGTAAAAATACATCAGAAACAGACTCTACATGGAAAAATCCAAATTCTGGGATTTAAAAAATTGATTTTCAAAAACAGCCTTTTATTTTAAACCAGAATTCCTATAGGATATTTGCGTCTTGAGATACACAGGTTTTCATATGTTCCAAATTCACACAGGTTTTCATATGTTCCAAATTCACACACATTGGACAGGTAATGCATATAATATATATATATTTTGTTAATCCTCACCCGAGGATAATTTTCCTGTTGATTTTTAGAGGAAGAGTGGAAGGGAGGGAGGGAGGAGAGAGGGAGAAACAGAGAAACATGGATGTGAGAGAGACACATCATCTGGTTGCCTCCTGCATATGCCTGACCAACCAGGGCCAGGGATTAAACCTGCAACCCCAATACATGCCTTTGACTGGGAATCAAACCATGACCCTTCCATGCGCAGGCCGGCACTCTAACCACTGAGGAACAGTGGCCAGGGCTGCATATAATATTAACAAATTATATAACGTTTAACTACTTACAGAAGAACCAGATCTTTAAGCTCACCATGTACATGTACATGAAAGTGTGTACATGCACCCATACACGCATGCCCCTTTTGAAGAGGAAATAAGATTAGGTCCAGATATTTGAAAAATATACTCCCTACCTCAGTTTCAGCTAACCTTCTGTAACTAAACCAAGACTGAGGAACATCTCAGCAATTTCTAAAACATGCAAACACCCCACATTCATCTTTCAAAAAGTGAGTCCAGAATTCTTCTAGCAAGAAATCCCCATTAAAAGAGCCTCAGTGCCACAGAAATCTTGACGTGATAAAAGGTGAACGGGCTCCCTTTGCTAGGGAACAGAAGTTCTTACTTTTCCGAAGGCAGAAGCACCTGTCGCTGCTCCATGCTTTCCCTCACTGCTTTTTTATCTGGGGAGGGCGATGCAGTGATGACCACAGCTGCAGGTCTAGTGACAAATCTGAGATATGTTATTCCTTCCTCACAGAAGACCTCAGCACGGGAGATTTTAAAATTGTGTTGTGAGAATCTACTTTGAAAATGAAAGAATGTTTATTGAATCTTCAAAATGATAATTATGCTTTTTCTACCAGCTCCTCCACAGTGAGGAAGTGAGTACCTCTTAAATTCAATGCTTGTGTCCAAATGACTCATGAGTCTGGAGACAAGAATATCAGTATCTTAAGAACCACTTTTTGAAAGTCTCCCTGAGGCTACCCAAGTGTATTAATAGCCAAGACATGTGCTGGGAGACTGTCAAATGAGAATTTAAGGTGAAAGGGACCCTATTTATCTTACCTGAAAAATGATTTTAGAAGACTCATATTTAGCTTCATTTATTGACTTTTTGAACTTTCTAACAGCTCGTAGACTTTTTAGGTCTAGTTTTGCAATCTTCTGCTCTTTCTTCCAACCTTCTAAACACTATATTTTTATAAGATTTTTATTTCTCTGAGCTGAGATTGGAAAACATTTTATCGAGAAACATTTTCAGTTGCCTACAACTTGGAAAAAAAATACTTATTCTTGTTGAAATTTTGCACTGTTATGGTATTTGGAGAAATATTGATTAATATGAGCATATTTTAAAATTGCCTAAGGTTCACCATTTGACTTCTACCCTTTCTTTAGTTTGCTGTCTCATAGCAAGATGCACTATGGAGAGATTTTTGCTACTACTTCCTCATCTTTTCCTCCACCTTTTAAACAAAAATAATTTCCTAGAATTTTTCACTTGAAAAAAAAAACCCTTAAATTTTACACATAAAGGCCCCAAGTAATCTGAAACAACTGCCAGAACCAAAACAACCACAGAAAAATGACAATAACTGTGGGTAGGTATGAATGTATTTCAATCACTTCAAGCACGCTTTCCTGTGGTTAACAAATACTCAGAGTGAACAATACGTGTATCAGTAGGGAAATTGAGATGAATCATTCTTGGGTATAGAATCTCCAGAAATCCTAAGCACTGTTATTGTCATTCATTAACTGATTTATTTTATTTTTTTTTTAAATTAAATCTTTATTGTTCAGGTTACATTTGTTCCTCTTTTTTTCCCCCCCATAACTCCCCTCCTCCCAGTTCCCACCCCACCCTCCACCCTCACTCCCCACTTCCCGCATCTCCCATTCCCCTTTCCCCCCCAAGAATAGTCAGTCCATTCCCTTTCTATGTCCCTGATTCATTATAATCACCAGTTCATTCTGTACATCAGATTATTTATTCACTTGGTTCTTAGATTCACTTGTTGATAGATGCATGTTTGTTGTTCACAATTTGTATCTTTACCTTTTTCTTCTTCCTCTTCTTAAAGGATACCTTTCAGCATTTCGTATAATACTGGTTTAGTGGTGATGAACTCCTTTAGCTTTTCCTTATCTGTGAAGCTCTTTATCTGACCTTCAATTCTGAATGATAGCTTTGCTGGATAAAGTATTCTTGGTTGTAGGTTCTTGGTATTCAGCACTTTGAATATTTCTTGCCATTCCCTTCTGGCCTGCCAAGTTTCTGTTGAGAAATCAGCTGACAGTCGTATGGGTATTCCCTTGTAGGTAATTGAGTCTCTTTCTCTTGCTGCTTTTAAGATTCTCTCTTTGTCTTTTGCTCTTGGCATTTTAATTATGATGTGTCTTGGTGTGGTCCTCTTTGGATTCCTTTTGTTTGGGGTTCTCTGCGCTTCTTGGACCTGTAAGTCCATTTCTTTCACCAGGTGGGGGAAGTTTTCTGCCATTATTTCTTCAAATAGGTTTTCAATATCTTGCTGTCTCTCATCTTCTGGCACCCCTATTATTCTGATGTTGGTACGCTTGAAGCTGTCCCAGAGGCTCCTTACACTATCTTCGTATTTTCGGATTCTTTTTTCATTTTGCTTTTCCGGTTGGGTGTTTTTTGCTTCTTCGCATTTCAAATCTTTGACTTGATTCTTGCGCTCCTCTGGTCTGCTATTGGGTGTCTGTATAATATTCTTTATTTCAGTCCGTGTATGCTTAATTTCTAGTTGGTTCTTTATCATAGCATCGAGGGTCTCATTAGTTTTCGTGACTCTCTCCTCAAGTTTATTGACAGCTTCTAGCACATTTTTGCAAGCCCTCAAAATTGCGATTTTTAGCTCTATATCCTCCATTTCTGTCATGTTTTTTTGTCTCCGCATTTTTTATGCTTTCTTGGTGCACCCCCTAGTGGTCTTTGTGCGCAGTCTTGTTCTAGTTGAGCCTTGATTGTTGTAGTTAATACTAGAGGGATTTGACCACCAGGCCGACTGGCTGTGTGAATCAGCTGTGTCTGCCGCGGAAAACTTCTGTCCTCTGGGGAGGTGCTAATCTAGCCTTTGCCTGAGGCGATCCGGCAAATGGCTCTGCGCAGGGCTTGGGCGGGGCGGGCTCAACAGGGCGGGCGGAGGGAGCCGTTATGGTGCCCTCAGTCCTGTTCCCAGAGGCTCTGCTTCTCAGAACCCCAGGAACCGCTGCAAACCTCGGAGAGAAAGCTGCCTTCCAACTGATGCCAGACACTCCCGCTTCTCCCGTTTGGGTCCGAGTCCCCAGCGATTCGCCCGTATCTGGAGCTCAGAGTCTGAGACTCCCCCCTGACCGAAAACGACAACCGCGCTCTCAGCCACCAGCCCGCTTTGCGCGCGCACCTCCGCACCTGAGTTTTTTCCACACTGCGCCTCCTCTGAGCCTCGGTGTGCTGTTATTTTTCCTTCTAGTTGAAGAGTCTCTCCTCAGCCAGCCTTCCTGTGGTTCTGGGTGATGTCCGTTCCGTCTTTTAGTTGTATTTTTGAAGTGGTTGTTTGCGGCAGCAGTCTGCGGTGTTTACCTATGCCGCCATCTTGGTCGAGCCTCCATTAACTGATTTAATTCTCAAATTCCCAAAGAAAATAATTTCAATTTCTACCACTAAAAAATACATTGTACACAATCATTTGCATAAACAAAATGGACAAGTTAGCAATAATGTGTGGACTTTAATCTGGTCATTTGTTTCTTTATATTTAAATACAGCACTGATTAAAATATCTGTCATTTACTACTAAGCTATTCATGTCACCCTCCATACCAGGGAATGCATAGGATCTGGAAATTAAGAACGCATCCCTATTTTTTCTCTTACTATACCCTATCTCAATAATCTCACTTGAGAAGCTGTTTCCGCAGTGTCTCAGGTACCCTTTGATGCACAGCAAACTACTACTTCAAAACTTGGTGAATTAAAATAATTCCAGTTTTGCTGGATTTGTCAGGGTTTGCTCATGTGGACTACATCAGCTGGAAGATCAGAGGAGCTGGAAGGCCCAAGATCACCTTACTTACATGTCTGGGACCCGGTTCTGGTTGCCACCTGAGAAGCCTCAGTTCACTAAATAACTTCCCATCCCCTCGTAAGGTCCTTCACTGGAGGTCTCGAGGTAGCCTTCCAGGAATGCAAAGGCAGGCACTGCAAGCCTCCTAAGTCCTGGCCCTAGAATTCACACAGTGTCACATCTGGCACATTCTATTGGTCAAACAAATTACATGATCAGCCCAGATTTAAGGTGTACAGAAAAAGACTCCAATTCTAGATGGAAGGAACAGAGAATGCAAAAGGCCCTGCAACAGAGATTGGGGGAGTTTGTGACCATTAAACAATCTACCATACCTGGTTACCAAGGCCAAGTTCTCAGTTCATAGGACAGGTGGACAGGCATTTAAAATGTCAAATGTCAAGTGTTTCTATGTGTCAAGCATTTGAAAAAACATCTTGTGCAATACTGTAAATATTAAATATTCCATATAATTTTCAAGAAAAAAAGACTTGTCTAGAACTATGGTCAATAACTTTTTCCTGGTCAAACCAAGAACTTAATGTCATCAGCCTCAACATTCATGTTTCAATCCGTTATTTCCTGTTGTGTGGCAGCAACTGTGGTGTCTTGTAAGAAAGTTCATTGGCTCGGAATTTAGCAAGAACTCACCATGAGCCTGCTGGGCCACCATTTCTAAACAGTACTTAAGTATTCTTTTAAACAAGTACAATATGCCAAGAACTGTGAGACAGGCCTTGGATGGAAAAAATAGGTAAGGGCATACTGAAATAGTAGAAATTTGCCTTGAATGCTTTGAGAGAACAGAGGAAAAGAATCTTATCCAACTTAATCTGGAAGACAACAGAAATAATGATTTGACCACTGAAAAGATACATCTTCTTCTGCAGTTATCACCCCTTTTACTATATTTTTCAAAAGTCAGATTTTGTCCTAGAGAAGCTACAAGTAAAAGCATTTATTTTAACAGAGAAGCTCGGGTAAAGTTCAGATCTACTTTATGTTATTAAAATCCCAGTGACAACATCTACATTTTTAAAAATATATTTTTATTGATTTCAGGGAGGAAGGAAGAGGGAGAAAGGGATAGAAACACCAATGATGACAGAGAATCTGCATGCCCCACACTGGGGATCGAGCCCACAACCCGGACTGGGAATCAAAGCGTGACCTCCTGGTTCATAGACCGATGCTCAACCACTGAGCCACGCTGGCCAGTACATTTACATGGTATAGCCCAGTAAGCTTTCAGTAGCTATGCCTTGATGTATGTCAGGATAGATAAATAACAGAATTAATAGCATTTATTTTATCTAATTCAAAGATCTCCATTATTAGTGCTATAAATAACACTGGTCATTAATACTTGTCTACAAACTGTAAGTACCTTTTCATTATAACTCATTATGGCAAACACCTCAAAGCATAGCTTCCTATCCCTTCCTGTCTAGGTAGAGAATCTCTAGATTACAGAGAGGTTCATTTCCTTCACATATGCATATGTCTCTGTGCACTGAAAGTGAAAGATTCCTTTCAATTTTAAATGTTTCCCTTGGACAATGATCAATTATTTTGTGAGCAGTATTTTATCTTTTAATTTATTTTAACTGCTTGAAATGGACCAGCTGCAGAGTGGGAAGTGTGTTGACATTTATCTGAAGTCTTATCTTTATTAAATCACTTGTATTATTGCACTACATAAACAACTTAATAAACGCAGCAAATACTTATCTAACTGGAGTCAGTAAGTCTATTGAGCCAGCCAATTTACTCGTAATTTTCTGAAAAAGATAAAACCTCCTGTATCAGTTGAGTCACTGGGGAAATTAAGTCTTCAGTTATCAAATCTGTTA
This sequence comes from Myotis brandtii, assembly GCF_000412655.1. Taxonomy (NCBI): domain Eukaryota; kingdom Metazoa; phylum Chordata; class Mammalia; order Chiroptera; family Vespertilionidae; genus Myotis; species Myotis brandtii. The sequence goes on from NW_005364372.1 coordinate 2,392,220, forward strand.
TCAAATCCAAAGTACCCCCCAGGAGTACGTGGAAGGCTTTTAATTCTTTCTTTTCTATAGACACCCAATGGCACTGGATAGTGACCTTTCTACTCATTCCACTTTACAAATGAAACACAGTCAGAAAGATTATTTTTCCACCCTCCCCCATACCCCAATAACTTTCAGTTGCCCTTTGCCATACTTTATATTATTAAGATATTGAGTTTTCTTCAATATTCATAATCACATTCATAACGAAAGAACAATGAAATTGTGTCTTCCCCAAATGAAGTCAAATGGAAAGTTTAGAATGTTCTTTGTGGTCTAAATTTGTGCTGTCAAATATGGTAGCCACTGACCACATTAAAATTAAAATTTTAATTTTATTTGACTTTATGCAATTTTATGTGACTTTAGAGTAACTTAAGTCACATAAAATTTAAAATTTTGTTTCTCAGTCACACAGGCCATATCTCAAGTGCTCAGTAGCCATCTGTGGCTTGTGGCTACCTGATCAACCATTACAGAAATAAACCATTTCCATTATCACAGGAAGTTTTATGGGACAACTAGAGGCCCGGTGCACGAATTCGTGCACAGGTGGGATCCCTCGACCTAGCCAGAGATCAGGGCCAATCAGGGCCAGCTGGCCAGGAGGAGGGACTGTGGGAGGTTGGCCAGCTGTGGGAGGTTGGCTGTGGGAGCACACTGACAACCAGGGGGCAGCTCCTGCATTAAGCATCTGCCACCTGGTGGTCAGTGTGCATCATAGCAACTGGTTGACTGTTGTTCGGTCATTCAGGCTTTTTATATATAGATGCTGGTCTAAATAACATAGAAAATGGCCAATAGTCTTGTTTAAATACTCCTTAAAAAAATTCTAAGGCTATCACTTCCAATCCTCTTTTAAAGCACTTTTTAAAAGAAAGTATTGAAGCCTCACTTGACCTTTTTCTCAATACAGTTCCCTTCCTCCTCTGAGGGAGCCACTATCCTGAAGTTGATGAGCATCTCGCCCACCCATTTTTAAATATACATTTCCTAAAATAGAGTCTACTAACATTTAAAATTTTTTATTAATAAAAACAATCCAATTAAAATTTTTCACTTAACATTTTAATTTAGAAATGTATGCATGTTAGTGGTTTAGTATTGCATTGCAGGTGGTCTCAGATCATTTTATATCCCACTGCATGAATATACCCCATTTATTCAAACATATTTGACCTCATACATAATTTTAATATTTTTTTATTGATTTCAGAGTGGAAGGGAGAGGGAGAGAGAAACATCAATGATGAGAGAGAATCATTGATCAGCTACTTCCTGCATGCCCCACACTGGGGATTGAGCCCGCAACCCAGGCATGTGACCAATTGGGGAATCAAACTGTGATTTCCTGGTCATCGCTCAACCACTGAGCACACTGGCCAGGCCTCTCATAGATATTTTAAAAATATTTTCCTTCTAAGAAATAGCCATTGATGTGGTTAGGTGATCAGTATAGAAAAATATGGGATAAAGATTATTATTTTATTTGACAAGTATATTCTTCTCTCTTATTCCTCACAGTTTAATCTCCACTAGCAAACAGAGGCCTGGGTAATCAGGTGCTATTAACATGAAGGCTTTTATGCTTCTCTTCCTCTGATACTGTTTATATTAAAGGCAGCAAACAATTGCGAGATTAAAGGTATAAGATAATGAAAATTTCCATTGAAAAGAAAGTAATGACAATGTTATCTTTCCATAGTTTTAAGTGCTTCTTATATTTACTCTTTCCTCTGCTAAAAGACAAGAGTATGAGCCCTGCCACGTGGTGAAAGGTAGTGAATGAATCACAGATGCAGGCTTAAGGAGTAACCATTCTGTAACCAGTATGATTCAATTCACCCTCTTAAAGAACAAAAAAACAAGAACAAAAAAGACACATTTATTTTTAATACTCAAATCAGTCACCTGATTTCTTGTAGTATCCAGGTTAGACTCTGCCTCCCTCTGTGATATACAGAAATCAGATGAACTTTCTTAGTTTGGAGATGGAAGTACTGCTTCCAGACGTCTCCCTGAGAGCGCTGGGAACATACTGAGCCCACCCACCTCACTCAAACAAACTCAAATACACCTTTCTCCCCCTTCAGAATACCCTTAGACATTTCAGACATCTATAACAAAAGTGTAATATGCTAATTAGACCGGATGTCCTTCTGGACGACCTTCCGGACTAAGCCAGGGCTGTGAGGGAGGCCTGGGTCCCAGGTACCTGGGGCGGCCAGAGTGAAGCCCGGGTCCCAGATGCTGGCCAGTGGCCGGAGGTTAGCCTGGGTCCCAGGTGCCAGAGGGAAGCTGGTACTGGCAGCCAGGGGAAGGAAGGCCCACTCTTGCAAGAATTTCATGCATTGGGCCTCTAGTTTTAAAATATAGAAAACCCTTCAGAGCAAAGCAAATGAATATAGGCTTTTCAGACTATTAGTTTCTCACTGCCTCTCAAGGGATTATTTGTTTGTAAAGATCAGGTTCAATTTGAAAGTTCAGAAATTGGGTTTTCTTAAAGAAGGTGACATGTGAACAGCAGCTGGGAGGAGACGTTGATATAATGTGCCTATCTAGTTTTGGGGGGGTTTTGCTTATTAACGGAGCACGCATGGATGTCATTAAAAATATCTAAGAACACATTTGGGGGATTAAGTCAAGTCTGCAAGCAGTATTCCAAGGAGGCTCCAGTCAGCTTTGTGGCCAGTTAACATGGCCGAGCCTTTACCACATGGTTCCGAGGGAAACTGCGTGCGAGGCATTCAATATTTTTCTTAACACTTTCTGTAAAAAATCCAAGAATCTTTAGAAACTGCTAAATCACCTCGTGACTGACATCTCTCCTGCTAAGGAAGTGAAAATCTGATTCATGGCATCACTTCTTTTCCTTCTATTCTGGAGGTGAGGGAGACAAAGTTCTAGAGAAGAACTTCGGCAGAATGCTTTGGGGCAGAAGAACAGGAACACATAAAGGATTGGAACAGTAATCTACGTTCATCCCAATCCCTCCTTATGCCACCACCTCCGCGATAAAACTCACATTTATCTCGCCTGCAGAGCTCCCTTTACTTTAAAGGGAGTTCCACCTTTTCCAGGAATAAACAGGCCTAAGGCTTGAGGCACAGTCAGGATGAAAAACAGTCCTAGAAGCACGATGTAGGACCCAGAAGTAATGCAAACTTGATAGCACTGGCACATGCATTTCCATCTCAGGTCAGAACACCCAGATGAAGTTCTAATAGTGTTCCAATTCATTTCAACCCGAAACAGATTAGCAATTGGATTTTGAAAAATGTGTGCCACGCTACATTGTTAAATCACTGTACATCAAGGGATGATGAACTAACCTGATGTTAATTGTGAATATTGCTTCCAGGCTCATTTCTTTAACAATGTAGAACTATACTTTATTTTCAATTGCTTTTCCAATATGCTTAATTGCATATTATAACTGAAAGCTCTTTGTAAAATTCTAAAGCCTTGCCTATTAGACATTCTTTCATTATTATCTACATTCAATCCTCACACAGAAAATCTTCCCATTTACTACCCTCAAATAAAACTTTAGTAATTGTCAGTTTTCCTAATATAAAGATCTGCACAAAGCCCAAGAAACTCCTCTCTCTCTCCCCTTCCATTCATAGAGATTTAATCTGATAATACAGCTCAGCAGGTATCCACTTTAATAAATACTGAATGTAAAACACAGAAACATTCATTGTTAGAATATTCCTAAATCCTTTGATTGAATAGATCCTAATACTAAAGGCATTTTCACTGGAAAAGGAGAAAGACACAATCCCATTATTACATTATTTTTCTGGCATTGGAAAAAAAAAAAAAGTTCCATGACCCACTTTATTAGCAGTTTTCCAAGTCAAGCTTATAATGATTTCTGGCCTCTGCCCTTGGGTGCTTTCCAAGGTATTTAGAGGAATATATCACCTTGACTGATATGCGATATAACTATTTAGTACAGCTATGAAATTAACTGTTCACCCCTTAGCCTGGGGCTTAATGGGATCTGGGCTTGATATCACGGGCATTATTTAATAACTCAACACTCAACCCCTCTGCATTATGAAGTTCAGCACTTTAACAAACGCTGACCACTGGGTGTTTTTGCTGTGAATTCCCTCTTTTAGCCTCACAAAGAACACATTTCCCATTCATTCAACTATTTGTTGAGTACCTATGGTGTGCCAGGTGCCAGGCGCTAGAATATGATAGTGAACCAAAGAAACCCACTCCTCATGGAGCTCACGGTGGGTCAGAGCCTTTCCAGAAAACGACATATCATTCAGGTTCTTTTAAAGTTTCTATATAAACTCACTACTACATTTACTAGTTCTCATTCATCTGAAATACTGGACTTCTTTTTTAGTCGCTGTGTTTATGATGGTGTTATAATCTCAAGTCGCTGTGTTTATAATGGTGTTCCATTTGCATTGGGATAAAGTCTAAAGAAGTCTAAAAAATTCAGTTGTTGTAAAGATGTTGTATTATATGTGAAACCATATGTCTAGATCATGCTTTCTCAAACAGTATACATTTATGAGACAGCACTGAATTCTGTGTTAATACTGTAGTGTTCTTGTTACATGACTTTGGCTCATTGTTTCTTATGAATTGGAGGTGGAAGGGAGGCGGGAGAAAATTAAGAAAGTTACCAACTTTGCTTTAAGGTATCACAAGCATTTTTTGCTATGTGTCCCCACAGTACTCAACACATACATCTATACATTGCATATTATTTTCTATAACCTGCCTTTTCCTTTCCAAATTCCAATTCCTACCCTGTAATTTATAAGTACACATAATTGCTACTTCAGGTGTTAAATTCTACATTCGAAAGTATCTACAACCTAGCCCTCGAAAACAAAGACATCAGCTAGCTAAATACAATTACCATATTATAAAATGTGCAAATTTTAGCAATAATCATGGTCTAAGAATATTCAAACATAGACACTCCTACTCAAGGAACTGAATTAAAAGACCTAATGGCGAAATTCAGCTTTTGCTTCAATAATTCTGACTTCAGGATACATCTTTAATAAGTGACCAATTTCCAAATGTTAGGAAACAGAAATAGATATAACAAGAAAAATAAATGTTATATTCACAACCTTTTGCCATCCTTATGTGGAAGATTCTCTAGCTCAATACTTATCTATTTAATCATTAGGGAAACGCAGTTTTTGAACTCCAACTACCACCAGGCATTTTTCTGGTGTTGCAGATATTGTTGTAGAAAATAAAAACAGCTCCTGCCCCCATGAAGGTTACCTTCTAATGGAAGAGGCAGATAAGCCCTCTGCTCTAGCTACCTACTCAGTCACATGGGCAGGGACCCTTGCATGGTATTAATGTTGATAGGCAATACTAAATTTGTCTTTTTATGAATAGTACTAGAGGCCTGGCGCACAGATTCATGCACCAGTGGGATCCCTCGGCCTGGCCTGTGCCCTCTCACAATCTGGGACCCCTCGGGGGATGTTGGACTGCCAGTTTTGGCCCGATCCCCACAGGCCAGGCTGAGGGACCCCACCGGTGCATGAGCCTCTAGTATGAATATAAGATCTTTGGTTAATCTCATCCCGCCCTTCCCTCTGAGATTCATCAGTCTGTTCTATGTTTCCATGCCTGTGCATTAAGCTTCTGCCCCTGTGGTCATTGTGCATCATAGCTACCGGTCGGACGGTCGCTTAGGCTTTTATATGTTTAGATACTATATTTAATATATGTCTGATATAGTACCTTTTTTTTAGCACTGCATTCTACCAGTTATCTCCAGGTAACATTTTATTGGCAATAATGTTCATACAAAAACTACTGAGACAGCAAATTCTGTAAATGAAAATAATAATGGAAGAGCATGGTATCTAGTCTCATAAAAATTATTTAAAGGAAACCATTACATCTTTGGAGGGCAATTTGACACTGTTCTCATCTGATATCGAGCCTTTACCAGTTGTCTACAGCAGGCATCCATTCTGACTGATAGGCATCTGTGCTGTAACAACTGTTAAATATTCAGATATCACCTGGAAATGCTTGCCAAAATTTTAGTTAAACATGCCTTTTGACCCAACAATTCCACTTGTGAGTATAACCTACAGATATACTTGCACATGTAAGAAGTATATATGTAAAAGGATATTAATTATATTATTCAATATAGTAAGGGATTAGAAATGGCCTAAATATCCATCAATGGAGATCAGGTAAAATAAATTATGGTACATCCATAGGATGGATTATTGTGTAGTTTTTTTAAAGTATGGGACAACTCTGTGTATAGTGATATGGAAAACTCTTTTAAAATCATTGGTAAATGAAAAAAAATCAAGGTGGAAAACACTGTGCAATGTGCTACCATTCGTATATACAGGTATACATACATATACACACATATAGTTGTAAGTGCATTGAATGTGTCTCTGGATATACAAAAAATAGGTACTCAGTTGCCTGCAGAAAGGGGACTAGGTTGCTAGCTACTGGATGGTAGAAGGGAGGCTTACTTTTTACTGCAAATCTCTTCACTATATTTTGAATTTTATAATATATGCCCATGTATATATAAGCTTGCTTGTACTACTTTTTAAAATAGATCATGTACTTTATTTTTAAGCCTCTTTTTAAAAACTAAAAATAAAACAATTTCAATTATAGTTTACATTCAATATTACTTTGTTTTAGTTGCAGGTGTACATCATAGTGGCTGGACAATCATATACTTTACAAAGTGTTCCTGCCCCTATTTGCTTTATATCAGAGAAAAATTTAACTTTATTGTAGACATTAAAGTGAAGGACATAAAAATCTAACATTCTCAAGTAACTTTTACTCTACTCAGAAAGTATACCATGCATATATATGCTGTGGGTATTTTTTCCCTCTTTGTCTCATAATTCTAATAAAATGTACTTACTCTGTATATTTTACATTTTCCCATTATATATAATTCAGAAGACTGATAAACAGCCCACATGAAGTTTAGGACCAGTTCCCAATTTTTTTCCCTTTGGTCTAAATCAGTGGTTCCCAATGTGGGGCACATGCCCCACAGGGGAGCAATTTGATTTTTAAGGGGGGTAATTCGAGAATGAGTTATTAATAGTGAATTTTTTGCATTTTTGATGGTTCTAGGGGCCTCATATATAGTATATAAATATATATTGCAACATATTTATGCATTTCAGTTCTCTATTATGTGTTTTGAAACTTTATTTGCTATTTTTCATTACACTTCATATTATTTAACAATTTTTTAGTGATTGCTTCCTCAGTACTTCAACTGTCTTTCATTCTTTTATTTGTCTCTTTCATGGATACCATGTTCTTTGGAAGCTTGTTCAGACCAAGTTAATGGCCTTTTAGGCTTCCTCCACATGAATAGGAGTTCACTTTGTTTAATAATAAGAATTATATGTCACAGGTAGGGGAGCATCAGGATTTTAGAGATGCTTAGGTGGGGCCTGGCAAAAAAAAAAAAGCAAAGGTTGAGAACCACCGGTCAAAATGTCAAAGAGGATGGAAAACTGCTTGCAAAGCCAGCACACTACATAATAAAAGCTGGTTCTTAGGGGCTCTGATGGGGTCAAGATCAGTCTCATTCATCCATTAGCACATCACTTGTTAATTCCTGCTCACTCATGGGCATATAGAAAATACTCAAGCCTGTTGAACTTGACCCTTGATTTTAAAAATAATTCAGAATTTACTTAGAAGGCACCAAGGTAAATACTTGCTTGCACTGTGTTGCATGTGTGTGTGTGTGTGTGTGTGTGTGTATGCTCACACGTGTGTTTTAAGAAACTTAATTCAATTATTTTAAGGGCAATGTCTTTAATTTTTCACTTATTGCCAACTGCTGATGCATATTGACATAAGTACAAATAGATTATTTTCAAAAACTGTCAGGGAAGATTTTTAATCTATAACACACAAAGAAAAGTTTGCATCTCCCGAAAAGTAATGAAACTTTGTGTCAAGATAAATTTAGCATTTAACATTTGCTAGAGATTTAAATCAATGCAGACAGTGCTGAATAAAACAAAACAAATACAAGGGAAGATTCAGAAACATTGATCATGGCCAAAATCCGCCCCAACACTGTTCAGAGGTTGACTTCAGTGATATCTGTGGTCATTGACTCGATCAATGAAACTCATTCTTTCAAGAGCATCCAATTATAGTTTACTGTGGATTGAGCATTCTAATAAATCAGCATACTTTACACAGAATTAGGCAAAGCCTGCATGCAGGTTAATAATAGCACGAGAAGTCTAGGATCAACTCCAAGTACCAAAAAAATAGTCTTGTGATAAATTATTTCATTTAAGTTTGATTCATAGGTGCAAACATTTCAAAGCCATGCCTTTCTGGCAGATAGTTTATGGCAGCTGTATTAATAGAGTTTGATTAAGCATTTAAGAGAAGAGATCAATATACCTCTGTCATATTTACACAATAAAAAAATGGCCTATTCAGTGAGTGCAAATCAACATGAATTGAGGTACTATATTATTCAGATAGTTAACAGTAATATTTTTCACAACTACTTTGGTTATTTGGAAAATAGGCCTTTGTAATAGAATTCAACAGCTTAGATGCAATGACCTGAAACATGAGCAAAGTAAGAGAAATATCAGAAACAAAATAAATCAAGTCAGTTAACATTGGCTTGAGAATCCTGCTCCCCTGCCCCCAAGAAGTATACACTGACTATGGGTAAAGAATATTTGATTGACAACTAAGCAAATACTGAAAACAACAAATGGCTTAGAGTTTTGAGGTCACTGGTGGTAAAAAAATGAATTCAGACATTGAACCAGATTTGCCCTAGAACAAAATGGATCTTCCAAGATGCATTGACAGTTAAGTTCTTTACAAACAGTATTTTATTGAAATTAAAATCTGATTTTTATCCAGTCAGATTGCTGAATGTAGACTGTCAATGCTGAACCTAGAGTGGACTGAAATTCGACATGCTGATAACTTTAATTCCTGATGATTTACGGCAAACATTTCCAGAAGTGAAAAGCAGCTTCTAAAAATGCACAGCAAGAAGCTCATGGAAATCTCTGTTGTTCCTCTTAGGAGCTGAAGGGTTTGGGATTGAGGGCTTGGACGGATAGACACATTTTTGATCCCCAAACCCAAAAGTAGCCTAATAGAGGTTGGGTCATGACCAGATTGAGTCTTAAATTTAGAAGCTGGAGCATTTGACTGGAGAGTCAGAAATGCCAATGTACTTTCGTGGCTTTGCCCTGTATAAGCATTGAGGTGGAATCAGCTATGAGAAGTAGATGAAAAGAGAAGATTTTAAGAAGCCACGCAGTAGAGTGCAAAGATTAAAAACGTTGGAGCCCAAGAAATCTGGGTTTGACTCTACTAACTACAGTCCTGACTAGCCTCAATATTCTCATCTATAAAATGGTGATAATAATCATACATTTCTGTAGTATTATAAGAATGTAATGAAAGTGTATAGAAAATACCTATGACTGCTCAAAAATAGGTATTATTTAGAATGGGCCGCATGTTTTCTCATACTACAACTCAGAGGTACAGGGGAAATGGAGTTTCATAACTTTGTCTTAAATATTCTTCTAACAGGAAGTGTGAAAGAGAACTAAATATAGTCCAATCTGTTTTAAAATTTTATTTCAAAATTTTAAATCAATGATTCTCATTCATAGCTGTTTTTGAGCTTTTACAAATGCCAATGCTCTGTCTCACTCTATACCAATGAAATCAATATTTAGGGGGATAGATCCCAGGCTTCAGTACTTCTTTTAATCCTTACCTGAGGATATGTTTTTATGGACTTTTTTTCTTTTTAGATTCATTCTCTTCAGATAGATAGATAGATAGATAGATAGATAGATAGATAAATAGATAGATATAGATATATACACACATTATATGTGTGTGTGTGTGTGTGTGTGTGTGTGTGTGTGTGTTAAAAGTGTAATATGCAAATCAACCAAACAACTGAACAGAACGACCATCTGGACGACCTTCCAGACAACAACACTATGACACCCACTGGTGCCAGGCTAGCCAAGGCGGGTACGATGCAATTGGTCGGGGGCCCGGCCATTGCCCCATGATTGCCCCAAAGAGGGAGGCCCAAGCCACCGACCAGCAGGTTGCGGCGGGTGGGCAGGGCCTCCCTCTGTGGGGGCAATCCATTGTGGAGCCCCCGCCGGATGGGCAGGGCCTACCTCTTTGGGGCCATTAATCATGGGGCTCCTGGACTGTGAGAGGGCACAGGCCGGTCTAAGGGACCCCCCCCCCCCCCCGTGCATGAATTTCATGCACCAGGCTTTAATATATATGTATTTTTTAAATCTCACCCAAGAATATTTTCTTATTGATTTTAGAGACAGTGGAAGAAAGAGGGAGAGACAGAGAGAAACATCGATGTGAGACACGTTTATTGGTTGCCTCCTGCACACACCCCAACCAGGGCCAGGGAGAAGCCTGCACCGGAATCAAACCCGGGACCCTTCAGTCTGTAGGCCAATGCTCTATCCACTGAGCAAAAGCAACCAGGGCTGGATTTTTTTTTTTAAGAGAGAGAGGAAGGGACAGAAAAGAGAGAGAGTGAAAGGGAGAGAGAGAGAAACATCAATGTGAGAGAGAAAAATGGATCAGTTGCCCTGAACCAGAAACTCAGGCATGTGCCCCGACTGGGAATCAAACCCACAACCTTCTGGTGTACAGGAAGGCACTACAACCAACTGAGCCACCTGGATAGGGCTAGGCTTCAGTGCTTTTTAGCTACTCAGTTGAATGTGATATGTCACTAAGATGGAGAACCATTGATTTATACAGTCTTCTGGGGGCACTTTTAGTCATTTTGAATTACTGTGATTTACTTAAACACTCAAGATTTATCCCTTGAGGCTGGGTACCAAAGTCTAGATGATGCTAACAAGATTAGAAGGGGGGTAATAACTATTGGGTAAGAAACCAACACTTTCTGCCACATCTGCTAAATATATTTCTAGTATCTTCTAGTCTCTAAACCTGGTTTTCAAGACTATTCCTAATCCTGTTCTCTCCTGCTTTGGAACAATTACTAACTTCATGACATAGTCTTGGAAGTTAAAGTTTGCAAGCATGAATAAAGGAAGAAGTTAAAGTATCTCAACAATATTTGCAAAATGTATTCCCTACACAGTATTTTAATATCAGCTAAAGACATCTTGGCCAAAACCATGGCAGCTGGGAGCCCATGTGTTTGTGTGCATGTGTGTAAGTAAACACATATGAGCAAAATTTTGTCACATTTCATCTTTATTCTGCTCTCATATTTCCTCTGACAATAGGAGAAGTGTACTGTTTGTGGGTGCAATAGTTGCTAAAGAGTAATATGCATTTAGAATGAGAGTTAAAATTGCAGGGCATCAGACTCTAGTTGTTATTCTGTCAAGCATTAGGGAAGAATGCCAATTATTTAAAAAACCTGAGCAATCAATTAAAATTGATCCTGGTTTGCTCTCCATTGATTCTCTGGCTGAAACTTGGACAAGAGGGAGTGCCTCTAGGAGACAATAACTATAAAGTAGAGGTCCTCCTGTCCATATTCCTGGGTGCTGCGGTATATTGAACTCCCTCTGTAAGTGGCAGGTACTTCAAGATGCAGATCATTTAAATGTGAAAAAAATCTTATGTGGAAAAAAAAGCAAGAAAAAAAACGATGTTTCCTGTGAGCCAATATTCCACAATGGTCCACTCTATTAGTCATCTGTCACTATTATTCACATTTTCAGAGAAAACTAGAGGTAGCATTACTAGTTGAGAAAGGTGTAAATTGATAGGAGCGAATATTTGACTGGATTAATGTATAACTGACATACAGATGTTTTTTCTGTAAAGAGTCCATTGTTGCTGCCCGTTTAGCCCTTTACTCTGATGGCTTCCCTCAGGCTTAGCTCTTTCATCCCTGATAGCCGAATTCCACAAGGGCCACTTTCACATATTTGCTTGAACTACCACATTCCCTGTTGCACTCCTTTGACTCTCCCTGAGTTGGTCTCTGTAGAATATTTATCGAAGGCCCTACCTACAGCCACCACCCTTCACTTCTCCTTATAAAAGCTACTTAACATCTTGTTGATAGCTCACTAACCGTTCAAACAGAAGGCATCCCTGTGATTTCAGTGAAGAGTGCTTCAAACCTAGTTGGCCAGTGATTCTCAAAGTGTGGTCTTTGGATGAGCATTACCAACTTACCTGTTGGTAGTTGATAGAAATGGAATTTGATAGAAATGCAATTTTTTGTGGCCCATCCTAGACCTACTGAATCAGTAACACTAAGGATAGGCCCAGCAATCTGTGTTTTAATACATGGTTCTGGTGCATGCTAAGATTTGAGATCGGCTGCAGTACAACAAACTTTGCTCTGAGATCTGTCAGTGGCCACCCCTTCCCACTTGGGGGTGAGTGTGGAGGCCTGGTAATCACTGCTCTTGTCCTTAGGAGAGATGTTGTTGGCAGTTCCCCACAGTCATAGCCACATGGTAATTTGGCTGCAATTGCAACTCAGCAAACCTTTACCTTAGACTGAAGATCAATGGCAAATTAATACTACATTCCTCTACCTCATGCTCCAAGCAACATTTGGAACTTCTTGATGCAGGTCTGTCTTTGACTATTAAGTATCATTTGTCATAGGATGGACGACAAGTGGTTAATGAGTTGGCCCTAGTGGAGAGCTGATATTTCATGAATTTGATTGGCATGTCTCCTATATAGGCATATGGAGAGTTTGGGTTATTAGTGAGCAGAAGCTTTCAGATAATTGTCCCTATAATTTTTCTTTTTTTAAATATGTTTTTATGGACATTTAGAGAGAAAGGAAGGGAAAGGGAGAGAGATAGAAACAATTGATGAGAGAGAAACATGAATCGATTGGCTGGCTGCCTCCTGCACACTCCCACCCTGGGGATCAAGCCCCAACCAGCTGGGACCTATAACTTATCTTCAAGAGTGCAATATATATGTAGAGCTGAAAGAGTTCACCATAGGATGAAACAAGACTTTCAGGTAACTCTGTACTTCCTCAAATACAAGCTATATAAACTAGAATAACCGGGGCTGAGCCTGAAAACAAGTAAAGCTGTGCTCTCCTCATCTGCAAATAAAGCTTGACGTTAATGAAATGCTGACAACAGAAATCCAACCAGCCACATCTTCAGACAGCAGCCTTTGGACCTGCATGGGCCACCTTAAGCTTCCAAACATAATAATCAGAGAATTTTGAAAGTAGAAGGAATCATAGTAAATATAATAAACTTCCCTTATATTAGAGACTAGGAAATTAAGGCACAGAGATGTTAATGTTGCTGAGGTCTTACGAGCAGATGTGGAAACCCTGTCTTCCACTCAGTGTCCTTGCACTGCCCCGTGTGAGCCATCTGAGACCTGCCAGGACTCAAATCTGCTCTGCTGAGGGGTTCTCCTATTGACGAATGACTACTGTTCTTGCAGGCAGCCTGTGTATCATGATTGAAATTGGGACAAAAGTTCTGTCTCCTACATTTCCTGATTGACTTGACCGTCTTGAAGAGAGTGAGGGTGACAGACCGAACACTGAGCCAACTGGGCCTTAGTCATTTCACTTTGGAGTTGAATCTGAGGGAATTATCCAAAGTGTGAACAATGGTTAATACTTTTAAAAATTGTAAAGAGCACAATTGTTAGACAACAGATAAATGATTGAATAAATTTTTCAATTTCTGTATGATAAAATGTTAGGAAAGTACTAAAATTATACATATGTAATACTCTTTGTAATACTTTAAGCAATAAAACAAACAAATAAATAAATAAATAAATAAATAAATAAGAATTCTAGTGACATGGCTTAAGTAAACTTAATGACAAGTGAAAAAAGTAGGATATAAAAGACTGAAATACATTTTTTAAAAAAATTTTGTTGTTGTTTTTTTGTTGGTCTTAAGCCTCAACCGAGGATATTTTTCCACTGATTTTTAGGGAGAGTGAAAGAGAGAGGGAAAGACAGAGAGAAACATTGATGTGAGAGAAACACATTGATTGGTTGCCTCCTGCATGAGCCCTGACCAGGGCCCCAACTAGGGAGGAGCCTGTAACCAAGGTACGTGCCCTTGACCAGAATCAAACCCGGGATCCTTTGGTCCACAGGTCGATTCTCTATCTGTTGAGCCAAACTGGTTAGAGCCTGAAATACATTTCCAACTATATTTTAAATTAGATAAATTTCTATTTTATATTATATTTAGAAAAATCCTAGAAAAAATGAAAATATTAATAGTGTTTTCCATGATTGTTTAGGAAGAGAAAGATTTTATTCTTTTCTTTTTACTACATGTATGTATGACCTATATTTTATAATCTGAGCATGTATTATATTTATATTTAGAATAAAAAACTTGGGAGAAAGAAAATATAAGTAATTATTCTTACATTGGAGTTTTCTTAAATTCCCTTATAGGGAAATAAAACAAATATATTTTCAACTTTCATGTCTATATAGCCACCATGATAGCAGCATCTTTTGAAAAATTAAATTACTTTCAAGGATGTCTTTTGTAAGTCTGCTGAAGAATTTAGTTAAAGTTTAGCTTTGAGATAACTCACATTCCAGACTCAGATGGATGAGTAACTATGATAAGATGAAGATAGCCCCCGAGGAGCTTCTGATTAACTTAAGGAATTACGTGCCTCTAAAGAGGTATGTAAAATTTTAGAAGCCACACACTGTGATTATCTATACTTTTTGTTCAACATGACTTTTTAATTTAGTAATAACACCCACAGTATTTTAGTAGTTATCTCAATATCAAAATGCTGCTGATAGGCTTGTCTGGAGTATATACAGGATGTGGCGAAAGTAAGCTTACAGTTGCTAATTCACGAAAGTTTATTCCTGTATTATTATTTATTAATTATTGTAGTAGTTTCTATACAAACAATTGTAAACCCACTTTTGCCCAACCCTGTATATGAGTATTTCGTTTTTATAATTTAAAACCCTCCTCCAATATTCTGACTGGTCACTAAGTAACTATAATGTAGTTAAGGTTAAGTGCCTAAAATCACCTTTGGAATTAAATAAAGTATAAATAAATAACAAAAAAACTTTTTCTTCACTGGCCAGCATGACTCAGGGTTGAGCATCAGTCTATGAACCAGGAGGTCTTGTTTGATTCCTGGTCAGGGCACATGCCCAGGTTGAGGGCTCAATCCCTAGTGTAGGGCATACAGAGGACAGCCAATCAATGATTCTCCCTCATCATTGATGTTTCTATCTCTCTCTCCTGCTCTCTTCCTCTCTGAAATCAATAAATATATTTTTTAAAAAGAGACCTTCCCCCGTTTAAAAAAAACACCTTTTTCTTCAGATAGCCTCATGTAATGAAAAGGGATTAGTGCCTGATATAACCAAATGTAATGCATAGACCCTATTTGGATTCTGATTCTAACACACTAACTCTAAAAATACATTTTTTATACATATTGATACTCATGTTAATAAAGAATCTTTAAAATTATATTGGATGTGATAATGGTTTGTGGGTTTTTTTTAAAGAGTCTTGTAAAATTGATAAATCTACACTAATAAAAGAGAAACATGGTAATTAGCGTACGACCGCTACCCTTCCCATTGGCTAATCAGCATATCCTTATGCAAATTAACTGTCAGCCAAGATGGCGGCCGGCAGCCAGGCAGCTGGAAGCGAACATGAGGCTTGCTTGCTCCAGTGACTGC
>NW_005364372.1:2409333-2415127 GCF_000412655.1 Myotis brandtii
ATCCGCCCTGCTCTGTGCATGACGGGGCGGCGCCCCAACTCCCCAATCAGCCCTGCTCTGAGCCCGACCAGGGGCTGCACCTAGGGATTGGGCCTGCCTTCTGCCATCCAGGAGCAGGCCTAAGCCAGCAGGTCATTATCTCCCGAGGGGTCCCAGACTGCGAGAGGGCACAGGCCGGGCTGAGGGACCCCCCCTTCCCCCCTGAGTGCACAAATTTTTGTGCACCGGGCCTCTAGTAAAGTTATGAGGTTGTAATTAAATTTGCCTACCTAGAAAAGTCTAATTAGGAGGTTTCTTCATAGACTGGCAAAGTACATTTGCATATTAAGTGGGATGCACCAGAAAACGATTGGGTATGGAAGGGAGAAAGAAGGGCCCAGAGATCCCAAGGTCACCGGGTTGTTAAAATTACACCAGAGGTGAATCCAGGAAGCCTCTGTCTGGGTCTGTCCTGAGCCAACCATTATCGCAATTTTGATCTGTTCACAAATATAGACACCTGGGATCTATTGGGTTTGACTCTTGGACACTGAGAATCAGCCCCTGAGGAACTGCTTCCTGGCCAAGGGCTGTTGACGTTATTTTACAACCTTTGGAAACTGTGGGCAATGGGCGAGACAGGAGGCAGGTAGAGAGCAGCTCCCCACTTCAGGGCCCGGAGCAGGACCTGTAACCTTGGCTCCACATCAGAATCACAGAGGCTGCCTTTGAAAGTGTCCATGCCTGCGTCCCACACCCCAGAGACTATGGTTGTTTTTTAAGATCCCAAGTGATTCTCATGAGAAGCCCGGATTGAGAACCACACTGAACAAGGACAGGGGAATAAACAGATCAGCCGGTCCCCTTCAGACACGGTTGAGAGTTCCACTTTGCAGCCAGGCAGCTTCAGCCTGAATCCCCAGCTCCACTGCTGAACAGTTATCTAAACCTTGGGCAAGTTACACCGTCTCAAAGTCTCAGCTTCCTCACCTGTCAATGGGGGTAAATAAATTTTTGTTGCTCTTATGATTAATGCTTTAGGGGAAGGTTAATTGCTTTAAGCATGTAAAGCATTTAGAACGGTGCCTGGTATAAAATAAGGGCAGTTATCGTATCTCACAGTATCTTCTAAAAGAGAACTGCCTTTGAGGTCTCTGCGATATTTAGGTTCTAAACTCAGGGGTGAATTTTAATCATGCTTATTGAATTCTCTGATGCAAGCAGGGAAACGAACTACTCCTCCCCTTTCTAGGAGTGTTTTACCTGGTCCTCAGATTGGGTAAAAGTCCTTGCTCTCTGAACTCTGCAATCTGCCATTTACATTTTGCACACTATCCCCAAATATTTGTTTTCATGTCTAAATACTCTCACTACTCTAAGTTCTTAGGGCACTCGACAGTGAACAAAATTATTGGTAAAATCCAGAACAGGCAGTGATGTGGGAAAATGAGCAGCTTAAAATCAACCACAGATTCCTTAGCTACCTGCCACTATGGAAAACAGAATGAGAGATTGGGGGATAAATTATAGAACATGGAACTTTTAATGGCAGAGAAAGAAAGTTAAGTGGGAGGAGAGCATGATTTAGAAAAAACACTAGTACAGACTAGATTGGGACATCACCAGGAAGGTGTGCATGGGGGGAGAGGGTGGGCACAGAATGGATGAAGTGGGTGACAGGGATCCAAAAATAAACCCATGATTCTCCACAGCGCTACAAAGGGGGCAGAGATTCCATTCCTTCTCATTCTTAGCCAGAAGGTTACTGAAAACCCAAATCTCGCACAAAATACGGCAGCCTGAATCTATTAAAGCAATGCAATAAAACACTCAACCAGTAAATAAGTAGCCATCTTTGATTGTCTTCACTATGAATACTGTCATTGCACAGTGATATGCAGAGGAAGGAGCAGTCCATAAGCAGAAACCACAGAGACACTCGGTCCCATAAAATGCAATTCATATCGCACGCTTCTTAATTAGCTACAGCACATTTCCAAAGCTTCTATTTGCCCATCAGCATAGATCCTGTATAGAAATTAGCATGCTTGCATGTGCTAATTTCACTATATGTTCAAACAGAATATTTCTTTTTATTTAGGCAGCTGCATGAACTTTCTATTTTTCTTTTCAATCATGCTTTAGTCCTCCCCTCATCCTATGCATGAAAATAGTATATGAAAACCATGAGTCCACTGCATATACCACATATTTTTATTTAAATACATTTAACTTAAATCTGAATGAAAGCTGGGTTATTCTTATATGAGAAAAAGGTAATAGCCATTAATACAAGTGATCGCCTGGTACATATTTTACCATTGATCACTGTTGATTTCCTCTGTGGTTTGTTTTATATAACACTGTAGCATGTTAGGAAATGATCTAAGCAATATCAATTTCCTGCAGGGAGGGCTGGCTACCCTGCATGAAGGCACATAGCACCTTGGTAGTTCCCTGTGCATCATTAGCAGGAAGCAGCACTCTGTAGAAGAATAACTAGGAAGAAAAAATTCAGATTAAATAATTAGTGTCAATTAGCTCCAGCAAAATCATTCTATAAACAGTTGGTCTCCAGCGCCCTGCTTAATTACGTGAGACTTCCATGTTCCTTACCAAGCCTGCTTTGATTCATGTTGACTCTTGAGCTTCCCAGAGGTATAATTAATTATTGTCTTGTAAATAAACCCTTGGCAATTAATGGAGGCAGAAAACAATCAGTACCTTTTTAAAAAAAAAAAAAGTATTCATGGAGAGAACCTTAACTATGTAAATAACCTTTGCAATAATTTTCAGGGGAGAACCATCATACATTTACAATGTATGACTGAAAGCTGACAAATGAAAAGGCATCCTTTCTACTTTACATTATCAGGAAAGAAAACACTTTCTATTGTGTTGCTTTTGAAAATGTAAGACCAAATTAGACACCATTCTAATTTGGTCTTGGACCTAATTAAAACACATTTTCAAACACCCAATTTAAATAATCAAACAGGTTTGTTGTTTTTTGTTTGTTTGTTTAGGGTGCTGTAGCTAGTGTATTCACAACCCACAAACACATACAAAAAAAAATACAAATGAAAATAGCATTCCATTATTCCTTTAAAAGGTGTGCCTTTAAAAGCTAGCACCTGGTTTTGCCAGCTCTTAAATGACATTATAATCTCCTCCCAAGAATGGTAGATGCCAACAAGGTTATCACACCCAACAAAAAAGCTCAATATTTTGCACATCGGTTTCTTTCACGTGTATATTTAGGTCGTATAAATTATTTATGTGGTTATTTATTTTGTCCTTAAAAGCAGTATAACATCATATGGGAGTTCATTTTTAAAAGAACCCTTAAAACTTTCAACTTAATAGGACAGTAAGCATACAAATCCAAATATTGGGAAATTCCAGACCATGGTCATCAGTATACAACTGTCATACTGGAATATTTTAGGAAGTTTTAGGGTTCTGCCTATATTACTGCCTGGCATGTGCACTCATAAGCACCACATGGAACCAACTCTAAATTCCTGCAGCCAAAAAATTTAATATTAAGACGCATTCAACATAGTCATATTTCCCTTGCCATGTCCTTCCTTGCAACAACCAATGATGTTATGGCTGAGATTCTGGCCTCTAGTTCATTGCATCCCATAAATCCTCAGTGACTGGGAGAGTTTACTTCTAAGTGAGAGTGATAAAGCATGATTATATTGAATTCCACATATTAGATAACAAATAAATAATGTGAAATGATAAATCAGTCTTTTACATAAAAATATTTTATTTTTAAATAAGCTATCAAATTCCATTCAGTACTAATAATAACATTAGCAAATTTAATTTATGACAAAAATTAAATTATTGGAAAAAAATAAGTAAAACTAGAAGCCAAAATAATAGTGTCTACACTTTTAGATAAAGGCTTAATCATGTTTAGAAAAATTAAGATCATTGAAAAATAAATGAGACATATAAGTGATATTTTAACTACAACACATAAAAAAATAGTGGATTAAAAAGTAACCCCATTAATTTCCAAAATATACAAAGAATTCATACAACTCAACAAAAGGAAGACAAACAATTCAATTTTAAAAATGAACACAGAACCTGAATAGACACTTCTCCAAAGAGGACATACAGATGGCCAATAGACATGTGAAAAGATGCTCAAGGTCACTAATCATGGGGGAGATGCAAATTAAAACAACAATGAGGTATCACCTCACACCTGCCAGCATGGCCTCCATCAGTAAATCAACAAACAACGAGTGCTGATGAGAATGTGGAGAAAAGGGAACCCTAGTACACTGCTAGTGGGAATGCAGACTGGTGCAGCCACTATGGAAAACAGGGAGTTTCCTCCAAAAATTAGATATGGAACTGCCATTTGACCCAGCGATCCCACTTCTGGGAATATATCCTCAGACTTCCGAAACATCAATCAGAAAGAATATATGCACCCCTATGTTCATAACAGCATTATTTACAATAGCTAAGATCTGGAAATAACCCAAGTGCCCATCAGTAGATGCGTGGGTAAAACAGATGTGGTACATTTACATAATGGAATACTATGCAGCTGTTTAAAAAAAAGAAGCTCTTACCCTTTGGGACAGCATGGATGGACCTGGATATTATAATGCTAAGTTAAAAAAAAAACCCAGTTAGACAAAGACAAATATCATATGATCTCACTTATATGTGAACTCTAATGAGCAAAATAGATGAACTGTGGGGAAGCATGAGACTTGGTTGGAAAGTTTGCAAGGAGGACATTCTGAGAAAAGGGAAGAGTGCTGAAGGCAGCCCACCCTGTTTATCGGAATTCCGACTTAGGGGAATGCCGAAGGCGGTGCCCCTAATTATTCCTTGAACTTTCCAAACAAGCTTGTGCACAAGCAGAACCCCAGGGTATTAATTGGAATCCTTATGCTTAATCTTTGGGTGCCCTTGCTTAAAGGACACTGCGAACACATGTGCCCTCCCAAGATTACTTATCCTACTGATTATATCTAAAAGATAAACTTTATCTCAAACTGCTGTTATAATAAAAACCTAATGAGGCAGGCAATCAAGGCTGTCTGGTTCTTTTAGCCAGGCAGTCCCTTAGCCCTCTCTTTCACAGCAAAGGTTGTGTCAGAATAATCATTCACCCATTGCTCAGGGTCTGCTGGTCAGCCCCGGTGACGAACAAAATAGGTCCAGAGGTGTGGATGCATGGAACAGACTGACAGCTCTTAGAGGGGAGAGGAATGGAGGAGATGGGAAGAGATTAACTGAAGAACATATATGCATATATGCATAACCCATGGACATAGACAACAGTGTGGGTGGGGAGGGAATTTGGTGGAGGGAGCCAAAGGGAGAGGAATGGGGAACATCTATAATACTTTCAATAATAAATTAAAATATTTTTAAATTAACATGGATTGAGTTAATGATTTCAATAGTATTTTCATGTCACATCAAATTTTAAAACATATATATGATTAGGGGGAAATATTCCAAAAAAAGAAGTTTCCTAACAAGTTTTATTATAGTATGAGGAGAACCCATGAAAAAGTCAAGATAGCCCTGACCAGTGTGGGTCAGTGGTTAGATCATTGGTCCACACACCAAAGGGTCAAGGGTTCATTCCTGGTCAAGGGCAGGTACCTGGGTTGCAGGCTCATTCCCCAGCCCCAGTCAGGGCATGTGCAGGAGGCAACCAATCAATGTGCCTCTTCTCTTCTCTTCTCCTCTCCTCTCTTCTCCTCTCCTCTCCTCTCCTCTCTTCTCTTCTCTTCTCTTCTCTTCTCTTCTCTTCCCTTCCCTC
>NW_005364372.1:2415138-2433634 GCF_000412655.1 Myotis brandtii
CTTCTCTCTATCTCTCTCTCTCTCTCTCCCCCTCCTTTACTCCCTCTCTCCCTTCCTTCCAACCTATCTAAAAAGCAATGGAAACATATCCTCGGGTGAGGATTAAAAAAAAAGTCAAGATATATTTATATTTTTGTCCCAAAACACATAAAATAATTTGTATGAAATGCTTAACATGTCTAAAAAATAAGTATGCATAATGGAAAATGCACAGCAAAAGAAGTAAGAGGGAAGCTTCTGTGTAGAAACTCTGTGGCGTCAGAGGTACGACTTTGAAACTCAGGGCTGTGCACAGTCAAAGCAGACAGCAGGCACGATGACATGTTAAATTACCCACATGATGTATAGCTTAATGAACCCCCTTGTGTTGATCACGCTTGGCATTAATCAAGAGCCATGAACAGATTCCCTTATTTTCTCAATGCTGCTCTGATAAACTGCAATTTCATTTAACCTTGGACAGCAACTTTAATAGCTTCCACGGGACAACTGTCAATACGTTCCTGAGTATACAGTGATTAAACTGCAACCTAAGATGCATGTCATGAATTTTCTTCATTTGAAATTAGAATTTTTATTTTTAACAACTATTTGCATAAAATATGCTGAAGACACTGAGATGTGTAAAGATTTGCATTTATCTGAAGTCTAGCTTTGCCATACTATGTTATAAAATATTAATTAATATCATATTCATAAGCATGTTTACTGGTATGTTTGTTTTACTTCTTTCTGCCCTGGACAGAAGCAACAGGAGGAAGAAATTCAGAGTCAAAATTAACTTTGAAGCCAATCCCCCTCAACTGTCTACTGCATGTCCCAGGATACACCCTCCAGGTACCCAGGAACAAATGAACACAACTTCCCACCAGGTCCAATTGGGAAGTAAGTGATGCCTTCCCTTCATTAAAACTGTACATATAATAGACACATAATATGACAAAATCTGACTAAAGATGAATTACTAGATAAAGCAAAACCATCCAGTTTCAATGTCCTTCCTTGATCTTAAATGTATTTGTTTGCTAATTATATCTGATGGCTGGTCTATTTCCTAAATTTTAAAGACAACAGCAGGATGGAAAATATGATTAGGCCATTTTCTTTACCCATAATGATCCATAATGCTAAGACACTTCTACCCAGCTAATTCTCTTGAAATCAGATTATATGGAGTTTTCAGATGTAGGTTTCATTTTAAAAATGCAGAACATCTCTAACATCAGTAGAGCATTGAATTAAGAGTAAGAGGTCGTTTGTCACAGAATAAACAATGCCAGAATTTCTTTCCCTCTAAAAGGAGAAAATTAATAAGCCAATAGGTAGAACAGATCCAGTCACATGCATCCTGTTTTATGAGAAAATACTCAAGGGAATCAGTATGCTGTGGCCAGGATTTTCAAAATTTGGAAAAATCGGCATCAGTGTCTACAAACTGCATTGCAGATGTTTACAATGATAAGTTTTTAATAAGGTATCCCAGATTACATATCATTTTATGAATTGTTTTGAGATTAAACATTTTTGTTTTTTAATTTAATATAAGAATTTGGTTATTTGGGGATCAATAAGACCTAGTAGAAAAGGCATTGCGTTAGAAATTAGGGCACTTGGTTCTAGACCTAGGTCACCTCTAACTATCGATGTGACCTTAAGGAAGTCATTTTATCTCTATCCATAGATACTCACTTGACCTCTTTGAGACTCCTAATCTCTAAAATTTGATTTTATCTTTGAGCTTTCTTCTGGGATTCATAGTCGATGATGTATGACTAATTTCTAGGGGCGTGTTTGATTTTTTAGTTCGGAGTTGGATTTCTTTATTGTGAAAGAGATAAAGGCTTTATAATAGAATTGCAACTTCCATTGGGGGCATGAGTGAATTCCTGTGTAGTGTTTGATTTCACACATGCTCAGAACCGAGGTCGTTTGTGCCTCTGCTTAAGGCTATCACTGATCGGTTGGCCATACTTAGAAGAATGCAAAGAACTGAATTTAATATACATTTCATCTAAAGCTCAACTGCTAACCTAAGGAGAGTTTTTGTTTGTTTGTTTCCTGTCATTCTTTGTTCAAAGGGAAGGAAGCCTAGAACTGTATCAATGGCCTCTTCACAGTTCTTTTGCTAATTTTTCATTCTATGCCTCAAATTCCTGTTCTGCTAAAGAGAAAATGCAGCACTGGCTGATCCCAGGGAGTTTATATTAGGATAACACAGTCATTCTGCTGCAGTGTGACAAGCACATGAGGCAGTCGTACTCCCATCAGAAGTTCCCTAAGAGCAGAAATTCCTGAGTCAAATGCTATGGAACAGGGCCTATGAAAATTGTCAGAAGGGTTGTGTGCTTGGAAGACCATCAGGACTGCACATAAGACAAATCATGGCTTTTCAGAGCACAGGCAAATAGTCTCTCATGAAGCAGGCAGGTTCATGCATTGACCTGGTCAAGGACTCCAGTGCTCCTGGTCTGCATCCATGCCCTGAATATGCCAACCTATTCCTGCCTCGGGGTCACTGCACATGCTATTCTCTCTCCCTGAATTGGTCATTTCTTCCTCCTAAGTTAACTAATTCCTTCTCAACTTTCACAACTCAGCTTCAATGGCATGTCTCCAAAGAGGCCTCCTCCTGACAGTCTCTCCTTTCCCCTCACCAATCAAATCCGAATTAAGTTACCAAACAAATAAGATGCTTTTTAAAGAAACAAACCAGTGAAGTGTCTTCCTAGAGCTCATATAAATATTTGAACAGGGTAGTAAAGACTAGTATCTGTAAAATAAGGTCAATCAGTTACAAAGGAATGATATTAAACCAACTCAACAAATATTCACTGAGTTTGCAGTCAGTGGAACATATGACTTAGTTCTGCCTTTAGGGTAATATATTAGAAGTAGAACATTAATATGTTTTGGGGTGTGCTTTGTTCCCAACATAAAAAAACAAAACACAAATGGGGGTTAAATTACACATCAATTTTTGTCACTTAGACCAAGATTAAATCTGTATTAATTAAAAAGATATTTAAAGATTCTTTTTCTATCTTTTTGACTCTAAAAATAACAGTAAAACACATGTTTAAATTATTGAAGCTAAAGTTTAAATCCCTGTTGCTGGAGAAACCTCCTTCTATAAAACAACAATAAAACTACCATCTAGTTTTAATAAGAATTGATCTTTACTGGGCATTTTCAATGTGTTAGGCACTGTACTCTACAGATATTTAATAGTTAATATTTGGGCTTATCTTCATAAAAACTCTATTATGTAGGTATTATATGATGTAGACAGTGCTTTCTTTCTTTTTATTTTTACAGGTTTGACAGATTAAGTAACCTTCTCAAGATCATACTCTTAATAAGTTTCAGCCTATGTCTCCAAAACCAGGCCTCTTAATCATAAGCAGTACTACCAAATCACCTCCATCCCACCATTGGGGTGGGGGATAAGGAAAGAAAATCAAATAGAATTTGAGGGCTACCTAAGTTGTCATACATTATGATTTAATGAAGTACAAATCATGCCAATTTGATACATAACTAAAATCAACAAGGCAGAGTTTAGAAGGCAAAACAGCAGATACTCAAAGTCAAAATACCATCTCTGTTCTCCCTTATCCCTCCCTACTGATTTATGAGTTAACCTCGAAGAGCTTGGTTCTCAGTCTATGCATATGGTTTTGCATTCATCTAATAGGTGCTGTGAACAATATCTCCCACTTGCCTTACAAGAAAGTTCTGGGAATTAGTAATGTCTGAAAAGCTTTCAATACTCTTGAGAAATATGCTATGAAAAACTTTATTTTTTAAAAATCCCAAACAACTAAAGTGAGTACCAATGGAAACTCATTTTAAAGTACTAGAATTGTCTCTGCTTTAAATGTTAAAATAACAATTAAACATTAGAGGATGAAGTTCATAACCTATCAGTAAGAGGTATTCAGTGCAGGCTAGCAAAGTTTAAATGTCAACCACACCCATAAAAAAACCTGAAAGAAAATCTGCTTGAAAAGCTGGCTGCAGATACAATGAAATATCTTCAAGACACAACTTTTTAAACATTTTTTAAAAATATATTTTTATTGATTTCAGAGAGGAAGGGAGAGGGGAGAGAGAAACAACAATGACGAGAGAGAATCATTGATAGGCTGCTTCCTTCATGCTTCTCACTGGGGAATGAGCCGCAACCAGGGTATGTGCTCTGACTATGAATCCAACCATGATCTCCTGGTTCATAGGTCGATGCTCAACCACTGAACCACACTAGCTGGGCAAGACACAACTTTTTCCTACTATGGTATTTATTTATCCAAGACCTATATTTACTTTATTAAATGTCTTCACTTTTATTCTGTCCTTTCTTACTGTTGACGCTACTGAGATGTTAGCATTGCCTTGACTTTGTTAACAAAGGAAAAACATTCTTTGTAGCGTACTCATATTTATATTCTTTCATGCTTTATTGTAAAAATAATTTGAAAATAATAATTTTAACTTAGTTTTCCTTTTCTGGTTTTAAATCTTCTCATTTAAAATCTCTAATAAATGAAGAGTTCTAAAAAAGGAATCTTACACCCAGACAATGGAATATAATTCAGCACTAAAAAAAAAAATGATCTATCAAGCCATAAAGAGAAAGAGAAATGGAGGAACCTTAAATGCATATTGCTAAGTGAAAGAAGCCAATCTGAAAAGGCTTCCTACTGTATGACTCTGTGCCGTCCCAGCACAGCCAAGGGTTCAGTGAGCCTGGGGGCGGGGGGAGAGGGGGGGGCGGCGAAGGATTAAAGGAAAGACAGACAAAGAGAATATAGCTGGGGCTCGGTGGATCTCCTGTGCCTGGATGAGGCCACAGAGAAGGATCCAGCCAGCAAGCTGAGGCTTTATTTTATAGTCAGAGAAAAGCAAGGGAGTGGTCTCCATAGTTACAATGTTCTTGTGAGTTTCACTTGTTTTGACAGCACTTGCTGCACCTCCCACAGCCCATTAGCTATAAGGTTAAGCTTAATTATGCTAAGAGGGCTCTGCCCTCTAAACTGGGACTTGTTTGTGGCTCTGCCACAGGTCAAGCCGAGGCTTAACTTTACAGCCGCTCCCTACATGACTCCAACTATATGACATTCTAGAAAAGGCAAAATCAGACAGTGCCAGAGATTACAGGAGAGGAAGGGATGAATAGGCAGAGGACAGAAAATTTTTAGGGCAGTGAAACTATTCTATATGCTATTATGGTAGATACATATCATTATACATTTGCCAAACCTATAGAATGTGCAATACCAACAGTGAACCTTAATGTAAACTCTGAACTTAGAGTGATAATGACGTGTCAATGTGGATTATAAATGGACCACAATGGTGGGGGAGTCTGTGGGAAGGGAGCAAAGGGGTATGTGGGAAATCTCTGTACTTTTCTTCGATTTTGCTGCAAACTTAAAACTGCTCTATAAAGTCCTTTTTTTTTCATTTCAAGGGGTCATGGGAGGTAGAAGAGGGTAAAGGGGGGATAAATGGTGATGGAAGGAAATTACTTGAGGTGATGATCACACAACGTACAGTTGATATATTGTAGAATTTTACACCTAAAACCTATATAATTTTATTAACTAATGTCACCCCAATAAATTTGATTTTAAAAATGTTAAGGAATCTAAAACAAGTCTTCTACTCCTTGTTTAGAGGATTTATCTTACTTTTCACCTCCATAGCAATCATATTCTTTTATTTAAAATGAATCAGCCCTAGCCGGTTTGGCTCAGTGGATAGAGTGTCGGCCTGCGGACAAAACAGTCCCAGGTTTGATTCCGGTCAAGGACACATACCTTGTTTGTAGGCTCCTGTCGAACCCACACCCCGACTCTTTCTGTCTTTCCCTCTCTCTTCTACTGTCCCTAAAAATCAATGGAAAAATATCCTCCAGTGAGGATTAACAACAACAACAACAACAAAAATCCTCTCCCCCCCAAAAAAGTAAATAAAAAATTGTTCTGGTCCTACACTATTTTCAGCAGAGGTGTAAAGAAACTGGATCCTCCAATTCATTATATATTTAGTGGAAAATATAATAAGTAAAATGAAAGGAAAGAAAAACTACTATCCATCAAAGTGAATGTGTCACTCAACTTTTAAGGTGCAATAATGTGGCCTGGTCACTAGGGATCCACTTAGTGTCCTGTAAGAAGTAATTAAATAAATGGCCCTTGTGGCCCAAAAAAAGCTAATAGAACTGCCTTTCCAATAATAAAACTACCATTTCATCCTGACAAAATAGCAATTCATTTCTAATCTGAAAAATAGGAGCTGACAGGCATGGCTGTGTTGCTCCCTTCAGATATGCTGTTGATGCTCAGAATTATAGTTTTTTGGCCAACTTACCTATATTCAATTTTAAACTCTTCACTGAGTTTAGATAAAATGGAAAATGTAAAGACAGAAGAGATCTGTTTTTCTAAGCTTCCAACTCCATTCTCTTCACGTCCCACATGATAATTTTCTGCTTTTATGTATTTAATGGACTCTATTTTTAGGAGCAGCAGCCATCGCTGAGTGTTGATCTTAACTAATGCAACTTTAACCAAATAACTTGAGCTTTGGGGGCCATGGGCATACTAGATGAGGTATTTGGTTATTTTTTATTTTAAAATTATCATAAAAGTCATCTTAAATCCTGAGGATTGTTTCTGGAACATTCCATGCCTTTTCATGTGATTGACGTCTTCTCATTCTTAAGGTCTGTATCATGCCTTCCAGAGAGGACTTCTGTGACTACCAATCAGTAGTATCACATACATAAATACATACACACACACATTGAAAATGTATATACATATATACTCAGGGGAGCTCATGGACACACACACACATTTAATTGCCAACACCAATTACTCTTGGCACTTTTTCTTCATGACACTCATCAAAATATTTAATTATGTTGCTTACCTGTTTACTTATTTCTTTTCTGTCCCTCCTATAAACGTATAAGCTTCCTGAAGGCTGAGAATCCACCCATCTTATCCACAGATGTATTGCTGATACAATGCCTGGCTCATGAAAGGCCCTCAAATCTTTATTAGATACATGAAATAAACATGATACTGCATATATTATAAAAACAAAATTTAAATATCAATCTATGAGGAGTCTGTATCAGCAATATGTATGTGTGGTTGCATATGGGATATGTATAAAATATTAAGATCATTATAATCACTATTTATTGAATAATTATTATGTGTCAGCACTAAATAAATGTTCTGGATGAATGAATGAATGATGCCTAGAATTTCATTACACAACCTTAATCAGGTGAACCAAAACAGAATTCCAAAGACTAAGCTATAATCAAATAATGTTGCCTTAATTTAAGCTTAAGTTCCTTAGCACAAACCCATCAATTATTATCTTTGTTTCTTTTCATGCACATTACTATATAAATATGAACAAAAAATTACAAGATACCTAATTAGATATCTTATATTGACTCCAGTATAAATGGACCATTCTCTTTGGTTGCATATTTTTAAGTAGGAAAAAATCTTTAAATAAGATTTTAAATTTAATAATTTTTAAAATATGCACAATGTACTCATAGATGAGCAAACCAAAAATGTCATAAGGCCGAAAATAATGTCATAAATTATATGGAGACAATTACTATAAAACCATAAACATTACATAACTTTATATTCTGGGTTTATACTCACGTAGATGCAAACAAAAAGAAAAAAATATATAACAGTGAAATGATGAATAAAGCAGAAGGCACTCATTAATTCACTGATTTTTCAGCCCATCGCTAAACTGATCAATAGCTGAACACACAGATTCACCGGTTACTTTATGTGCACTTTAAAAAAATCATTAAAAATATTTTTATTGCCTTATATATCAGCACCATTTTGGAGAGTAAAGAGAAGACACCTGGGTTCTCATACTTTTCATATCATCCTTCACAGAAACAAATCTCTTTCTATCCTATTTTTGCTTCCAATGAGAACGCAGCTGTCTTTTATTAGAGATGTTTAACTTACTGACTCTATATATGTGGAGTTTTACATGCTTAACAGGAGATTTTAATACAGTTTTAGCTCCTGCTTGAGATAAATCAAACTCAAACTGACAAATAAGCAACTATGTCTGCAAGAAGTGGGGGTAGTCTGATTTAAAGCCCGAGAAGCTTAGAAAGCCTTCAATCTTAGGTTGCATGAAATACACATTTTATTCAGCAAGACATGATAGATACTTTATTGCAGGGTCGTTCTTTTTTAAATTCACTAGCTGCAACTAAGAATAATCTAAAGCCATAGTATATTAATAAAATTAGCCAGAAATAGCAAAAGAAAAACTAGTAACATAAGTAGTATAATTTATCAATTGCTTTAGAAATTTTACCTAAACATTTTCCAATCTTAAATCCTTTACCTGGCTCCCTTGTTTTCATATTTCTCTTCTATTATACTTGGTGTCAAGCTCTCCTTTTTTTTAATACAGTACAAACATTTTCCTGATTATTACTGTGCCTGATTGTGTATAAATGCAAAGCAGTTTAAGATTATGCAGGGGGAAATGGTCGATGCATGAATTTCACTTCATAAACCTAACTTATTACCACCCTGCTGCTTGATGAAAAATTCAGAGTATTTGTTGCAATAGCTTTGTTCTTCAATGGGGTTATTACTTTTGCCTTTCCAGATTAATTACATGGAACAATATTGTGCCTTTCTGGTTGTCTACAGATGTCTCTATGATAACCTGTTTTACCCTCTTAAGACAATCACTGGTAAAAATTTTCTGCTTGATCAAAATTTTAAAAATATATTTGGTAGGTAACAGTAATAACTGATTTAGGCAAAAATTAACAGGTAATGTTACAACCTCCAGGTAAAAATTAGTTGGGGAACAGAATCTAAGTATCTCCTCTTGGTTTACATATTAATTACCAAAGGAATCTTTAATAGAGAAAGTAGCAGATAATTCCTTAAGAAATTAGTCAAGTTAGCATCACCAATAATGAGATAAACAATCATGTGACACGGAGTGATCTGCCTTAGAAGGAAGGACACAACACCACATAGATAGTACCCTTGACAAAAATGCACAACCTGAATCTAATCATAAGGAAACACACAAACTTAAGGATGTTACACAAAATAACTGGCCTGTTCTTTTCAAAATATCTTTAAAAAACATAAAGATTGATGGGTTGGTCCAGATTAATTAAAAGACCAATATTGTGCTACACAATATTGTAGCAGAATATATAATTGTTGACTGATGCTGTAGATAAAGAAAAAAAGGTTTTATGTTTTGTTTTTCTCTAAAGGACATGGTTAGGACAATTGGAAAAATCTGAATGACCTGTACATTAGGTAATTTGTGTTGTATTAATGTTAAGTTTCCTGAATTTGATCATTAAACTGTATTAAACTAAATTAATGCTTAAGACTGTAAGGACATATATACTATAAGTATTCACGGGTGAAGAGTCATGACATCTGCAATATATTCTCAAAGAACTCAGCATGAGAGATAAATAGGTAGATGATAGATAGGTAATAGATAAATGATTGTGTATAGTATCATGAAGAGATAAAACAAATATGGAAAAATATTGATTAATGAAGACTCTAGGTGAAATATACATAGATGTCCTAAAATTCTGTAAAGTTTTCAATAACTTTATGAAGGCTTAAAATTTTTCAAATTTAAAAGTAAAACAGAAGAATTTCTGCAAATAACATCACAGTGACAAATGCATCAATACTCTTGAAAAAAAAAAGGAGAAAATCAAGGTTAAAAAATTTAAGTACTCTACAATTGATTGGACTTATTACCCTTTCTACAACATTGTACTATATTGTCAATACTGAATTTTTTTATGTATTTACTTTTCTGTAAGGGATTCGGAATTTTCCATTTGTTCAGTATGGTATATATGTCTACCAGCCTAAATTAAGGTACCTTTTTAACTGCTGATGTGTCTCATTTATTTTTGCCATAGTTAGCCAGTTATAGATTGTACTTTAAAGTCACAAATCTGAACATGAGACACTTCTCAAATTTTCTTTTCTCACTTATAACTCAGTTTAAACATTTAAAAAACCTTTTTCACCCTAGCCAAACTGGTCAAGGGCATGTACCTTGGTTGCAGGCTTGATCCCCGGCCCTGGTCAGGGCACTTGCAGGAGGCAGCCAATCAATGTGTCTCACATTGATGTTTCTCTGTGTGTGTGTGTGTCTCTCTCCTCCACTCTCTCTAAAAATAAAAAAATAAAATATCCCTGAGTGAGGATTAACAAGAACAACAACAAAAAGCACCTTTTTCTTTCACAGAGGTATCACTTCCAAAATAAGGAATTTAAATATAAAAATACAGTTTGACTATCAATTTTATGTCTTTATAGAATCTTCTTTCACCCCTACCTACCCACCTCTCAATCTCAATTGTGTGTGTTTCAGAGTTTAACATGATTATATTCTACCCATTTAGAGGGAAGTCTATGACTATTCTTGGTCTGTTTCATTCTTCCATCCTTAATCTTGACCTTGACATAAGATTCTGAAGAAAAACACCTTTAACAATTCTACTTCTTCACTCTTTTCCTCAAGTCTAACTACAGTATTTCTTTGCTAACTTTCCTGTAAATTTATATAATTTGCCCTAATTATGAATAGCAAATATTTTAATCTCTGCTTTTCTTCTTTTGCATTTTAGGGTCAATAAAGAATAGATGAGAAATATGCAAAGGAAATTACATTATGTTCTCTCTTGCCAAGAGCCAATTATTATACTAGGATATTTTACTTGGTAAAGGCAAGGAAAAAAGATTTCAGTTTGAGCTAATCCTATCCTCTATAATAAAAGCCCAGCGACCAAACGGCATAACGACCAGAATGACCAGTTGACCAGTTGCTATGACGTGCACTGACCACCAAGGGGCAGATGCTCAATGTGGGAGCTGCCCCCTGGTGGCCAGTGTGCTACCACAGTGGGAGCACTGGTTGGCTGACAGGGATGAGTGGCTGCTCCTGCTGTGAACCCCAGGCTGATAGGCAGGAACCCGGGCTGCAATCATTGCCTCCTCGCCCCAGGCTCCTCCTCCTCCTTGCTCCCTGCTGCCTCCTCTGGACACCCACAGGAGGCTGG
This sequence comes from Myotis brandtii, assembly GCF_000412655.1. NCBI lineage: Eukaryota > Metazoa > Chordata > Mammalia > Chiroptera > Vespertilionidae > Myotis > Myotis brandtii. The sequence continues at coordinate 2,426,282 of NW_005364372.1, forward strand.
GAGGTGGGTTTGTGGCCGCCGAGGAACTGAGGCCTACTCTGCTGCCTCTCAGTGCTACTGTCCCTGGGCCTGGCCCCGACCAGGTCCTCTGGAGAGGCAAGTGCTCTGGCTCCAGAGAAGATGCTGGACCAGGGAGCAGCTGCTCAGAGGACAGGTCCACAGCTACTGGGCTGACCAGGATGACTGCGCTCCCACAGCAGGCAGATCCCCACAGGCCACGCCCCCCACCAGTGCATGAATCCCATGCACCGGGCCTCTAGTTTCATTATAAAGATGAAAACTACCCCAAACAGTAATAGTCATGACAATAAGGAGACTCAGAAATGACCAGTAGACCCCAAAGTAACCTATACTTTTCCATAAACTTCAACTTCCAACAACCAGTGCTTGAAGAGATCCCCTAATCATCAGCAACACTACAGTTACACTAAGTGGTCCATGCTCCATAGATCTTAAAACAAAAACAAAAACAAAACACAGTGCTTTGAGTTAGCTTAATGCTAATTTTTCTGTTTGTAAAAGAGATACTGCTAAATCCAAGAAAACCTATTAGCGTAGTGTCTGGCACATGATCCTTGTTGATGTTAGATATTAATTTTTGTTATTTTTCTCTATATATTTTCCCACCCTCAGAAGCATTTTTCTTTCCATCCCCTTCAGTTTTGATAGTTCAAGCTCCAAATGCACACTGCAGAAATTTAGGTAACTCTGATATTCAGCAAGTTTCATTTACCAAATTTAGAATCATAACTTGGATTTCCCAAGTTATGTAAAAGCTAGCTGCATAACCAATCACTCAAAACTTGCAATTTCAGCAAACAGTGACCTTTTTGGCAAGCTGGCAGCTCTTTTGCTAGTATAACTCCTCTAGAAACCTGGCAGGCCTTCTATGTGTCAGATGATAGTCTATTCTACTTAGCATAGGACTAATAGATTGTTGTGATAACAGCCCCAATATGTTCACACCTTTCTGAATTCATCACCTCCCTCAATATAAGCCCTTAGGATAATTCCCTCCCACTCACTCTGGTCTGGACTTGGCCATGTGATTTGCTTTAGCCAATATAACAATAATAAATGTGACATAGCAGAGACTTGAAAAGTGCTTGCACATTAAGGCTTGCCCTCTCTGGCTGATCTCGGAACCCTGCCATCATTGCTGTGTGAGCAAGCTCAGGCTAGCCAGCTTGATAATGAAAGACATGTGCCCAGAACCCTTGTGGCCCCTCTCGGCGGCGAGCCAACACCTGAGGTTGAGTCTCTAATTGTCAAAGACCACAGATGCATGAGTGAGCCCAGCCAAGACCAGCAAAGTTCTGTCCTACTGAGCCCAGCTCACATTTTCCAATACACATGTGTCATGAGTGGCACAAATGATTGTTTTAAGCCACTGAATTTTTGGGATGTTTTGTTTTGCAGCAACAACCACTAATAAAGAAATTGGTACCTAGAAGTGGGGGTCTTCTGTAACAAAACCCAAAAACATGTGGCAGTGGCTTTGGACTAGGTGGCTGATGAGAGGCTGAAAGAGCTGCAATAAAAACTTGATGAAAACTGGAGAAATGGTGAGCACACTGTTAGCAGAGGCTATGAAAGTGATAAGGAAACTCCTGTAGCAGGTTAAGAAAATAGAGACCTGAGTTTGGTCATTGTGGAATAAATAGTAAAAATGTTGCCTGTAGTAACTGGTAAACTTCTGGATTTGGCCAGGGAGATTGCCTCACAGAGAGTTAAACTTGTCAGCTGACTTCTTTTAGCTGCCTATGGTAAGGTACTGGAAAGAAGAGATGAATCCAAGAAAATTCTGTCTGTAAGCAAACCTTAGGGGGAATTTAGAGGGGCCAGGACATACTGGGAAGAAAGCAAAGTTGTCCTTCTCTCCAGTCTTCCCAGTCAGGGAAAACTGACAAATTGATAAACAGCTTCAGGGTAAAGATCACATCAAAGTGTAACTATAAGTCCCTTTGTTAAGAATTCTAAAAATGTTAGGAACATGCATAGGAGACACTCTGTTAGACAAAAAAAAAAAAAAGAAAAAAGATGGCTTTTAAAATTCGTAAGGGTGTTTTTCCTTAGCAGCCTGAACACGCAAGTAAAAAGAAGGCTTTCTCAATAAGAGCTGTGGACGTCGCTTCTGGACCTAAATCAGATTCATAGGAAGCTCTCAGAATGTTGAAGTCAACTCTGCGTCCTGTGAAAAGCACCACCATCTTGGACTGAAAGAGAGCAGGTCAGCTCAAAACACAAAGAGCCTTCTGGGCCCCAACCCTCTACAGGAATGAATTGAGAAAGATACTCATCTGCATATACAAGCCATTTCTTATAAATAAGGAATGACATCTCGGAGGACAGAGCCAAGAACTATGAAGAACAATGGACTAGGGTACCACTCCCAGAGAGCTGCAGAAAACAACAGACTGAAGCAACACTCCCAGGAAGCTGAGTCGAAGCCTAGTCAAGGGAGATGTCCTGACCCTGGGGTATGGGGACCAGGCAACATGTGCCTGGCAAGATTTCAGAATTCCTGTGGACTGCTATGTGTCCCCCAAGAATCCCCTTTCAAATGGTTCTCTCTATTGCAGTTCTCATGGTCTTGTCTTATCACTGTATAACTTATCTTTTTAGTGCAACTGGATCAAGAGGAGCTGCATCCAAAAAATCACTTCTAGATATGGTTATATATCAAGAAATACTGGACTTTGAGGCTGATGTTGTGACTGGATGAAATATAGGGTGTCTTAGAAAGGAGAAAAAAATAAGGGAAAAAGAAAAAAAAGGAGGAAATGTATTTTGCACGTGGGAGGGATATAATAATCAGGGCAAAGACCTTCTGTGGTTAAGATGTGTCAGTAACAGTCTTTAATTGTTCACACTTGCCTGTATTCAAGCCTTAGTTAATCCTCCCACACTCTGGCTTGGCTGTGTGACTTATTTCAGCCAGTGAGACATTGGCAACTTGGAACCAGCAGAACCTTGAAAGTACTCACACATGGGAGCTTGCCTATTCCGGCTGCTCCTAGAACCACCATCTGAACAGGCACAGACTAGTCTGCTGCATGATGACAGGCACATGACCCAATCACCCCAATTGCCCCAGCCAATAGCCAGTAACCCCTAGAAGCAGAGCCAACTAGATGACCAACAGCTGACCATAGATAACTGAGTGAAACTAGTCAAGAACCAGTCAGTTGAGCTCATCCCAATTGCCAACCAACAAATGACAAGCGAGATAAATCGCTGTTGTCATGAGTGGCACAAATGATTGTTTTAAGCCACTGAATTTTTGGGATGTTTTGTTTTGCAGCAACAACCACTAATAAAGAAATTGGTACCTAGAAGTGGGGGTCTTCTGTAACAAAACCACTAAATGTGTTGTGCATAATAAAGTAGCAAAGAACAATGTTCTAGGTCACATCCAGCAAATTATAGCCTGCAGGCCAAATTCAAGTTACCCCCTGTTTTTGGACAGCTTACAAACTAAGAATGGTTTTTACGTTTGTAAATGGTTAAAAAAAACAACAACAATATTTTATGACATAAGAAAGTTATATGACATTCAAATTACAGTGTCCCTACATAAATTTTATTGGAACACAACTACACCCATTCGTTTACATATTTTGCACTTCAATGGCAAAGTGGAATAGTGAGGACAGAGACTAAATTGCCTGCAAAGCCTAAATTCTTTACTATCTGGCCCTTTGCAGAAAAAAGTTTGATGACCTCTGTTGTAACTCTAGTTCACAGTTGTTTAGATGTGGTCAAAAATATCGCAGCCAACCCATAGCTGGGTGGCTCAGTTGGTTGGCGTATCCAAAAGTTTACGGTTCAATTCCCAGTCGGATGCATACAGGAAGCAACTGACTGATGGTTCTCTCTCAAGTCAATGTCTCTCTCTAACCCTTTCTCTCTCAAAAAAAATCAAAAAAAAACAACAAAACCAATAAACATATCCTTGGGTGAGGATTTTTTTAAAAAAAAATAGCACAGCCAATGTTTGGCATTAAGAAAGAAAGTGGGTGTTCCGTGTCTTGGCAGGCCAGGCATAAGCTTTGGGCTACCGTCCACACCCATGTGCAGCCACCCATAGATGGGAGTTCAGTGAAATCCTATCAGAAGAGTAAGGATGATCATTATGTTGTATATCTGAAACCAATACAGAATAATATTGAATGAAACTGTAATTGAAAAAAAAACCTATATTAAAAAAGAAGAGCAAGGATACACTATGAATGACAGAACCCTGCAGCAGTGAGTGAAAAAGTGGAGAGATGGAAACAAGGCACAGGTGATCCAGGCGTCCATGGGAAAATCTGTTTGCTGGCACTTGCTCTTTTCCCCTCTTTACAGTATTGTAGCTGAAGCAACTCAAGTATCAGCAGAACTCCACCTTCAGCAATTCAACAGTTACCTACTGCAAGAGGAAACCTAAGCTGACATCAAAACAAGCAAGCAACCCATCATAAACATGCTGCAAGCATAGGCATGGTGAAAGAGAAGACCGTGAATCAGAAACAAATGACTAATGTAATTTTTATGGCCTTACTCTCATTATTTCCATAGTAGTGTCTTTGCTTACTCATTTCCCCTTATGTTCTCTTCCCCCCCTGACTCTCCCTTTTGATTGTCCCAAGAAAACAAAACATATGATTGAAACTCATTAAATTTGAGTTTGCCCAGAGATGAAGAAGAAAGAAACCAGAATGTTTACTTGTAGATGCCCTATGTCCCTTCATACTTTCACTGGTCTCTACAATCCACAATTTTAGGCATAAAAAATGAGAAACAGCAAGAAAGGACAGGTAGACATAAAACAAGAGAAAGAAAAAGAGGAGGGAGATGTGGGGAAAAAAAGAACAAAAACTAAAAAACAAAAAAACAACAACAAAAATCACCTATTCTTACCTTTTTACATATGACCAGAAATTGTATAAAAGAATTTCAGCACTGAGAGGGAGGGCAGGGATGTCATTCTCATATTCCCCATTTTGGGAACTGCCTCCAATCTGTGACATTGGGGTCTGACATTGGTTAATATGATCATATAGGTTTCAGGTATGGATTTCTGTTACAAAATCTGTATATTGCACTGTGTGCCCACCCCTCAAAGTCAGATATTCGCCCATCACCATATAGTAGGCCCCCTTTACTTCCCACCCCCTTCACTCTAGCTACCACCACACTGCTGTTTGTGTCCACAAATTTCAGCTTTATATCCAACATGTGAGTGGAATCATATGGTCCTTAGCTTTTTCTGACTGACTTATTTCACTTAGCATAATATTCTCAAGGTCCATCCATGTTGTTGCAAATGGCAGTATGTTGTCCCTTCTTATGGCTGAGTAGTAACCTATTGTGTATATGTACCACATCTTCTTTATCCAGTCCTCCAGTGCAGAACACTTTGGTTGTTTCCATGTCTTGGCTACCGTGAATAATGCTGCAATGAACATAGGGGTGCATATATCTTTGTGAATACATGTTTTTGAGTATATACCCAAGAGAGGGATTGCTGGGTCGTATCATAGCTCTTAATTTTTTTGAGGAATCGCCAGACTGTTTTCCATAGTCCACTCTTTTCATATTCACTGATACTTTAAAGCCAACCTCACAGCCTGGCTGGGTTAGAGCATCATCCCTATACACCAAGGTTGCGGGTTTGATCCACAATCAGGACACATAAAAGAATCAACCAATAAATGCATAAATAAGTGGAACAACCAATCAATGTTTCTCTCTTCCTTCCTTTCTCTCTAAAATTAATCAATAAATTGACATTTTAAAAGAAAAATAAAGCCAACTTCACACAAATACAGCCAAAATCATATACAAATATGAATACTTCAAAAGTATGGACCAACAACTTAATTTTATTTATGATTTTGTGGGGTGGCTGAGGGAGGAGTTACATAGTAGATGACAGGACAAATCTTTAAAACTCTTCCCTTCCCACCCTTGATCCCTTTTCTCTTTCTTTGAAACCTCCCCACATTCTCTTCCCTCTCCCTGTCACCTAAGTCTTCCTTCTAATCCCTTTCATTCCATGTCTCTGTCCCTTTCTTATTTGAAGAAATTTCTCCAATTTGTCTCCTTACCCATTAGCCCCACCACAAAGCAGATAATAAACATGTACCTAAAAAGGCATGAGGTAGGAGGAGGGTGTAAATAACTAATACTAGTTTAACACATGTGGCTGATAAAATGATAATAATGTGGGAGGGGCTACATTATAAAATATGGATAGGGTGAACTGTAACACCTGTTTAAATCTACACTAATAAAAGAGAAACATGGTAATTAGCGTACGACCGCTACCCTTTTCATTGGCTAATCAGTGAGTATATGCAAATTAACTGTCAGCCAAGATGGCGGCCCACAGCCATGCACTGAAGCGAGCAGGGAGGTTTGCTTGCTTCAGTGACTGCGGACTCCAACGTTCCCCGCCTAACTTGCCGGCCTCTCAGTTGCAACTCTAAGCAACTATGTACTATGTTTCAAATAAGAAGCTAAACAAAACCCCAGAAACCGGCTTTCATTCAGCCGGGCTTCAGCCGGACTGCAACATTGTATCGATGTTTTCAGCAGCGAGGCCTCAGAGCTAAAGCTGGCCCAGAATAAAAAAAAAAAAGAAAAGAAAACAAGGAGCGGTTGGGTACTTCAGTCACTCGCTTCTGGAAAACAGCCCTCCGCCCCTCACCCAGACGGGCCAGGCACCCCAGTGGGGACCCCCACCCTGATCCAGGACACCCTTCAGGGCAAACCAGCCAGCCCCTACCCATGCACCAGGCCTCTATTCTATATAGTAAAAGGGTAATATGCCTCCCAGCACCGGGATCAGCGGAGCAGCAAGGCTCCCAGCACCGGATCAGCATGACAGGGGGCAGCGCCCAAACCCCCTGATCGCCCTGTGGCTCTGTGAGTGACAGGGGGCGGGGCCACAACCTCCCTACTCTGTTCGTGACAGGGGAAGGCACCCCAACCCCCTGATCAGCCCTCCTCTGTGCCTGATAGGGGGGAGCTCCCCAATCCCCTGATTGCCCTGCGGCTCTGTGTGTGACACGGGGCGGGGCCACAACCTCCCTATCCGCCCTGCTCTGTTCGTAATAGGGGAAGGCACCCCAACCCCCTGATCAGCCCTCCTCTGTGCCTGATAGGGGGGAGCTCCCCAATCCCCTGATTGCCCTGCGGCTCTGTGTGTGACACGGGGCGGGGCCACAACCTCCCTATCCGCCCTGCTCTGTTCGTAATAGGGGAAGGCACCCCAACCCCCTGATCAGCCCTCCTCTGTGCCTGATAGGGGGGAGCTCCCCAATCCCCTGATTGCCCTGCGGCTCTGTGTGTGACAGGGGGCAG
>NW_005364372.1:2433967-2467358 GCF_000412655.1 Myotis brandtii
CGAGTGCACAAATTTTTGTGCACCGGGCCTCTAGTATATTATAAAAAACATAAAAGTAATAAAGTGGGAAGTATTTTCTACGGGTATTTTTTATTGACATTATACCTTCTACTATAAAAATAACATTTCACCTCTGTTCGTTTGGCATTTGTGGTTTTCAATTTTATAATATCTATTATATCAAGGGGAAATTCCTGATAAATTTTAAAAGGCTTGCACTTGAGACTACATAAGCCATCTAAAGTGCTTACCGCAGAGTGTGTTTTTCAATGGTAACCCTCTTTGTAAAGTTGCTTATAGTGAACTTCTCCAATGGTGAAGTGGAATAAAAGGCCTAAATTGCTTCAGCACAATTCAGCAAGGTTTCATTCCACTTACTGAAGTATACTTTTACCTACGGGCCTGTGCCACTGCTAAGTGAAGCACTTACCACACACCGAGTGGCGAAAGGTGCTTAGACTGAAATGCTTCCTCTCCACTTTCCGGAGAGCAAGAATAAGAAACTAAAGTGGGTTTCCTCCCTGAAGGCTCGAATGACTGGGAAACTCTGCTGGAGGAAGTTTAGCTTCTCCCTGATAATGCTGTCCCCAACATCAGGAGAGAGAGAGAGAGAGAGAGAGAGAGAGAGAGAGAGAGAGAAAATAAAAAGTCAATTTTGTATTGTCCCTTCATTCTACTTTCAAGATAGAGAATGGAACATCAATTCTAAACCACAGAAGTAGCTGACCTACTCAGAAATGTGTCATTACTTGCAGTATATGTTAAATAGAATTCTCATGTGGTACCATATATGCATATCTGTGTTATTTTAAAATAGACTCTAGAAATGGCAAGTGCAAGTGATCTGCCAGAAGATAAGTCTAAGCCAGGACCCCACTCTCTTACCTATGAAAGGCCTAAAATTATGTTCCAGCTCTTCAGACTTTTCATTAATCAGAAATACACTACTTCCCACACAATAGAATGCATGGGAGATACGATAGAATATCCTTGATATTCCAGAACTTTGGGTTCCAATATTTTTTGGATTGCACATTCCATCAATAAAAAACGTTCAAGTGTGAACTGCCAATAGTCATATATTTACTTTTAAATTACATACACATACTATCATATTATATACATTTAAAACAAAATCAGGAAATTTTATAGACTAAGATAATGAAGAATAAAATATTTTATTGGTCAGTAGAATTTTTAAAATATATTTTTATTAATTTCAGAGAGGAAAAAAGAGAGGAAGAGAGATAGAAACATCAGTGATGAGAGAGAATCATTGATTGGCTGCCTCCTGCATGCCCACACTGGGGATCAAGCCTGCAACCCCAGCATGTGCCCTTGACCGGAATTGAACCCAGGACCCTTCAGTCCGCAGGCTGACTCTCTATTCACTGAGCCAAACTGGCTAGGGCAGTCAATAGTATTTTTTAAAACATGATTCTCACTGGAGGCATAACAATTAAATTATTAACATAATAATATGCTTCAACTTTTCAAATCCTTGTGACAGGATTTGAAAGTCTGCTTCTAAATTCAGTTTCTTTTGCTGCATAGTTTTTATAATAAAAGACTTCTCAGAAACATATGTAGATCCCAAAGGAGAGAAGTGCATCATTTGGCAGTGCTTACTAAATCATGATGCTCACTTTTCAATCCCACTCAAAAATTATACGAAGATTTTGGCAAAATTCAGCCAGTAAATTCCCATCTTCTCTAATTTCCATCAGTTGTTGCAAACTAATCACAAAATGTGTCCACAGACATGGAAACTCTCAAGTTGATTTTAAAACAGATTTTCAAATTTGGTTTTTAATTTTTTTAAGTATGCCAAGATAAGCATTTTCTTATGTAACACATCATTTTATGCAATAACAGTGAAAACATGTCCCAGTATCTGTTTTAAAAATACTCCTTCAAAAAAAAAAGAAAGAAATTGTTCACTAACTGTGAAAACTGCTTCTTTTTTTGTTGGCACAGAATAAGTGACTGTGTGTGTGTGTGTGTGTGTGTGTGTGTGTGTGTGTGTTCATTTTCTACAGGTAGCATTCTAGTTATAGTTACCTATCACAGAAAGGTCAGCAAACTTAGAACCTTGTATTCGTGAAAGAAAAATGCCCTGTTTATCTTTAGTTTGACAACTCCTCCCAGTGTTTTGTCTCAGAATAACTACTGAACTTCTGTAAGGCGTGAGATGGCCATGGTCAGTCCCCACCTTAGCACTAAACATTGTGAAGATCCTACTATTTAGGATAGGACACTCTAAGTCTGCTTAGGAGGCACACACGTAAACTGCAGTGCTCTGAAAAAAATGAAAGAAGATAATGGTAACTCCTCCTTGTGTTAGAAGGTCCCCTTTATTAGAAAAACAGCATGCCCTGTGAATCAGGTGACCACTTAATATACAGGCTATGAATAGTCAAGCTTAATGTCTTTATAATTTTTAGACTAAGAAAATCTATAAACAAAAATTCTAAAATTTTCTTAAAACTTGACAACAAATTTCTTGAGCACCCACTGGGTGTGCTTCAAAGTAATGGTCCTGAGCAGTGGTTCTGGAAATACTACCTGGCATGTGAATTATTCCAGGATCTTGTTAAAATAGCAGATCCTTGTGCCTTATCTAAACCCTCTGAGTCAGAAAGTCTGTGGAAGATGCCAAGATATGAGCATTAGTAACAAGCAGGTTGTTTGGGTTATTTATCTGTATAACCTGCCATCCCAAAACATCGTGACTTAAGAAAAAATGATTGATTTTTTTCTTACAATTCTGTGGATTGCCTGGACTTGTGCTCCACATGTTGTCAGCAGATTTGACTTACATCGCTGCATTCAGCTGGGAGCCCTATGAGGCTGAATTATCCACCAAGGTCTGCATCCCAGTCTTCCTCCATGGGCATCTCACTCTTTTGTGGTCCCTCCCCATTCACTAAGCTAGCCTGAGCTACTCGACATGGCAGCTGGTTTCTAAGACCAGAGAAGCAGAAATTGTTGGGTCTCTAATGAGCTGCTCCCAAAACTGGCTCAGACTCCTCTGCGGTATTCTGTTGGTCAATGCAAATCACATGGACTGCCCAGATCCAAGAGGAGTGGAAACAAACTCCACCCTTGGATGGAAGGAACAGCATGCACGTACAGTGATAGAACTGCTGGCAGCCACCATTGGAGACAAGCTTTTACACAAATGATCTCACGGTTAAAATTACACAATAGCTTTTATAAAGTGATAAATCCAGTAGAGACTGTTGGATTTAACCTAAGAACAGTTTTCAGCATTCATGATAAATTGTTACATAGTTTTTGCATCAAACTAGCTATTAAGGGGAAGAGTAACAACCCTAGATAGAAATATATGTATGCGCGCGCGCACACACACACACACACACAACATGATAGAATATTCTAGAAGCAGAATTTCCTATGATACTAAATTATATTGTAAATTTTTTACCATCCTTTCCTAAGACATTGGTTTTATCCTTGCAAAAAATAAATTGTAAGTAGAGTATTTTGGTAAAAACAAACAAACAAAAAAAACAACCCACCTGTTTGTTAATGAAATACAAACTATTTCAAGGCCATGCTTTTACCTTAACCAAATCAGCCATATGTATTGCTGCAGTTGGCAGTGCCTTCCTGCCCTCTGTGCAAAACCCTTCCATTTATGGCCAAATAGCAACTGAAATTCTACCATTAAAGGATCAACCTCTTTGGTTGTTTTTTCAGAGAGAGACCCTGGGGCACTGGACGAGAATAGAAAAAACCAGAAAGGATCCTCCAAATCAACAAGGGTTAACTCAGCAGATTCCAAATACAGGAGATACTTAGAATTTTCATCCAAAGTTTGCTTTAGAGATCTTGAGACCCATGCTTATGAATCTGAATCATGTAGTTATGGAGAGGAGCATTAAAGACTGAGCCTGGCTGATTGTCTAGCACAGTGATGGCGAACCTATGACACACGTGTCAGAGGTGACACGCAAACTCATTTTTTTGGTTGATTTTTCTTTGTTAAATGGCATTTAAATATATAAAATAAATATCAAAAATATAAATCTTTGTTTTACTATGGTTGTAAATATCAAAAAATTTCTATATGTGACACAGCACCAGAGTTAAGTTAGGGTTTTTCAAAATGCTGACACGCCGAGCTCAAAAGGTTCGCCATCACTGGTCTAGCATCTGCTCTCTCAAGTGTGTTCTGTTGCCTTCTACTTGTCATGAAATAATTTTATAGGAGGAAATGAAATGCTTCAGATCGGATCTCAAAAACTGAAGACCCACAGGTCAGATACAATGGCAGGCATGTTTAGTTTGGTTTGAACATTTTTTTTAAACTAGAACTAGTTACAACTTTAAATTTAAAAATAAAAACACAGCACTTCAAATTCTTTTTTTTTAAATCATGAACTTGCAATCCTGGACTTGCATTCTCATGGCAACACAGGACTGGATTGATTGTAGACCACCCCCTACAGACAGGGCACATGCTCTCTTTTCCAGTTTGCCATAGTCCCCACTGCTCTGTTACTCACTCCAAAATGCTTACCTCATTTACATTATCTACCTGGCCTTTGGAGGTAATTTTTTTACCTCAGAGGGGTTTATTAAAACTCAGGGATTTGAAAGTGACTGGGAGATACCATTTAAAAATTTATAAATAGAAAACATCTACTCTATGTAAGGTCAGATCTCTTTGCTCTACATCCTCACACATGTTTGATACAGAGTGTGTGCACTACAAATTGAAACTTTTTATTTGTTCTTGTCACCAAAAAAATAGCTAATATCATTTATTAAAAATAATAGAATTTTATAATAACCTGAAATTATGCAAAGAGCAAAAGATAGGAATGCAAAATATGTGGAGGTCATTATCAACATTATGAAATCTAAAACAAAAACTCAGGAATTTCCCCACTTCGATGGTGGTTAATTTAAATACATCTGGGTGCCCAAATATTTGATTAAACATTACTCTGGGTGTGCCTGTGACAATATCTGATTTTAGCATTTGAATCGGTAGACTGAGTAAAGCAGATTGCCCTCCGGCCTTAGCCAATCCACTGAAGGCCTCAATAGACCAGAAGGAGGAGTAAGAGAGAATTTGCTCTTTCTGCCCTACTGTCTTCAAACTGGGACTTTGGGGTCTTTTCCTGCCTTCAGACTCAGACTTGGGCTGGTTCACCTGGTTGTCAGGCCCTTGGACTTGGACTGAAACTACCCCTTCAGCTCTCCTGGTTCTCCAGCTTGCTGACTGCAGACCCTGTGCCTTCTCAGCCTCCATGGCTGTGTGAGCCAATTCTTTATAATCTCTCTCTCTCATATATATATAGTGTCTGTCTCCTATTGGTTCTTACTAACACGACTTCTTAATATTTAATATCACTCCTATGGGCATTAATATAATCTCTGTGCTTACCAAAACTATCTTACTAACATGCAATTAACATTTTTATCTAAGGGATAGTAATAGTAGAAAGAGCACTCAAACTGGGTTCACCAGAAGACCTGGATTTAAATTCTAGCTCTACCCATTACTGTCTGCAAGACCGTAGGCAAATCAATTTATTAGTGACAGGGCACAACTGGAGATTCAATATTTAACAGCCAACAAATTTTTATCTTTTAAGAGTTTATATTTTTATTATTATAAATAAAAACTTTTCCCCAGTCTAATTTGTGTGTGACTCTTCAAAAAACAGTTTTCCCCACACCTCTAACGAACTCAATGCAGTTATTGATCTCTTCCGATTTCCTGTTACATTGGGAAGACACGTGATATTTTAAAGATACAGCATTGGGGAGCAAAGCATTGGCATTAGCATAAAATAACATTAATCTCTAGTATGAGATTTGAAAACCATAGTCTGGGTGGAGGTCCCAGTGAATCTTAGCTGGAATACCAGTCTTCAGTATTGTCAACTTTGTACTGACTGTAGTCATTTGGCTACATGAGGCTTTTACACATCTGTCAACTAAATCAGAGCTCCAAATGAAAAACCTGGCACCTAGAGACATTATGGGGATTTGTGAGTCCCCCTGGAGAATTTTGGGTCCATAAACCAATGAAAGATTACTCTGACACATAAATAGAGTATTTTCATCTGTGACAGATATAATCTTGCTCTAGTACTCTTTATGTCACGTTGTAGAAAACTATACTCGCTGTCCTCAAACCAGCTTTAGAAAATGTTAAAAGATGAGCAACAAAATTAAATATGGAACAAATCTACAGGATAAATCAATGAACCACATTTGGGAAGACCTAAATCCAATCTCTGTCAGTACCACTAACTTCGATCTTTGAGTTAGTCCTAATGTAAGTCTTTTACATTGCAAATCACTTCAACAGTTAAGATTTCATTCATCCTTCCAGAAACCTATAACCTGGTAGATTTTACTAGTAAGAAAACCAAGACTTACTGAGTCACACAGGTGACAAAGATGCCGCTATCCAAATCCAGGTATCCTTCCACTATGTCATTTCTTTAATCTATAAAATGAGAAGATAGCAACTCTTATTAAGTTTTGGATTGTTTGTTCACTTATAAACTATGTTATTTATAACTTGGATGTTATTTAAAACATGAGTATATAAAAAAGAGGAATTCATGTGTCTCCAGAAGACAAGATAAAGATTGCAAAGGAAATATTTAACATATTTTGGAAAGCACATTAGCATCAAACACTGCAGGAGCATTTCTGAACATGGCAGTACAGGCAAACCATGCACCCCAGTCTTTGAGAACATTTTTTAGGTCTTTCTAAAATTTTTCAAGGAATTTTTTACATGACAGTAGCATATATAAGTGCTTGAAATGCTATTCATATTTTCTTATGAGTTTTTGAAAAGTTATATTGAAATATTACATTAGCTTTTGAGGAAGTACTGCATATAATTCTAAGGTTTAATGAAATCAGACTGGTGTCTCCCCTTTTTAGTTGAATTGATGAGATATCTGAAATGTTGCCCATCTTCTACCTTGTCCATACTGCATATAATTCTAAGGTTTAATGAAATCAGACCGGTGTCTCCCCTTTTTAGTTGAATTGACGAGATATCTGAAATGTTGCCCATCTTCTACCTTGTCCAAACATCAAGTTCCCTGGATTAGTAACCAATGTGAGAAGCTTGTCACCTTGAATGAGAACAAACTGGTACCAGCTATAGCCTCTCTCATACCCCACACTGCTCAGTTGGTGTATCTACCACTCCTGTGTACAACTCTTCATAGCATATTTGTAAGAGCTGTGGTTTTGACCATCACAGAAGAGAAATATCAGAGCTGGCAACCACAACAGCTATGACCGAAGAGAAGATTAGAGCTGGGTGGAGAGTTAGTTTCTTGGGGTGTAGAGAACCCTGATTTCACCATGCAGAGGGGTGTTAAACTGAACGGTGACATCTCTTTAGTAACTCTCTGAAAGTGTGCCCAGGGCTCCTGGACGATAGGTGAAGTCTCTGTACAAGTTTGAATATTCTGAAGGAGCAAATAACTAGCATTTTAAAAGAAATTTTACATTTGTAGAGTAAGAAATTTTTCTATAGATTTCATATTCTTTCTTAGAAATGCTTCCACAAAGAGATAATATATGAAAAACCCATTTTGTAAAAGTTTAAGTTTTTAAGTTAAACAACAATTGAAAATAAAATATTCCCTTAGAGAATATTGGGATCTTGATTTTAGCTATTTTGCCAATTTAACAATTATTGACATAGCTTAGCAATGACATATGACTAATAGTAAAGTGCTTGTGGCTTTGCCCTTGGGTATGGTTCTAATAGTAAGCTTGTGGCTTTGCCCTTGGGTATGGTTAACAAATAGTCTGCAGATGTTTTTGTTGCACTTGAAGCTTGCCTGTTTATCCTCTCAATGGGGTATTTCATTGAGCAAAAGTTTTTGTGGAAGCCCAATTTATTACTTTTTTTTTCTTATATGGATTGTGCTTTTGGTGTCATGTCTAAGAACACTTCATCTAGTCCTAGGTCCTGAAGGTTTTCTCCTATTGTCTTCTAAATGTTTACACATATATAATGCCCAATACACTAATACTTCTATCCTAATTCATATCCCATGTAATCAGGGTCTCAGAAGAACAAATGACTCATTTGTAAAGATCACTGGAAAAGGCTTATAAAGTGACCATTTATAAAGGTGCAGGAAAAGAGGAACCAATGGATGAGGCAGGGTAGTAACAGTGGAGTACTATGCCCTCCTTTAGACCTGATGGGGAAAGAGGGAGAACAGGTACTAGGGCCCAGAAGGAGCAGCTGTAGCTGTGGAAATCCTTGAGGCAGGAGCTGTGGCCTGGATGGAAACTCAGCAGGAAGGGAGATAGAATATACACCTTAACTTTACCTTCTTCCCTCCCACCTGCTGGCACCAGATGCCGAAGAGCATGTAGTCCACAAAGGGCATGATATCAAGACCAGTTGGATTTTAGGAAAGGTATCAGAATCCCTACATTTAGATTCTTAAGGTACAAGCATAAATAAAAAGGAAGCAAGAGGGAGAGAGACATCAGAAATCCAAATGTCAATTTGTTAGACTTTTCTGATCATATCAATGCTGCATGTATTCACTGCTTTTAAAATAAAATATATACAACACAAGAAATGCTTACTCTGAAAGTAAAGCAGAAACTTCAAGCTTTGCTGTTTTTCTTCTCTCCAAAGGGCAAGCAATCCTGAGCAGCCTTGAGTAATGGCATTGCTTTTCCCCAGCCTATGGGCACTTTCTGGACTGCTAAGCATAATTAAACTGGGTAGGGTTGGGGATGGGGAGCAGAGATTGCTAGGAAGGAGAGAGAGCCAGTGGATGGCAGGTGGTTGTCATCTAGGCATTTTGTTGATGTGGAACTGGACATCCTTGCAAAGGGCAGGGCTTCAGAGAGATTGGGAGAGAGAGAAGTGGTTAGAAAACAAGCAGCAAAAAGCCCTGAAAACTAGGACCAATAGAGGAGGGCATAACTGTGACCTAGGACCAGTGAAGAGTCTCAAGGTCAGTTGGGAATACAGAATCTCAGATCTCAGAACAGCCTACAAGACTCTATCCTGATGAGGAGAAGGGTCTACAGAACCCAGGGCTGGACTTGTGACTCCCCATCTGAAGAAGAATCTGAGTCTGTTTACATTATACCTGTTTAAATTTAGATTTGTGTCTGAAAAATGAATGGAAGATCCAATGAATTATTGGGCATGGAAGGTCCAATGTGATGATGTCTGAAAAATGAATGGAAGGGCATGGAAGGTCCAATGAATTATTGGGCATGGAAGGTCCAATGTGATGGCTGAGAAAAGCAAGATGGGGTTAAAAAGGTTTGCTCTGGATGGGAATTCTTTTTATTCATTCATTAAACAGACACTTATCAGGTTCCTACTAAGTGCCAGCTCTCTTGGCGCTTACATTCTCGTAGGGAATGCCATCAAAGGAAAAAAAGGATAATAGAGATAATTTCTAGAAAGTGACTAATGTTATGAAAAAAATAAAAGAGTGATTTGATCATAACTGGGAATGAGAGATGGAACTGCCACACTAGTTGCAGAAGACCTTTCTGAGGTGACTTTAGAGTTGAGATTTCTTGATGGACTGAAGTGAGTTCTTCACTGGAAAATCTGAGAGAACTGCAAAAAGCTAGTGCAAAGTAGCTTGCCCATTTAAGGAGCAGAAGTAAGGTGGTGAGGTGAGAGCAGAGTGAGCCAGGATGAAATTATACAAGATAAAATGAGAAAAGTGAGAGGCTGGGGCCAGATCCCACCGTGGGAAGGGCTGGAAGTGCTCCTTGTTCCATCTCCAACCTGAGCTGGAACACTCAGCCTCAGTGCTGATCAAGTAGAACGCACTGATGACAATGTCCCGTGGCTACAACTACTGCAACCAAGTTGATGAATTTGTAGTTAAGGGCCTCCCTGAACCAGCACTGTCATGCCTTATTACCTTCACGTTAATCAGTATACAAGTATAGTGCAGACCATTAAGTAGGAGCCAATAGGGATTTGATAGATGACCACTCAACAAAATGGCAACAAATACACACCTATCAACAATAGAATCTAAAAATCAAAATAAATGAATAAGAAATCTAATGAACAGAATAAACTGGTGAATAAAACAGAATCAGAGGCATGGAAAAGGAACAGACTGATGATTCTCAGAGAGAAGGGGGATGGGGAACAGGAAGAGATTAAACAAAGATCTTATATGCAAATATGTATTACCTATGATGTCCGAAGGCCTGGGGTGGGGTGAGAATTGGCTGGAGTGCGGCAATGGGGGGAGTGGGGAGAAAGAGGGACATCTGTAATACTCTCAACAATAAAGATTTAAAAAACGAAACAAAACAAAAAGAAAAACATTCTCATGTAAGGTAATTTAAAAATATTCAGCAACTAGTCTGATATGGGCACTGACCAATCAGAATGGACACTGGCCTTAACCTAGGAGCAGAATCTACAGGCTTCCTGCTGAGTCAGGCATTGCAGGATGGTGGGAGAAGTTGAGGAGATGGCAGGAAAGGGATTAGGGTGGCACTTGGGAATTCACTGCAGTGGATGTTTACCAACCAGCATGGCAATGTTTTAGTATTTTAATAGCTGGCACAGCCTTCTTGGTGTGTGTGTAGGCCAAGCATGTCAAACTCGTGGCCCACAACAAACATCTTTGTCTTTTATTAGTGTGGATATGCATTACCTATGGACACAGACAATAGGATGGCCAAGGCCTGGGGTGGGGCGGGAACAAGGTGGAGGGAGGCAATGGGGGGTTGAGGTAGGGGAGAGAGGGACATCTGTAATAATCTCAACAATAAAGATTTTTATAAAAAAGAAACTGGGGAGGAAAAAAGGAAATTCTACCACTTGTGACAACATGGATAGACCTTGAGGGCATATGCTAAGTGAAATAAATTAGAGAAAAACAAAAAAATAATGGACTACAGACCTAAAACTATAAACTCCAATACCATAACCAATAGACAGAGACAAAACTATAAAACTCCTAGAAGATAACTTAGGAGAAAACTTAGATGACTTCAGGTATGGCGATGACTTTTTATATACACTACCAAAGGAACAATCCATGAAAGAAATAATCGATAAACAAATGTCATTAAAATTAAAAACTTCTCTGCAGAAGACAATGCCGAGAGAACACAAGCACAGAAATATTTGCAAAAGACACAACTGATAAAGGACTGTTATCCAAAAAATATACAGAACTCTTCAAACTCCACAATAAGAAAACAAACAACCCAATTAAAAAATGAGAGAACACAAGCACAGACAAGAAGAAATATTTGCAAAAGACACAACTGATAAAGGAACTGTTATCCAAAAAATAGACAGAACTCTTCAACTCCACAATAAGAAAACAAACAACCCAATTAAAAAATGGGCCAAGGACCTTAACAGACACCTAACCAAAGAAGATATACACATGGCAAAGAAGCATATGAAAAATGCTCCATGTCATCAGGGAAATGCAAATTAAAACATCAATGAGATACTACTACATACCTATTAAAATGGCCGAAATTCAGAAAACTGACAACACCAAATGCTAATGAGATGTAAAGCAACAAGAACTCTCATTATTGGTAGGAATACAAAATGTACAGCTACTTTGGAAGACAGTTTGGTGGTTGCTTACAAACTAACCATACTGTTACCATACAATCCAGCCATCATGCTCCTTGGATTTACCCAAAGGAGTTAAAAACTTATGTCCAATAACAACCTGCATATGAATGCTTATAGCAGCTTTATTCATAATTGCCAAAACTTAGAAGCAATCAAGATGTCCTTCAGTAGGTGAATGGATAACTACACTGTGGTACATCCAGACAATGGAACGTTATTCAACACTAAAAAGAAATGAGCTATCAAGCCATGAAAAGACATGGAGAAACCGTAAATGCATATCACTAAGTAAAAGAAGCCAGCCTGAGAGGGCTACATATTGTATAATCCCAACAACAGGGCATTATTGAAAAGCCAAAACGATGGAGACAGAAGTTCAGTGGTTTCCAGGGGGAGGGGGGGAGGAAGGGGAAGGAAGGATGAATGGTCAGAACACAGAGGATTTTTACACAACGAAAATATTCTGTAGGATATCACAGTGATGGCTGTATGTGCATATATTTGTCAAAACTCATAGATTATACGACTGGAAGAGTGAGTTGTAATGTAAACTATGGACTTTGGGTGATTATGATGTGTTAATGCAGGTTCATCAATTGTAACAAAGGTGCCACACTAGTGGGAGATGCTGATAATGGGGAAATATGCATGTGTGGGGGCTCGGGGTATATGAGAAATCTCTGTACCTTTGTCTCTATTTTTCTGTGAACCTAAAAAAACTGCTCTAAACAAATAAAGTCCTAATTTTAAAAAAAACAAAACAAAAACACCCTAGAAAAGATGGTCATGTCATACAGACACATGTCTGTTGGTGTGATGGTCACAAATAAGGATTTTTTTTTCCCTGCGGATTCCTTTAGTTGTTGGCTACTTGTGGAATTCTCTGTACCCCAAAGCTCTGCTGTTATCAAAGGATGTGTTTAACAGTTATCTCTTTGCTGCTGTCTCAGGCCTTCAAAATAACTTTGTAGGACATTAAAATACCATGACTATTTATGAATTGGCTTCCATTAAAGCATTTGGCACTATTCTTAAATAAATTATCTGCAAATTTCCCCTGTTATTTAAGAAAAGAATAGAGTTCCCACCTCTACAAAGAGCATCTATATATATTTAGAATTTTGAATATATTTGCCAATTTGTTTAAATTATAGGCATTGGAAATAGACTCATGAGAGAAAATTATGTGATCAGCAACAAGCCTAGGAATTTTTAAAAATTCAAAATTGTCTAGCACTGAATATTTGCAACATGTTCATGGGGAGGGAGAGAGAGAGACCTATACAATCTAATATGATCAAAACACACTTCAAGATTAAAATCTTCATTTAAATGATCTATGTTGCCTGACCTTCCTTCAGAAAGTTCAAGGCTTTTTGTGGAAAAGCCCTTCTTGGAAGGCCCTAGAGCCTAGATTGAATAGCCACTGTTCAATAGCAATTTTCTACATTCCACTCCGAGTCATGTTGCTCTGCCTTTTCAGATGTATCCTGATCATCTTTTCCTATTCCATGAAAATGTAGTGAAAGCCACCTTTCCCAGTGAGCTTCCTTCTTTGGAGGGGTTGGCCAGGTCCCTTCCCTCCCAACATCGAGCAGGGGCATCACTTCTCAGGGAGGGAGGTGGAAAGGGATCTGAGAAGGACGCAAATTCCTTGCCCAAGGCCTACATGTGGATGGGGAAATTTTCTCTTTTCTTAGCAACTCAGAGATCCTGACTGGCATCACCTCCCAGGACTCCAAATGCTTCCTTTCTTGTCATAATCCTCTTAAGTTCTTTTTTTCCCCATTCCCCTGTGATTCTGTCAGTGTTTCTCACTCATTCTCTGCTGGGCTTGGTGCCCCTCCTCCACTCTGCAAGCCTCACCAGGGCACAAGGAAAGAGGCCTAGAAGGCTTTCAAGTTTATGGCCCATTATAGGTGAATGCTGGGAGGTGTTCGCCATGACTGCGGAACTAATCAGTTATCTTAACACTAAGGACAGTAGGGCTAGTGTTTGTAGATAGCTAAATGTCACTGCTTATTTTAATTGCAAGGAAAAAAGAAAATCAGTTTTATGAATCACTGGTCAATACTTTGAACCTCCCAATCCCCACGCCCCCCCCAAAAAAAATCCACAAAATCAACCACCAGAGCACACCAATTAAGAAAGAAAGGGGAGTTCAAACTCAAAAGAAAATTCTTTGCTCAGTGAACAAAACTAAAGGCGAGGTAATCACTGCTACTGCAGAAATTTTAAATGAAACAAAGAGATGTGCCTTATGTTCAGATGAGGCTCATGAAACTGACTCTCAGATTCCATATTCAGAGTTCATCACAAAACCATGGAATGTGGATTAAGCTACTGGGAAAGGTAAAATACAAAGCAACAAGGACAGAGAAATTTTAATCATGAACAAAGATTACCATAATCCCCAGGTGGGCTTACTTTTGAAAGAAGAGGCTCTCCTACAGGACAAACATTCCTAAAACAATAGGAGTGGTGTATAAAATTAACCCAAGTATGATAGGCTAATGTTTGGTGAATCAGGATAGGTAGTTTGTAAAAGGCTTAGCCCAAATCATTGAGTACTTCACTCCCAACCACGAGTTTTGCTTGGCACATAGCATGATAAAATAGCAATCCAACAGAATGGGAAAGCAGGTTTAAGTTGCTGTGAATCCGTGAAAGAAAAAGTTTATTGAAATAGATTATCTTGGTGATATAGTTCTGCAAATCAACGAAATAATATATTTAGTGGAAACTGCAAAATCCATTTTCCTTCTTTTTCTGGGCACAGCTAGACCAAATTTCCCAGCGTCCCTTGGGGTTAGGTGCAGCCATAGAATGTGAGAAGTGATAAATGCCACTACTTGGCCTCAGCCTTAGGACACTGGGCATGTTTCATGTCTTTTCTCGTTCCAGTGGAAGGAAACTGGATAGGGGGCAACTTTGACCGATGGCAATAATGCTCTCAGGGTGCTTGTGCAAACTGAAGGAAAACACTGATGGATCTTTGAATGATCTCATGGAGCCAAGCTGCCCTTGTTGTAAGAGAAAAAACCCTCTATGTTCTTCAAGCCATCGTATGTAGCAACTGTTTATTATGTCACTTTATCTTTACTGTAAATAATACCTTTTCCTTGAAGATATAGCTTTTTCTCAGGATAATGAATGTCATATATTTGTGAGGACATAGATAATTGATAGGGGATATAGGTCATAACTGTTAAATGGGGCAAAGTTCACACATCCATAATGGCATCCAATCATAATTAATGTGAACCAATTAAGTTAACCATCCATGAATGCTAATAAATTTTAGTAATATTAATAAATGAATTTCAGTCATCATGAGCAATTAAATACACAGTTTATTAAAGGAAACTAAGAAACAAAAGGAATAAAATACCATCAGTGTTTCACATATTGAAGAGATTTGGACCTTATCTGGAAATTGTTAACATTTGATAAGTGTTGTCAGAGTTAAATATTCATTCTTAGGATTTTTACAAATTTGTTTATCCAGAAAGTAGCTTTGAAAGATGTAAAACATATTTTATATTTCATGTCTGACAGTTATGCACTTATTGAGGTCATTTTCAACCTTATTCATTTATTAACAGGTCTGCAACAAATAACAACCCTGATTTTTGTGACAACGCAAGTCTTGTCTACTAGAAATGTTTATATTTAGTTGTGAAATCTGCTTCTGGTTACTGGGGAGAGGGTAGTAAATACTGTGAATTGGTTAAGCAATAAGGGGTCTGTGTAAAAAAGTAATAGAAATTAAAAAGAGAAAGATTCTACTATATAAGTCTCCTTCATAAATAATAATGACTAATATTTATTGAGTGCTAATTATGTGCAAGACACTATTCTAAATATTTTACATATATTAACTCATTTTATCCTCACAACAGCTTTGTGAGTGGCAGAGTAAAAATCCAGCTGAGAAAGTCCTGCCCTCTTTTTTTTTTTTTTTTACAAAATATGTTTGTACTAATTTCAGAGAGAGGGAGAGGGCAAGAGGGATAAAGACATCAATAATGTTTCTCTTGCATGGCCCCTACTGGGGATTGAACCCACAACCTGGGCATGTGCCCTGAGTGGGAATCAAACCATGACCTCCTGGTTCATGGATCAACACTCAACCACTGAGCAACCCCGGCCAGGCAGCCCTGCCCTCTTAACCACAATCCTGCTCTGTCTCATAGGGACCAGCAATACTAAAAGAACAATAATTAGTAACTGGTTATATAATAAGGAACATTTTCATGTGTATTATTAAACTGAATTCTCACAGCCTATGAGGTAGAAAATATTATGTCTGTTTCACAGATTCAAAACATTTGAAGAATTCCATCACTTACCCAATGTTACATAACAAGAGATTGCAGACTAAGGGCATAGAATTTCTGAATCTGAATTTTCTAATCCTAGTGCATTGTCTTTCATTTCAACAAGTAATCAGAATTTTATTTGTCAAAAATATAAGCCAGGTCTGATAACAACTAGTTGTTTTTGCTGTTATTTCCTGTTGCATTTCCCACACATAGCACATAGTAGGGATTGAATAAAAATTTATTGGCGGAATGCAGCTCTAATCTCAGGCTGGAGTTAGTGGAATAGGGCCACTGCCTTTGCTTACACCCTAATGTACTATATAGTGATGATATCTGTGGCCTCAATTCTACAGTGACCATGCTCTCCACAAACATCCCTCAACATCCTCAGGGGGATGAGACTAGATTATCTTTGGTCCTTTGGTGAACTTGCTGACACTAATTGCACTTACAGTCCCCAAAAGATCCTCGCTTAAGAAAATCCATGTTCCTGATCACTTTGGTGATGCTAGGGATGCCTAGTTTAAACCCTGTATCTGAGCACCTTCTTATCAGCTACACTAATGGATCAGATGGTAGATCCTTAACTAGTAATTAACCTCAGATGTTTTAGACTCATAAAATGTAACAGTGATTGAGTATAATACAAAACCAATACTAATAAGCATTAATACTAAATGAACAATCTTGATAGATTCTTCAATTTATTATTTTTTCTTATACTCTGTAAAAATGAACTTAATTCAACATGAAAAATAATTCTTTTTCCAATCAGGCTATTTACCATTCCTTCTACAGCATCACGTATAGAAATCAAAGATTTATGGCGTCTTTTAAAAAATAAGTAATTACTTGCATGCATTAACTGAAGTATTGTAAACTTCATGAAAATCAGCGGTACTAATACTTCCTCTTGCTTATATGATTTGAGATGCTTTTAGTCCTTTAAGTTTTATGGAATCATGCTTCTTCATCGATGGGGCAGGTAAAGGGTAAAAAATGGAGGATACAGAAATGCATGTGAGGCCCTAGCCGGTTTGGCTCAGAAGATAGAGCATTGGGCTGTGGACTGAAGGGTCCTGGTTCTAATCCAGCCAAGGGCACATGCCCAGGTTGTGGGCTCGAGCTCCAGTAGGGGGCATGCAGGAGGCAGCCGATCAATGATTCTCTCTCATCATTGATGTTTCTATCTCTCCCCCTCTCCCTTCCTCTCTGAAATCAATAAAAATATTTTTTTTTTAAAAATTCATGTGAGGAGGAAAGTAACATAATATTGTGCTAAACTGGTAGTGAGAATGATTTTTAAATGATGTTTGTCAAAAGATAAATTAATAAATTATTTTAAATTTTAAAATAAACGTCTCCAGAATAAATAATACTCAGTTTTTAAATGTTCTTATTTGTCTTTTCAAGATATTTCAAGTTCAATGAGAAGAGCATGACACAATGTACATAAGTCAAAGTCAACAGCCATTTACCTGACCACATAAGCTGGCTTCCTGCTGCTTTGAGAACATAAAAGGGTTAAAGTGGATTGTGATGAAATTGTACATTCCACTTGAAATGACAATATTGTGGTTAATGTGAAACCACAACGTTCATTGACTTCTATGGGTTACTTTATAAGTTCAAACTATTGGTCTCTCAACAAAAGATAGATGGTGTAGTGAAAACAGATCAACACTCCCTCTGTGTCTGGATGAGGCAGAAAGTTCCAATAGTCTCCTCCAAAGGTCTTCTGAATTATTTGGCTGGGATTGCAAAATCATAGCCAGAGACCTGGCAGTAATTCCAAATAGCTTTAAAAAGGATTATCCATTGAGACCAGGCTGAATTTTTTGAAATATTGTTTCTTGATCCTGAGATATGTCCAGTCACCTTAATCTAGTATCTATGTCTTAGAATTTGATTGTTGTAGTTGTTGCCACTTCATTATAAATGAGGAAGGTATTCAGTCATCCTGAATGAGGATATTTATATGTAAATAGAAGATGTTTTGCTTTGGCAATACCACTATTCCTGGGATTGAAATGTATATGATTTCCAAGTGCTATAGGAGCCACACACACACACACACACAATCATAATTTTAAAAGAACCAAAGACACTATGTATTTTGAATATTAATTTCTTCCTATTTTATGTCCAATATTTAGTACTCCAAAAGAAACACAGTAATTACAGTCTGCCTTACAAAAACGATTCCATGTGTTCCTCCAAACCATTATTTTACAATGAATGATTATTTTAAAAAATATATCATCATAGTTCACCCAGCATATCTTATTCACAATTCCATTGTTTTATTAAGTTGTTTCCTAAAGAACATGACAAACCCTATCTAATGTTGCAAATTAATTCAAAGTCTGATCTTCTAACAAACTACCCAGAAGTGATAGTTAAAAGTGGCATGGAACCCTAGCAGGTGTAGCTCTACTGGTTGGATTGTCATCCTGCACAGCAAAAGGTGTTGGGTTTCATTCCTGGTCAGGGCACATACTCAGATTTCTGGTGGAATCCCCAGTCAGGGTATGTGCAGAAGGCAGCCTATCAATGTCTCTCTCTCTCTTTCTCCTCTTCCCTTTCTCTCTCTCTCTCTCTCAAAAAAATCAATAAAGTATATTCTTTTAAAGTGGTATGAATAAAGAATTATTAGACTCCAATAAAAATTTAAATTAGAGCTCATTCCAAGAATTTCAGACCTCAAGTTCATCATGTTTGGTGTTCATTTAATTCATTTGAGTATTCATTTAGTGTTTTCTATGGAAGGAAAATAAAGAGGCCTAAGATTACTCTCAAAGAAGTTTCAAACCAATGGGGTAGACAGATAAAGTTCTAAGAGGTGATTAACTTTAGCCTCCTAGTAATCCTGCAAACACCATCTTTGTCTCATACTTGTATGTCA
Organism: Myotis brandtii; assembly: GCF_000412655.1. NCBI lineage: Eukaryota > Metazoa > Chordata > Mammalia > Chiroptera > Vespertilionidae > Myotis > Myotis brandtii. The sequence goes on from NW_005364372.1 coordinate 2,452,836, forward strand.
TTCAGACCTCAAGTTGATTTCTGATCTACTTTCAAGGGAAGCAAATATTTCAAATTTCCATCAAATATTCTTTCTTAATTCTGTTTTAAAAATTCTTAAAGCCACCATGAGATAGCACCTCATGCCTGTTAAAATTTCCATCATCAAAAAGCCAAGAGATAATAAATGCTGGCATGGATGTGGAGAAAAGGGAACCCTTTTGCATTGTTGGTGGGATTGTAAATTGGTACAGCCACTATGGAAAACAGTGTGGAGGTTACTCAAAATTAAAAACAGAACTACAATATGGTCCAGCAATTCAATTTCTGGGAATATATCCAAAGGGAATGAAGATGTGAAATGTGATACATATATAAAGACATATATTATAACTTTTGTCCAATTAATATGCATATATGTATATATATATTACATATATTATATGTATATACACACACAACACATGCACTCACATACAATGGACTATTATTCAGCCATAAAAAGGAAATCCTACCATTTGTGACAACATGCATGAAACTTGAAGACATTATGCTAACTGAAATAAGTCAGACAAAAAAAGATAAATACTGCCCTAACCCATTTGGCTCAGTGGATAGAGCGTCGGCCTGTGGACTCAAGGGTCCCAGGTTCGATTCCGGTCAAGGGCATGTACCTTGGTTGCAGGCACATCCCCAGTTAGGGGGTGTGCAGGAGGCAGCTGATCGATGTTTCTAACTCTCTATCCCTCTCCCTTCCTCTCTGTAAAAAATCAATAAAATATATTTTTTTAAAAAGAAAGATAAATACTGTATTATCTCACTTACATGTGGAATCTAAAAAAGCAAACAAAAAGACCCACCAAACCCATAGAAAAATAATCAGATTTATGGTTACTAGAGGTGGGGTTGGGGGATGAATTGGATGAAGGTGGTCAAAGGTATAAACTTCCACTTATTAGATAAAAAAGTACCGGGTATGTAATGTACAACATGATGACTATAGTTCACAATGTTGTATGACACTATATAGGAAAGTTGTTAAGAGAGTAGCTACTAAGAGTTCTCATCAAAAGGAGAAATTAGTTTTTTTCTTTTATTATATTTAAATAAGATGATGGATGTTAACTAAACCTATTGTGGTAATCATTTAACAATATATGTAAATCAAGCTATCATGCTGTACACTTTAAACTTACACAGTGATGTATGTAAATTATTTCTCAATAAAACTAGGGGCGGGGGGACTGAGCAGACATTCAGAAAATTCTGCTTGCTGATTAAGGCTTTAATAAAATTACATAATAAAAATTAAGTTTGAGAGAAAAAATCTTAAAACAATGTAAAATATCTATTATCAAAATACAAGTAATCAGATATTGATCTTTTGTAGCTGAAATTTTAGAGTTAAAATGTTGGGATTCTTATAGAATATATGATTAAGCTATACATTATGATTCGATAAAAAAATATTCCACATTATATATGGAATTTGTGGCATAAAGTTATTACTCAGAAAAAATTATGTTTGCACTTTCATAGTCACAGCAATCCATTACTCTGCTTATATAATAGAGAAAAAGCAATTGTTTGTCACACTCTTATTAGGTTTTCCATACTGCATAAAAATGACATTTAAACACACACTTTTGGGAATGATAGTAGTAATCTATTCACAATTTTTGAGTCTCTGTATACATTTTGGCTTGGTGCTACCATATAATTGTGGTTACAAGTTGAAACAAAAATATAAAAGGATCCCTGGGAGGTAACCACCAGGAAAGTGAATTCAGCCAGTGTCCAATGTCCCAATTAATACATTCCCTCGATTTACTTATAAAACCCCACAGTAGCTGCAATTTCAGAGGTGAAGGACAGTAGGAACATTGCCATCTGCAGATCCAGTCTCTGAAAGTGAGGCAAATACCAAGATGAGACACACTGGAGAAGTAGCACAGTCCTCGGAAAGACCATACTAGCAGCAAAATGCAGAAAACATGCTGACAACCTCTGCCTTCTGGATTTCTGCAAAAATTAATACCCAGCATGTACAGAGCAAACAGCCAGTCTGCCTTAGGTACTTTGGTGGTTTATTCCTCTCAACCCCAGCATGAAATTGATACTGCTATATCCTCCTTTTATAGACGAGGAAACCAAGCCTTAGAGTTAGGTCACTCACACAAGATGACCATGAACAAGAGCCAACATTCAAATCACTGTACTCTTAGCCAGTACACTCCACCTTAAACTTTTCCAGGAGGTATTAGCCATTGTGGTCACACTATTCCTCTCTGTAAATTCCAGTGTCAGGAATTCACAAGAACAGTGGACAGGGCAACACAAACTAGCGAATGAAGAGTCATTATGGGATCATTATACAGATCCCATATGCCTCCTGTTTAGATATTAAAAATGTGGGGTCAGAGGTAGTAAGAAGTATAGTGTGGTGATGAAGCATGGAATTTGCAGTCATGTTTCTCAAGTGCCTCTGGTAAACTGGACCCCAGATAATGAACCACAGTCTGCTACTCACTTCAAAATTGGTGCACAATGCCAACAAGCCAAGGCCCTGGCAACTAGAGGCCCGTTCATTAAGATTAAGATGGATATTAGAATACTAGAGGCCCGATGCACGAAGATTCATGCAAGAATGGGCCTTCCTTCCCCTGGCTGCCAGCACCACCTTTGCTCTGGCCAGAGCCGCCTTTCTGTCTTCCCACGCTGCCCAGAGGCCCTGAGTGGCTGGGGCAGTGTGGAAAGCCCACCCCGTCCCCAGCCGCTCTGTGCCTGCATATGCAAATTAACCCATCTTTGTTGGGTTAATTTGCATACTCACTCCTGATTGGCTGGTAGGTGTTGTGAGGGTACGGTCAATTTGCATCTTTCTCTTTTATCAGTGTAGTTTGTCCCATGTAGCAGAGGAACCTAGAGACAGTGAGAGGTGTCAAGAAGGCTACTGCCAGAAATGATGGGGAAATGTCATTTTGGGAATGACTTTTTTTAAACAAAGGTAATGCCAAAGCAATCTGCCTGGGGTCACCTCTCAAAGAGAGGAGGGCAAGTTCCAGATGAGGGGTCCTTTGCTCCTGGATAGTCCAGGATGGACTGACTTGCTCTGGAGACTCCTAGGTGCTTTTTCTTCCAAGAGCCTAGTTTGCATTTGCATGATGTCCTCCATAGCACTGGTTACACATGTGTACAAACAGATCTCCCCACTGGAGTGCTGGAGGACAAGGAACATACCTTTCCATCTATGGATATACAGCACCAAGCCATGTGCCTAACACACAGACAGCACTTGGTAGTTACTGAATTAATAAATACATAAATAAACCAATCAGAGCAATCGATGGGGAAAAGCTTTACTGACCTGGAAGCAACCAAAGGTAGCCCCGTTGTTATTTAGGATTTAAAAATGCCATCCAATTTGTGGCATAAAGTTATTACTGACTATTTATTCAAGTTTTGAAATTTTGTTTCACTACCTATTCATCAGTACCTATGACAGTGCTAAAATAAAGTTACAATGAACTGAGGCATATAATGTATTATACTTAGAACAGAATGAAATGCCTCTTAAAGACATAAACTACATAGCCTGTAACTAATTATAAACTGTCTTCAAACCTCAGTTTGCTCATCTGCCAAATGGGGATAATAAATTAGCTGCACTTCATCAAAGGTTTAATCAGATTTTATATATATGCCAATTTAAACTTGACAAATGAAAGTCCTACATGATTATAATTACTACTAAATTTACTCCCTCAGAACATTAGAAACTAGTTACCAGTTATTGCATAATATATAATAAAGACACATTAAGAAATTAGTTCAGTTGCAGAGCATATAATGGCCCATAAATCATTTGTTTATATAAATGAATGTAGCTAGAGATAACAAGATAATTATTTAATGGAACAAGTTTAAAAAAATAGGCTAATTATCCAGTGGTAGAAGGCAACACATATTAACAGAGCTAAATACCTCCCCCCCTTTTTTTTTCTAGGAAAAATGAAAAGGGGAAATAAAGAGTAACAGTAGTAAATTTAATAAATGCTTGTGACATTGTAAACATTTTGCTAAGTAATATATTTCATTTCATTTCATTTCATTCTCACAACTACCCTATGAGGTGGAGACTCTTATCTGATTTTAGAGAAGAGACCAGTGCTTAGAGAAGTTAAGCTACTAGCCCAAGATCACCTATCATATTATTCAAACCCAGGAATATTGCCTCTACTGTATTTTGCCACTAAGAAATCAAAGAGGTGGAATAAAAGCCAAAATATGTAAGTTATTTCCTCCATTGTTATAACCTGGTTTTTTTGCTTAGTTTTAAGAAAATTTTTGTGGTTTTATTGTATCATGAGGCATTGAAACATCTGAACAAATCAATATCTGGACGGTGAGGCAGCTGCTTTCTCCTTCACTTCTTTGGGTTACTGGAGCAACTTTTTAGTAGATTTAAAAAAAAAAAAAAAAAGACAACCTTTTGCATTACTTAAGTCTTCCAAGGCATGCGCTGGTACAACACAAACTTCTAGTCTAGTGTCCAAACATCATGCACAATACCTAGGCAGCAGCAGCGCACTGGGCCCACTCCCACCTCAGTCCTGCTCATTTGTGTATGCTATTTGGAGCATCGGGAGGAGTGTGTATCTGGAAAAGGAGGGAGGAGGAAACAGCATGAGTGCCTGGCTGGGAGGAGGTCAGCCGAAGTTGTGCAGGGCAAGCCTGAACATGTCATTGGTGCAAACCCAAGCATCGTTGATGTTCTTCAATAGGAACAGCTGCTGGAACCCCATGATGGGGTCTTCAATGGCCTTGAGCTGGCCCACAACCGTGCTGAGGACGCAGCTGTCTGGCGCGGGCTGGTGGGCCTGTGCCGTGGTGCTGGGCTGGATTTCTGGAACGGAAGGCTAGACCACTTCTCCACAATGGCAGCCTTTCCTTGGAACTGCTGTCCTTCCCGCGTACGCCATGATGCGTCCATGAAATTGCGCCTCGTTGGGTTCTGTCGTTATCAAATAACTGGTAGTCATGTTGCATGAAGCTGGATCCAGTCTGCTCCCAAATTGGCTTGTCTCCCATTCTAGAGCGTCACCCAGCCTCGCTGAAACCCGAGGGGCTGGCCCGAAGGCGGCAGCGATGGCGGCAACCCCTGTTTTGTTTTGTTTTTTCATGGTTTGATTGGAATTGAGTCCATAGAACTGAATTTTTGAGAACTTTAGCTTTAGCATTCCCAAAAGTAACAACTTAACAAGAATATTTAGATTTGAGAAGCCTTTTAAAAAAAAAATCACACATGTATCTGTTAACTGTTTTGGATGTGAAATAACAATTTGAGAGTATTTCCTCAAACCACATGTTGTTTTCTTTTAAGGTATCTATTAAAATTAATTTTAATGTTTATCTATGTAATACATGCAAATGATATAAAAATTGAATACTATTAAAAAGCTCCCCATCCCATTCCCATGTCTCTCCACCCCCCCACACCAAATCCTGCAGCTCAAAGTAACCACTTTTCAGTAATTAAGTACATATTTTCAAATTATAAATACATATTTTTAATGTTACCTATTGATTTCCTATTATGGATGATATGAATAATGATTGAGCTGGTGGAACCCCATGATAGGGTCTTCATATACCATCTCATCTTATACCATCTCATCTCTTTCAAAAAAATACACATATACCTTCCTCATTTACCAATATAGTATATCAAAATTTTTACTTAGAACAATAACTAGTAAATATTTTTTACTATTAAGACAACAGTTATATTCTTTTTAAAAAATTATTATTTTATTGATTTCAGAGAGGAAGAGGGAGAGTCAGAAACATCACTGATGAGAGAGAATCATTGATCGGCTGCCTCCTGCATGCCCCCAATGGGGATCGAGCCCGCAACCCAGGCATATGCCCTGACCAGGAATCAAAATGTGATCTCCAGGTTCATAGGTCAACACGCAATCACTGAGCCACGCTGGCTGGGCAACAGTTATATTCTGATTATGTTTCCCCTCTCACTAACCTTTTTGTTTTGCCTAAAGTTGTTAATTTCATTGATTTAACACTGGTTTATATACTTCTGGCTATTTTTTCTCCAAATGCTATAACAGATTTGTCAAAACTCATCAATTTTTATGGACATCAAATAATCTATTACTTTTGAGTGTTTTGTTTTTTTCTCTTGAAGTCCTCCCTCCAAAGTTTCTTTCAGTCATTATTTCTTGAAATAGGTTCTCAATTCCTTGCTCTCTCTCCTCTCCTTCAGGTACCCCTTATGATTTGGATATTGCTATGCTTGATGTTGTCCCAGAGGTCCCTTAGGCTCTCCTCATTTTAAAAATTATTTTTTCATTTTGCTTCTCTGATTGGGTGTTTTCTGCTACCTTCTCTTCCAAATCTCTGATTCAGTCCTCTGCTTCATCTAGCCTAATGTTGATTACTTCTGGTGCATTCTTCATTTCAGATATTCTTCATTTCTGACTAGTTCTTTGTATGGTCTCTGTCCTTTTTTATGGTTGCTTTCTCTTGGTTGAAGTTCTCACTAATTTCCTCGATCATCCTTATAACAATTGTTTTGAACTCTGTATCTGGTAGCTTGCTTACCTCCATTTCATTTAGTTCTTTTTCTCCTCCCTCCCAGAGCTTCCTGTTTCAATCTGGATTGATTGCTCTCTCTAAACCAAATACCTTCACTTCTTCTCTCTTTGGTTGCATTGTTTCCTGGACTCCATGAATACTTGTTTCTTAGTTTACTTTCTGGTTCTACTTTGCTCTCTTATATCCTTTCATAATGATTTTGATAAGTTTCTGGCAAGAGGACAGAAAAGTATGCATGTTCAATCTGCTATATTTAACTAGAAGTTTCCAAATCATATTTTCTTCAGAGACTACTTACATTGATGTAGCTTTTGACAATAGAGTTGTCTTTATTAAACACACACACACACACACACACACAGCACCATAGTGAGTATACTGCAATTTAAAATAATCACCACCAGCAGTTAATATGTAACTGAATAGATTATGTATATAATCTGATCATTATGTCTACCCGATATTCAGTTATATAACTTCCCAGTGGCCTGCAGTTAGGTGAAATGAAGACAAAGTATTCCATGCTACTTTTCAGAATCTGTGTCAGCATTTTAAATATGGTTGAGTAAAACCAAGCTCTAGTCAACTTCACTCCAATACAATTTTTTCCCTTCAACACATAAAGCTTTTGTTGCAATCAATGGCTGTTTCTTTTGCTCAAGAAATATGGCAGAATCAACCTCATCATTATTAAAAAAGAACTTAATGACGTATGCACTCACAAAATAGTTATAATTTTACATTATATGTTTGATCAAAAAATCAAATAGGGAGTTAGACATTAAATATGACTAGATATAGAGGTCAAAAATTGAACATATCAAGATAAAGCATTCCACATTCCTCTGGAATTAGATGTGTTACAGAATTTAGAAGTTTTCATATTTTAGAAAAGTTAATTTACTGTATATCATGTAATAACAGAAACTGATTCAGCATTCTATACTCCATAATATTTCTACATTAAAATGAACATTAATACAAAATGGAAGCATAAAGACTGTAAACAACCTCACATTTATTCAAGTCAGGTTTTAGTGCCAATCTTACAAATTTTCCATTTTCAAACTGGATTGCAGGTAAGAGATTGTGAACTATAATTACAGAAAAGAGCAAATTATGATTACCTGTAGATTGTCTGCCTAGAAAACCTCAGAGAATTAACCAGCAAGTTATAGTAGGAAAGTTACTTTTTAAAAAAAGATAAAGCAAAATATAAGAATCACCACTACACGAGGAGGCTTTTAGTTTCTGCAGGTAAAAGTTTGAGAGAAGATTCCCTATAACTATTAGTGAAAAAATGTGAACTTATGCCTTTTCCTCTTAATAATAAATTAGGTTGAGTCTACTGTACATGAGGGATGGGTGTAAAGAAAGAATGATAAATTAGCTATTATTTAAATAAATCTACTAAGTGCTTCTAGGTACATGGTATTACATTAGGAAATAATAATGCCCTTTAAAAGAGTTTAAAAAATCTCTGACAGCAATGGTGGCATTTAGTATAGGATATTGAAGTAATTAAATGAGAAAAGATATTCTACACTACAGGGCTCTGAATCTTGTTTACTTTGGTCCCATTCAGGATTCATGTAACCTACCCTACCTGCTCCACCCCTTACTGAAGACATGCAGGGAAGACCTGGAGAGGAACTGCTAAACTGTGAAATCTGAGCACACTCAAAATAGCGCACCCTTGAGTCAATGGTTCTTTAACCACAGCTGCAGGTTAGAATCACTTCTCCAAAGTCTTTTGGGGAACTTTCAAAATCCGAATGCCCAGGCCACATCCCAGACCAATGAAATCAATCTCTGACTGTTGGGCCCAGATAACAGGATTTCTGAGACCTTCTCAAGAGAATGTGAAAAGTATAGCCAGGGTTAAAAAGGAATGAGACTCAAGGGAGAAGCCAAAGGATGTAATGACCATGTGTCAAGATGATGCATTTAACTTCATGGCAGCTGAGCAAGGACTACCAGACAGCACCCTTAGAGATGCCTCAGCACAATGCCTCCTGGGTATTTGGGTAGAACATAATGGAGTAAGGCATTTTTCTGATTTTTTTTTTTTTTTTTTTTTTTTTTGCTGTTGAACATTTAACAGTTTAAAATGGGAACAAAAGTGAAAGAAAAAGAATGGGCAGACCTAAGAATTATACGAAGCTCAAGTTCTGATGCAGACACAGCCAGATTTAGATGTAATGACTCCCATCTTGCTAAAATCTACAGTACAGCACTCATAGTTGACTAATCATCCAAATGACAAAAGGACTTCTAACACCCCCCCCGAGTAATTAAAAAGAAAAATCTTTAATTTTTTTTCTGATTTAGCTTTAATACCAGCTACTCTGCTCAACTTCTGTGTATTCATGTATTAGTATGTGCAGAAACCTTATATTCTTGATTATTTATGCCATTAAGTTTCCGATGGTAAGTTTAGTTGGGCATGGAATTCTTTGGCAAAATACTCTTAGATATGGAAAATAAACTTGAATTTCCAAATGGAAACTATCATCAGAATTAATCTGTCTCTCCCATAATTTGTGTTTGGAGTATCTTCCTTGAAACTTGGTTTGCTGTTTGTTGGCTCTAAAGTTTGTTCCTGCGGAACTGCTCAAACCCACCTGTGGAGTGACCTTAGAATTAGCACTTTTCCATCAGGATTATTGGGATGATTAAAGATTAATTCAAACACACGCACACTCAAAAGCCAGTGAAAAGAAAGCCCAGATGAACTGTAATCTTGTCTCCGCCAACTCCATCCAACTGAAAGCCGCAGAGTTTAGCCAGAACCAGCCCAGTCACCAGCCAATAGGTAAGCCATTCGATTCTCTACTAGAATATTCTAGTTCCTGGGACAGATCCAAGCCTTTAATACCAAATTAACAGAATATGCTACTTCCAAACACAAAAGACTCTTTGCTACATGTCTTTTTTTGGAAAGTCAAAAGCATAGTCCTTATTTGGAAAGAAACCTAACCAGAACCTTCCAACTGGATCCTCTCTCCTTTCCTCTTCCATTCACTCACTACTTCTGTCTGTGCAAATGCTCACGTGAGCATGGTAGAACATAAATTATGGCTAACAGTTTGACACCATTGTTTTATTAACAAATGCAATTCATAGCAAAATAATTAAATAGGGACACACAGTAAAATAAACATTCCAATGACCTTTTAAATCGAAGAAAAGTTCTGCTCTAAAAATAAAGGGAAGAACAATGCAATTACACGAGAGTGCTCGTACAGACTTGCTGAATATGTGATGAGGCCTTGACCAGCCAGCCAGTTGTCTCATCTCTTCCATCCCAGAAAAGGCTGAAAAGAATAGGACAGCTGTAGTGTCCCGACTTTGAGACTCATTGGTGAATGGAATGACAGATGTAGAGCCAGAGCCCCAAAGTGGGCAGGACCTCATCCCTGACAAACAAAAGAGGATGACAGACTTGGAGCCCCATTTACTTCAATTAAAAAAAAAAATTGAAGCCAGCTGTCTTTATATATAAGATACTGGTATAAGGCAGTATTTACTGATAAGGTCTCAGAACATCATTTTACCTGATAATCCAAGCAAAACACCAACAATTCGTTTTTCCTTAACTCATTAGTATTACCTTTTACTTCCATCTATATTTTACTAGAAATGTATTGTATGCTACTGCTCCATTTTTAGCCTTATCAAATGTGTCTAATAATAAGGGCCGCTCTGTGTGTGTCGTAGGTTTACCCATCAAAAATCTGAAAAGTAAAAATTGTAATCCTCAAAATGTTCCACCTCTGTTACATGTATCTTCTTATAATCCACCAAAGACCCCTAGTTGTGTGTTCATGCAACTCCCAATGGATCCAAAGTAATGATTTGTACAACTCATTAAACACATATTCAATTCTCAACCATATGTTGTGTTGGTGACACCCTGCACTTTTGCTCTCCTACTCAGGGACTACAAATATCTTGAAATAGGCATCTATTGCTTATGTTTGTCTGGAGTAGGTACTTGACAAATAGGATAATTCGTAAATCTTATCTCACTGGATCCTCAGAGCTATGTTATGGAGTTGACAGGGCAAGTAATATCCCTATTTTATTAATGAACAAACTGAGGCTCCAGCAGCTTAAGTGATATGTTATCTAACCTCATACAGAGAATCAGTCAAATTGAAAACAGAAATCAGTTTTCCTGATTTGTAGTTTAGTCATATTTACAGCTTCTCCAAATGTATGGAAAGGCATATCGATTATAGAAGTATTTTTATTCACAATTTCTTTCAGAGATCAGTAAAAACAAATGTCCCAGGGACAGAGACAATAACTGTAAGTAGTTGTCAAAAACTTGGTATTGTATCTAAGCCATAGATTTCTGAAGGTTAAGTTCTGATGATTCTTCATGTTGCAGTTCTTTAATAGAATGAACACAACCATCAACACATTTGCTTTGCCTTGACAAATAGCTTTAGAAGATGAAGACTTTATTGAAATAATGTAGAAAAACATGCTTAAAAATGTGAACTACATAAGAGTAAAATAAAACATACAATTACATTTAAATAGTCAAAGTAACAGTGATTCTGACCCAAGGAGGTAAATGTATGCATAAAATTTAATGTCCCCACTCATTATTACATAAAGCTGTATGAATATCACACCTAAAACCCTACCCACATTTATTTGAAAGATGGCTTTAAGCTCCAGGAATTTCATGCAGTTAGAAGTTGACTTTCTATAGAAGAGAGAATAAGGCTAATGAGTAAATGTTAAGTATAAGGCACTGCTAACACTACAGAGGTAAATATGTAATTATATATATTTCTAAAAGTGGGATAAATCACACATTAAGTTGTGTCATAATTCAAGGACTTATAAGAAGCAATAAGATATACTTGACAGTCTTTGGATAATTACTTTTAATTAACATGCCTATATTATTAAAAATATGAGACTATTTTATTCAATACAGGAAAAATACGAATCTTTAAAGCTGGAGGAGGGCAACCACTGGAAAAAGGAGAGGTTTAGTTCTTCTGCCTACCCATAAAAGCTAAGTCTAGACATTCATAATGATACCCATTAATTGGCCATTTTAGCTAAAATATGTAAATTGTCTACATACACTTCTCAAAGTACATAACTGCCAATGCTATTTTCACTTTGGTCAAGTCTACACTGGCTACCAAAATGAAGTGGATAATTAAGACCATTATTCTGATAATTTAGATCAAACATTAATTAAGGTAAAAGCAGATTAATGGGGGAGGGGAACTTGAATTGGAATATAAATGTTTCTTTTGTGTTCCATAAGCATGTCAAAAAGATTTTCAGGTCCTGGTTGGTTTGGCTCACTGGATAGAGCATCAGCCTGAGGACTGAAGGGTCCCAGGTTCGATTCTGGTCAAGGGCATGTACCTTGGTTGCGGGCCCATCCCCAGTAGGGGGTGTGCAGGAGGCAGCTGATCAATGCTTCTCTCTCATTGATGTTTCTGACTCTCTATCCCTCTCCCTTCCTCTCTGTAAAAAAATCAATAAAATATATTTTTTAAAAAAGATTTTCGGTTTCTTGTATTGTTTTTGAAATCTGATTTCAAAACACTTAATATATGTTATTTCTATAGCAATTCCTTAATCAGAACCTCAGGTTCTTCAAATTCCCAAGTTGCCTAGGTAATATAATAGCATTTTAGAATTGTTTATACTAGCATTGACTTAGATCTCATTTTCTAAGTTCACAGACAATACTCATAAGATTTATGGACATTCTGAACTAAAAAAAGAGTCACTGAATTTTTTTAAAAACGAACAATGAGAATATATTCTTTTTATTGGCATTATAGTTGGGTAGAAGAATGCCCTTCAACCAGAAGTGAGCTGAAGCAATTTAGAAGTGCAATGATGTTCATAATTTACTAAATGAGTGGGGAGAGAAGTATATGTATGTGCATGACTAAACAAACAAGCAAACAATTATATCCTATATCTACCCATCTATTTAGATATACTATGTCACTATCTATCTATCTATCTATCTATCTATCTATCTAAAGTTAGAGAACCTAAGCACAAAATGGTAACAATGTTAACATAAATGAAAGGAATGTGGGTGTTCACTGAAATTAAATGTTTCATTGTAGTATTATTTCAACTTTTCCACAGGTTGAAAATTTTCAAAATAAATAGTTGGGGGAAATACACATTTTCAGCTTTACATAGAATAACTAATAAATATTCAGTACCCATCAAACACCCATGAATTTGATACCCCTGAGACTGAAAATTCTGTGGTACCTCATTTCTTAAAACCATACTGTGAAATCTATACTAAAGATTCTTTCCAGTAGGCCTTAAGTGAGCACTTTAAAATATTCCCAAGGTTTCCCATGCAGGGTATAGTTAAAGAGCATTCCACTTGAGATCCTTGCCTGAAAGGCCCTATAGAATTGCAAAGTATCATTATTAAGCAAATGTTCCTGGGCCCTTGGGTGGTTCACTTAAAACACATTTCACTGTATTGAATATTCAGTGCCAGAAGCACACTGTTCAGTGTTAAGATTTGCAATTTAAACCCAATTGGGAAAAGTAAAAGGTTCTTGTAATTTGCCTATACGGTATTGCATTGATGCAGTAGCTTTCATTGATAATTAAGTTCCAAAAATATGAGTTAGATTGTGTGAACAATGGAGGAAAGCTAACCTTTCTATTATAGCCTTCGCTCTTGACTTCTTGTATTTAAGATTACAGATGCTCCATTAAATCGATTTTGTGTTTAATCTCCTCTTGAAAAACAGTGAATGCAAGTCCCCAACTTTCTTCCCTTTGAGAAAACCCAAGTATTTGACAATGAAAACTACAAGGTTCAAACCAGATGATTAACACCGCCCACTGGGAATAAGAAAAGTTTAGTGGGTCTCTTTTTGGGTAGTTTTCCTCAACTAACTCTCAACTTTCCTCAACTAACTGGATTGAAATGTGAAAATATATTTCACACTAGATTTTTTTTTTTTTTTTTGAGGAACCAGATTTGAGAGGACGGGGGAGATGTTTAAAGTGTTAAAATTAATTAAGTTCCCTTTAAATACATAGATATGCTCTTTTTGAGAGAGAGAGAGAGACTTTTCAACAGTAATGTGACTTTTAAAAATAGTTTCATTCAAATATCTTCCCTGAAACCTAGGTGTTTGTTTGTTTGTTTTGCACTGCTTTCAAATGATTTACAACCCTCAGTAAAATATAAAACATGCAAAAATATTCAGAGAATTGAATTGAACAAAAAAGTACCTAAAACCCTATAAGACAGGAAACTATCATTCTATGCTTGATTCCCTTTTGAATTTGGGCGGGAGCAGTGAGACCCACCTGCCCAGGTCGGCTCTGAATGAGAGGCGAGGGCTTTCTCTGGTCCCCGTCTATCCAGCCTCGCTTTCTCAAGCGCCACCGGCCCGGGAATTACTCTCCAGCCTGGGGTCAGTCTCAAACTGTGGGCTTCCGGCCAGAAAATCCAGTCGGTACTCAATAGAGAGGTGACCTTCCAAAGAGGTAAAACTACCTTGGCAGTGAGTGCGCCTGAGATCCCGGGGTGACCCTCTCCCACGCGGTCAGGGAGCGGAGAGAAGGGCGGGGGAGCCACGACTCCTAAGTTCGGTACCCGCCCCGGCAGCCTCGGCACCGCGTGGGAACGAGTTAGAGACGCAAAGGACCGGCTCCCACCCCGGACCGACTTGAGCAGAAACTCGGGGGCCAGGCCCAGCCATCTGCATGTTAACGAGCCTTTGGGTGGTTCTGACAGATTATCGCCGACAGAGAAACGAGCATATACATTTCCTCGGGATGCTTTAGCCGTGCAGGCCGGCAACATCTGGAGGGGAGACCGGCAGGACGGGAGATTCAACTACGGCCCGGTGGGGTGGTCCCCGGCCGCCTGACCTGGCCGCGACCCCCC
>NW_005364372.1:2468216-2472390 GCF_000412655.1 Myotis brandtii
CGCCTCTTCCTTCTCTGCCCGCATCCAGCCCTCGGCTCTGGCCTCGCGGTTTCGTAGCCCGTCTCCTGGCCGGACCCCTTAGCCGGCCCTGGCCCAGAAAAGGGACTCAAGGCCTTTGGTAAACTCTGTAGCGCAAAACGGCACGGGGCGCGTGGAGCCTCGTGCGCGGAGCCTGGCGGGTGCTGATGCTTTCGGAGATTCTGGGACAGTCGGGCCCCCAGGTGTTACCTCCAACTGAGGTACAAACTGGGCCATATCAGGGCTTTTTCACGTTAACACCGGGTGGTTATTTCCTTCCGCAGACTTCTAAACCTACAATGTTCCCACCTGTGTCTAACCGTGTGGGAATTCCTGTTCTTAAATATTAGGTAGCTAAAGGAGAAAGAAATTCCAATCACGGAAGCTTGAATTTAAGAAATAGTTGTGATTTGTTGGTAAGTCAACAGCAAATCACCTGATAAAACTAGTATCGAAGGCTTATCTTGAAACTTTAAATACTATATGTTAATTGGCTTGTTTTCAGTTAAATCTGCTAAAATCTATTACAAGACTGAAATTTGAACCAAATACTCTTTAATGACCTAATATCAGTAGGTCGATAATATCAATAGTGCAGGTGTCCTTTAGCAACAACAAAATGCTGCTTTTGGTTTGACTTTGGCTCTTAATGGTTTGCTGCACACCTCTTCTTAGAGTTTGATTAGTATGCCAGGATTGTAGAAATCACTGACTTCCTTTTGTCTCTAAGCTTAGAGGACTTCTTGAACCAATGGAGACAAGGTTATGAAGTGGATCCATAAGCCCTTCCAACATTTTTATCTAGAAAGCTTCGAGTAAACTGACCCTGGATAATACTATCAAATGGTCCCATTTTTGCAACAACCGCTTTTTCCAGCTTCGTGGGGGTGGGGGTTGGAGGGCTCACCTACGTTAAAATAGACATACTCTACAAAACTATCTGAAGCACCATCTACAGAAAAACGAGAACTTTCTGTCCTTAATCGCTGCCCGTTGGGCGGCAGTGAGCGGTCCATTTCAGGGCTGTAAATGCTTAGTGCAGACTGCAAAGTGGCAGGCTTTGGTTCTTCCAATGTTTGCTTTCTTCAGTGCCCATCAAAGACCCAGGTGTTTGCTTTACCAGGCCCCATTGGAAAATGTTTTTAGAGCAATTACAGGCATGGTCGTCATCAGTTCATCTTATTCCCTTCACCTGAAGGAGCATCGCAAAAAATGTGAAAGGAATCCTTTAAATAAAGACAAAGGGGAGGGGACACTACATTGACTATTGGGGAGTAAGTGCAGACACCTCAAGAGGAAAAGGTCTGATCCTTACTCTCCCACCCGCTGAAGTCCTGCAATCCCGGGTCTTGTTTTGAATTAAAATGGGGCAGCCTCCTTTGATGGCCAGCAGGGTCCCTGTTATTTAAGATGGGGAATCCTCAAGGCAGCATTGGGGGAGGGGTGGTGCTAAGGGTTGTAGGAAAATGCCTCCTCAGTATCTGAGCAACATTTATTGCTTCTCCAGAGTCCATAAGCAAAATCAAGATTTTATTTCCTCTCAAATAACCTCTGCTGAGTACTGGAGTCGATACTTGTCAATCCTTAAATAAAAACGTGTCCCCTGTACCGTCTAAGATGGGTGTTTCTGTCTGGACTTGGAAGAGGGACTTTGAATAGGGTAAGGGTAGATGCCCTTGAACCCAGTGATTAGGGCATCACGTCACGAATTTCCTAGAGCTGATGTGGATATTTTAAACACCGTCCAAAGTGGGGGCGGCGTCTGTTCCGTGTGTCCCACTCTCTGTAGGCTTATATCCTGCCTCTTAACCCAGTGCCCCTCTATTTAAAGGGGGGAAAGAGCCTAAGATGGTGCATAGACGTGAGGCCATAAACAGCAGTGATCCATTTCGTAGCCTGGGTTGTCGAAATTAATCACTGTGATGCCTTCTGTTTCCATCTAGAACTCCCCAGTCCCCAGCAAAACCCTCTCTGTCTTTTCTGGAGAAGGAAACTGGGCGTGTGCAGCCAGTCGGGCCGGGACCATGGCGAAGTCTTGCAAAACTCCCTGCCACCAGGCGTGGAAGATGTTTAGAAATGACCTGGCTGCAGCGTTCGTGTGTAGGGATGAGTGGGGTGTGGGGACGCTAACCCTAAACTAGGAGGGCTGCTGGGGCAGGACTCACCCCACAGGCTGTGCAGGACCAAGCAAATGCGGGACCCGCACCACACCTTTTGCTGTGGCCAACACACAGGTCCAGTCCAGTTTGGTTCCCAGGGAAACTGCGGGCTGATTCAACTTGACCCAAACGTGTGATTCATCTCATTTACCGGGGAGACTGGGGCCGGGACTCCCTTCATTTTGGAGGCACTGGCAAGTGTGGGGAGCTGTGGGCAACAGCTTGTGTGTGTAGGTGTTGGAGCACACATTCGATTTCCAAACATCTTTTGAAGTTGTCTTCTCATTCGTAATTTACAAACCCACTAAATTACAAGGAGCTTGGTGGCCTTATCAGATCCCTAAATGTACTGGCAGTTTCCAAAATTAGCTGCTTTACTCTCACAACGCTTTGCTAGCCTGGGTGAACTCCCCATGCAACCCCTCTTCTAGGAGACACCAAGTCAAGAGATATGAGTTACCTATAGAATATGCGTGGCGTCGTTTTTTTTGAAATAAAGTCACAGGGAAGCACACAAAAACATTCCAATATACTTGGCAACCTCTTTCAAGGAAGCAAGTATCTTTCACATCCCCACGGGAATGACTTGCCCTCGTGTCCTCAGAGTGGCTTCTGCCATCCCTACTTCTTAAGAAAAAAACAACTTAGTGAAAGCCCTGCACCCAAGTTTTGGTTGGGATTCAATATTCTAAGCAAAATATGCTCAACAGATGATAGCAGGGATGCAGCCAGAAAACAACTCCAGCTATTTAAACTGCCAAATGAGACATAAAGCTGCATTGTAAAAATCATCTGGAAAACAGGTTTTCCCATTGAAGTCGCTACGTGTTAATTACTGTGAGCTGGAAGGCTGGAGATCGGAGGCCTGGAAGCCGACTTTCACCCCGCATAGTAAACGGGGAAGTGCTGAACCGCAGCCAGGGGCCCTGCTCGGACTCATTGCCATGCATGCCTAGACATTAATATGTGTTCATGGAGGGCTCGTACAGTACGAGGTGTTATTTCCTTATAAAGAAACACCAGGTCTCGCTTTCCATTCTTCTTACAAAATTATTCACATTATTTATGCTACATTGAGCGATCTAATTTCTTCGTGATAGTCAGCTAATTGCTCTGGCAGGTAATTAGAAGCGGTTTACAACGCAAAGGGCTTTTGCATTGCCCCTCGGATTATTAAATTGCGCTGTAAATTATACCATCTTTGCTGGGGGAAAATTCTTTTGAGCAAGTTCTCTTCCTGCGATCCGAGGTGAGACTCAGAGTCGAATGATTCTAAAGCACGCGATTTTGTTCGTGTTCACTGGGCCGAAATAACGTGGCCATTATGGCCTGAAATGGGCCAGGTTTGCAGCGAGCTTCCTGCGCGCCTGCAATATCCAGCAGGCATGTGGGAAAAGAACGGCTTAAATGGGGACATCTGTTCAGTGCTGCTCATCTTACTCTTACAGCCAGGTCAGGTTAAGAGAATAACCTGTTCGCCACCTTTTCTCCTGTTAATAAGACTATTAGAGGAAAAACGCGAGCACACACAAACAGCACTAACTGAGCTGCCGTATCAGCAAAGAATGAGACACACAAAGGTAGCAGCTGAGTGACAAGAGGAACTGTAAAAAACACCCATTGGGCTATTTCAGGGGAAATCTACATAACTTCTGTCAGAAACAAAAATGGAATACGTGCGCTCAAAAATGCTCTCTACAGAAATGGGTTTGTATAAGGGATTTTAAGAACTCAACAAAGAGTGGTTTATTTTCAAGTTTTTATTTTCATAAAATTGACCTAAAGGTAAATGCCAGTGGCAGTTTTTCTTTCTTTCTTAAGCTTTCAAGTATTCGTAGGCCCAACACTTTTCGTTGTTGCTGTTATTTTGATCCGGGTTACCTCTCAGGGTCCCTTGAAAAACCCCAAGTGGGCGCATCCTAGTTTGTTCCCTGATTTTAGAAAAGCGAACTGTATCCCCTTTCAAAACTATCACCACCCCCCAAATATATATATAT
>NW_005364372.1:2472524-2473999 GCF_000412655.1 Myotis brandtii
ATATATTTGTAACCCGTTTGTAAGCCTTGTACTATGACGTGAACACATGTGTGGTTAAAGCCAGAGACCCGGTGCAGCGCCTAGATTATTTGTAATTAAACACAATTCCCAAAGTAACATTTATCTTCCCGAAACTGCGATTGCAATTGTCAACCGTCTGGAGGAGACCACGGGGTAATCTGGGAGCATTACCTCCTCTAGTAACAGAATGGAATGAAAAGAAATCAATAGCGCTGAGGTTAAGAATTTAGTAGTTTTTAACTCTGCATGTTAGCTGTGAGAAAGTGATATATAACAACAGAAGAGAAAACAGCCTAAACAAATCCATTCTAGGAAAACAGTCAGAGGAACTGGTCCGAATGCCTCAGCCTCTGATTCTCTCTTGCTTTGCAAAACAAGAATACACACACACACACACACACACACACCCCATAAACACCATTCACCCCAAAGGGGCAAACTCTCTTTTCCTCACACGTTTTCTTCATTTGCACGATGAAGGGGGACCATGAAGTGCTGTGGAATTCATTATCAATTTCATCTGTGGGCTGGCAGAGATGAATATGAAAAATACCATAGAGTACACGCCTGCCTGTAGAACCAGCACTCAGTCATATCAACATACTATGAGGACATGAAATTATGCATGTAGAGAACAAGTAAGGAAATATATTTTTTTCTTCCGTTACTAGAGAGAGATACCAGTTTAGATACCATTTTCCCTACCGATGCCTATGAATGTACCTACATATTCATAGGATAGATGCGTGGAGAAAGTCCTCCTTGTCTTCTGAATTTGAATGCCCCAGTGAATCAAAGCACAAAACAGGGGATATCCTAAGTTAGATGAGAAAGTCTCTTAGTTAAAGCCATCTCTAACTCTGGGATTTTTTGAAGTGGCAGAGAATAAAAAATATTAAGCAGTGGGATGTGGAAGAAAAATATAGAGCCAATTAAGGGGGGAAAAAAGGATGCTTTTTTGAGTGGTCCCAGGTACCCAAAAAGAGTCCCCCAGGCAAGGCTTTGCACCCACTCATAGAGCCTGTGGGACAGATCAAGTCACTATGGCTTTGCTGTGGTCAACAAATGCATCCAATTAAGCAGGACCAGGGAAGGAAGGGCTCGGCTATAAAATTGGCCGGACAGTTTGAAACCAAATAACCTCACTAATAGGGGCTATTGTTCAGCGTGGAAGTTCCCATTTTCCAATCAGGAAAACACAGCCCTCTCTGGGCTCTGCCGCCTGATCCCTTCCCTCCTACCGCTCCACAATCTACCACCAGCGAGAGCTTTTATTGCCTCCCTTCCCAGGAAACGTTAGGCAACTCCCTAGTCAAGCCGCCCGCAAGCGGGAGTGGACAGCAAGGGGCACCCCCTCAGGAACCCACAGGTCCTTTTCAGCAGGAAAGAAACTGTCCAGTGAGCTCCGCACCAGGAGACACCCCTAAACTGGCCCGGCCCGGGCCCGCCCGGCC
>NW_005364372.1:2474290-2477871 GCF_000412655.1 Myotis brandtii
CGATTTATTTATTTTTTCAGTGCTCTGTATGTACCGGACCGGACCACACTTACGTTGAAAACCGTATTTGATGTAGATGTGATGCCGGACACTTGAAAGCCTGGAGAACTTTGATGTTTTCGACTATAAATCCCTAATTGTACTTCAATGGTTACAAATAGCTTTATTTACTTGTCGCTGTGCCTACACATTTTAATCTATTTAACCCAACAGCAGAGGCATATTTCACTCCCCACTCTCTGAAAAGGAAAAGCAGGGATCGAGGCCTCTAATTTGCTTTAGGACCTTCTATGCCTTTGGCTTCGAAAGCATAACCCGCTCCAAGTCGCAACATTGACTAGTCTTCAAACCCGCCTGAAACACACACACACACACACACACACACACACACACACACACCTCTCTCCTTTTCTGCTCCATCTAAGGAGATGTTGATGTATATTGTAGCTGCAAGGTGTTAGATATACTTGAGCAAGTTGTTCCCGGGATGTAAATTAGGTCCCAAAAGCTGTTGTCCAAATCGAAGAAACAGAGAAATTAATCTGGGAGACTATCCATCATCACCGGTAATAAAGAGAAGGACATGGATGAGACAGATGATATGATTAAGGGGCTGTGGTCGTTTTAATTAACTTTTTGCTGTCCTGTAATGATCAAACTGGTCACCAGACCCGGTCAATAAGCATGTTAATATCAAACAAATAAAACCAGGGATGATTAAAAACCTCCTGGTTTATTAAATTTGAAATTCAAATGAAATTTATGCTGCAGATGCATACAGAATGCTAATAGATTTTAGCTTTATTGGAAGTGGATCCCACAGATTTGTAAGAAACAGCAGAATAGCCATCTACCCCTCTCTGCCAGCACATTAAACTTCATATGGAGTGGGGGAAACTTTTAATTTGTTAGAAAGCCTGCTCTTACCTTCCTCCCCCTTTCCCGTCCAGACCTCTATAGTATCATGGTATAATACTCAGGAGTAAGGATCAATATCAAAAGGTAAACTGAGTTCTATGCAATGTGAAATGTTTTGCTAGACAGGCTGTATCTACAATGAATTTCAGACGTTCCCTTATGTGTGGGGGGGAGTGGGTGGGGGGGAGGGTAAAATGATGGAGTCACTTGTGGAACGTAGAGAAAAAGGTGCCATTAGGCTAGTTTCACTGGAACCAGAAGCAACATTATTGCTGTTTTAGTGTTTGGTCCATTATATAATTTTCTTTATCTTTCCTTTTTTACTCTGGCTGTCTTACCTTGTAGGACAAGCAATAACCACTTATTGGGAGGGTAGTCTAAGAAAAAAATGCCCTTTGACCAATACTAGTACTATGAAATAAATACCCAACTTTTAAAATGGGAGTAAATGGAATAAATATATAGTTATATAATCTTCTTATGAAGAAAGATCCACATATAACCTCCTGTGAAAACCCCCCAAATGCAAGCCAACCTTATGTGAATTGAAGAATCCACACATACTTTGTGACCCATTGTCATAGGAAGAATTCATGATTCTAAAGTGAATTTATAGAAATAAAAGACTTAGAAGTAGGTATCTCAAAACAGTAATTTTTCAAGGAACAGTGGTTAATGCCTCTGTTTACTCTCAGAATCAGCATTTAACTTTTTGACAGTCCTGCCTCACTTCCTTCCAGAAGATAGGAAGATAAAAAGATTAAATAACTATTCGTAAAGGGAGTCTTCCCTCAAAGCTCCCCCCACAAAACCTTGGAGGGTGCCGGTATTGATTAGAATTAAGCCCTAAATTTGAACAACTGTGTATTAGGTCCTTAAAATGAATATCATTATAGAAGAAGACCAAAGCAATGAAGTTAATTCTCTTTTATTTGTTAAACGGAGTTCCCTCCTTCCCCCACCCCTTCCTCCTTCTGGGCTGGCCTGTCACGCCTTCTCAACACGCTAAAATCATTCAGAGTGGCTTGCAGGGAGAAACACGACATTTATGGTAAGCGTCAGCCTTCAGAGAAAGAAAGCAGTTCATTAATTTACTTCACACTTACTTCAAAGTCGGAGAGTGTACCTTACCCCCTTAATCAATAGATATGATGTACAGTCAATATCCCAACAATGTTGAAAAGGGGTCAGAAACACACACTCTTACACCACAACATCAGCCTCAACTCTGCTCAATGAAACTTACACAAATTACTACCTGACTTTGGATTTCGGTAAACCCCAGGAGGGCTTTTTTCTTTCTTTTTCTTTCCATTTTTTTTTTTTTACATCTCTAGAAGCTCTGAGAGTGTTAAAAAAATGTTTATCTAGTAAAAACCAAACAATTCTCTCAGCTAGTAACATTTTAATCAATTCTGCTTTAAAATTAGATTTCTGAGAGCATTTATAACTGCTTAGAAATATGAATTACTTAAAAAAAAACCAAATGAATATTCAATAGGGCGCCAAGGGCTGTGGACTTTTTGCTACACTGGTGTGGTGCTTTCTGTGGTTTAAGATGTTTCCTTGTGGTGGCAGTGAAATTGTAATGACATTTCTGAAGGCAACTAGTAACACAAATGGAAGCAAGTGACTAAAACCCACTGAATTTGAACTGAGTGCATCTATTAACATGCACACGCATTCACAGATATCTGGCCCAAACACTATCAGACACAGATGCCTCCATATATGTGTTCCAAGATTTGTCAAAACCTTGTCTCCATTCTCAGATAAATAAAACCCATACATATCAATCAAAATCCTAATTTTTCCCCTCAGAAAGAGGCAGTGGTGATTTCCTGTGAAGACTCCTAAATTCCACAAAACGCTCCTCAATTTCTCACCCCAAGGAAAAACAATGCTCTCTCGCCCCTTTCTCTACCTAATCCTTTTGTATTGAAATTTACTCATCGCCATGGGACAAACACACCCCGTCCCCTAGAGTGAGACTGGCACTTCCAAAGATGAACCCCCCTCGGGAGGGAAAAAAGGACAAGAAAACCACCGCATCAAAGTAACAACTCCTGGACGCAGGCGCTCACACGCCCTCACTCACCCCTAAAAACATCCCCCAGCTCCCCACCTTTCCACCCTTCCGCTACGGAGTCGGGAAAGGAAAGGTAGGAATCAGTGCGATTTTCTTCAATAGATACAGTGACGGTGTCTAAGAAGTTAAGAAAACGATCACTCGAGATGTTAGGTACAAGGAACCAGAGGAAGTTGGCAACAGGGATGGCGCTGGTGCGTATTTGTGGACCCAGCCTCCCTCGCTCAACTTCGAAGATGCCTTCTTCAAATCGTCCATCTCTACTCTCTCTTGCGTATGAGCACTTTCCTGCACTGTTCCTGTTCTCCACCCCCGGCTTTTCACACACACACACACACACACGTTCAAACAGCCTTCCTCTCCCCCACACCCAGCGCGCACACGCATCCACCCTCCCTCCTCTTTCACACACACAGCTTCACACTCCTCCCTCTCCCCCACCAAACACACTCACACCCACCTCCCCCTCCCTCCCTGGGTTTGTCACTCGGTTACCCTAGAGCACACTCACACCTTTCCCCTCACCACTTTATTGATCTGTCCCTCTCCCCTCCCCCCTCCCCTTGGTCACACG
>NW_005364372.1:2478130-2479216 GCF_000412655.1 Myotis brandtii
AGCCGGAGAGGGAGCTACAATTGTGGCGGAATGGGCGGAACTGATCATTGTATTGCACACCTCTAAAAAAAACACTGCCTCTGATTTATCAATATAAAAAAGATCCTCTGAGAGGAGGAGGGCACTTTTGTGTGATGGCAACTTCACTTCTAGGGGTGAGTCTCAGGGTTTTCTCTTGCTGGTTTCATTAGTTTCCTTTGATTGCCGATCGGAGGGGGTGGAAGTCGCCCCGGCCAGGCCACGGGCTATCAGTCTCTATTGAGAGTTTTTTCCAGCACCCCCCCCCCTTCTTCTTCTTTAAATACAAGTGAGTTTGGAGAAAAGAAAGAGGGGGAGAGGGGGGCAGAGTCACTTTTTTCGGCGCAGGAAAAGGTTCGCAGGGCATTTAGACGAGCCGCCGCGCCGCGCCCGGTCGCTCCCCGCCCGGGAGACCTGCGCCCTGCCCATTTTACAGGCGACGGTCTCGGGGGTACCGAGAGCGAGCTTTTCCTCCTGGGCAAACTGCAGATTTTCCCTCATCCCCTTAAAATACCCCGCAGTCCGCCTTGTCTTCCAGGTACGTTGAACCCGTCTCATTTTATTTTATTTTTTACTATTGTAGATAATTTTTTTTTAAATAAAGAAAATTAAAAGAACAGCAGGAAGAGCAAGTGAGCCAGCCTTCTAGTTTGACCGCTTTGGGCCCGGGAGACACAGCCCAGGAGGGGTTTCTGGGGGCCGGAACAGGATTTTCGAGACTCTTTCTGGATTACTCGGGGAGCGCTTTAAAAAGCAATGCGATCATTCCCCCCGGGCTTCTCGGCGAAGGAAACTCCTCTCCCCCGAATCTGGACTTTGGCTCGCTTGCTTGTTTCGAAGCGCCCGGGGCCTCGGGGGCACGGGAGTGTCGTGTAGGTGAGCCTCTCTGTCCGACTCTTCTTTAGCATGGCGCTTTGCTCCCGAATCGGACGCCGGCAGCCAAACTTGTCCCCTCCCGTAGAGTAGGAAGCAGCCGGGCGCCGGGGCTGTTGGGGGAGCCAGGTGAGTTGGTGGCGGCGCGCCGCAGCGAGACACGGGGTGCAGCGGGGCGTCCGGAGGGCTCCCGGA
>NW_005364372.1:2479301-2479509 GCF_000412655.1 Myotis brandtii
ACCGCGGTTGACTCCTCTGGCCATGCTCGCGGCTACCTGTAACAAGATCGGCAGCCCCAGCCCGTCGCCCTCCTCCCTCTCGGACAGCTCCTCTTCCTTCGGCAAGGGCTTCCACCCCTGGAAACGTTCCTCGTCGTCCTCCTCCGGCAGCTGCAATGTAGTGGGTTCCAGCCTCTCGAGCTTCGGCGTGTCGGGGGCCTCCCGGAAC
>NW_005364372.1:2480722-2481103 GCF_000412655.1 Myotis brandtii
TCGACCTCCTCCCACCCCGCTCCGCCTGGTCCCCGTCTGTCCCGGCCTCCGCTCCAGCCTCTCTGTCCCTCTAGTCTAACTCCCTCTGGGACCTAACTCTGTAAAGGGGATGTGGACATGTAAGTAACACGCATTGCCGGCCGGGGCCCTGGCTTTCCCTCTCCACCCGGTGGCACCGTCGGAGGCCCGCACAGCCCGAACGCGCGCCTCCCCGGGCCTTAATCCTCGTCTTCCCTTTGTCCCCCTCCCTCCATCCCATTGTGTGAAGGGCCTTCTGGAGGGAAGCGGCCCTGGATGGAGAGCTGAACGATTCCAAGGGCCCGGGAGACAGGCCTGCGCCGGGGCCGGAGCAATTCGGTGGAACCAGGTTGAGCTCGGGCT
>NW_005364372.1:2481196-2486195 GCF_000412655.1 Myotis brandtii
CGCTGCGCGGTGCGAGCTCTGTGCGGGCGCCCTCCTGTCCGCGCCGAGATGCGGAGTTTGCTGAGTTCAGTGTCCCACCTTCAGCTCTGCCCCTTTTTCTTTGTTCCCTGAGTTGGAACCGATGCAAGTTTCAACTAAGGGCAGTCTTGGTGAATCCTACAGCAGCCTTCTTTCATCTCTATAACATTTTTAAAACTAAAAACCTAAAGGAAAAAAAAGGCATCCCTTCACTTGGTTTCCCGCCTAGATAGCTTTTCCTCTAGCAGTGAGCAAGTCTTTCTCTCAAAACTGTGCTAATACTGATCCCAAAGTTATTTTGATCGAATTAATTTAACTTATGGGGTGGGGGTGGGGTGAGGGTAAGTGTCTTTCTTATGCAAAAATACCCCTTTCCGGTGAGAACAGATTCTCTATCTCCATGTTTGTCCTTTTCTACCTCGTTTTTCACCACCCCCGAGCCTAATCCCCCCCCCTTTTTTTTGCTAGTCCAGACATCAATTTGTATAGTACCCATATCTGTAAATTCTTGCAATCCATTGGGAACTTTTTTGTGTGATTTAAACTTATAAACAAGTGAAGAAGCTATCGTTGATATCAGACGAGGCTGTAGTTTAAATTTAAATGCCAAAAGAGGGACAGTAGGGGGAGGGGAAACACCTTTGTAAAATATATCTGAACCTAATGGTTTGTACCACAGGAGAATCGTTCTAGATTAGTTACCAATTAACTATAACCCCACCAGCGTATGGGTGCGAGGGGCAGCTGTCCAGGAGACGATTTTGTATAGTATTTTTCTTGTACATTACTTCCAGTAAATATTTGAAAATATATCGAAGTAAACTTGATTTTTTTGGTTACAAGAAAATATTAAGAGTTATTGTTGCAGTACTGAAGACTGCAGGTTTTTTGAACTGACTTCTGGAGGTGCAGAGCCACAAACGCACTTTCAGGGCCTAGTGTTGCTCGAATATTAATTTAGATAGCTATCAAACTGTAATTAAGACAATATTTGATAAATGTGGGGTGACATTTAATTTAATGGAGCATGTACTTATTTGCATTTGCTGGCAGTTCAGGTATAGTTAAAGTGAGAGTTCTCCTATATTTCATAACTGGGTTTGCCAAAACCCATGTATTAAATAAATTGTCCAAGTGAAACTCAACTAAGTTTGGCCTTTGTGTATTTCCTGAAGGTAATATTGTTAACTGTTAACAAACACTCCTGACACTACATTTAAATGTTTGCAAATTCTGCAAACTAATTGCTCATTGTAATGTTGAAATAATTTGGATATTTCACATTGAAATGAAAAGCCTTTCTCTAGAACATTTTAGACTTGCATTTTAAATGCATGAGATGTAATTGATTTATTTGTAATATTTTAAATGGTATTAATAAACTCAGATAAAAGACTAGGCCAGTTAATTTGTATTTTTTCCTGTTTAAACTATGGACATTTGCATTTTGTTTTCAGTTAAATGTCTATTTAAACAAAATATAATCCTGTTTTGTGGTAATATTTAAATAATCGCCTTTAATATTACTTAGATAGAATGATTTATTTGGCAAAACTGTTTTCTCTATTTACCAAGATGAAGATTATAGTGTCTAAGAAATGTAATTAATTATTTACCAGTAGATTTAGCTCAAAGCATCAGGGTTTACTGACCTCTTAAAATTTGGACTAATTCACCAAACAATTCAAAGAAATTTCCCGTTTTTGCTTCCTTCTCACTCTCCAGAAGGACTCAGGTTGATCGCATTTGGTACTTAAAAGGGCAAGACTTACACTGGAAGATCAATACATCTAAAATAAAAACATGGGTTCGGGGATAACTTTTGTTGTTAGGGGGTGGAGGAGGTCAAGCTAACAAAAGCTTGTTTTTGGCATTCCATGTCTTAGCTAAAGATTATGTAGAGGTAAATATCAGTAGTAGATTCCTGCTGAAATGAGTTATCTGTTCTTTTAAAGTCTCTAAACAGCCACCAAAGAAAAGGAAGGTTAAACCTTAATCTATTTACTAGGCTATTGTTCACAGGTGTCAATGATGCCAATAAAAAATTGTCTTGTTATGTCTAAGTGCATTTAAGCAATGAGTTCCTTGAGCCATACTTTGAAACATAAAAAAATTACTTTAAATGTTGATTGTTATTATATCAAACTATTTCACTATTAGAGTAATATTATTTTGAATCAAATTGAATAAAAAGTTAGTGTGTTCAGATTCTTTTCAGTTTAGCTTCTTTCTTTCCGTTTGCATTCTCCTCACCCCAAGTTCAGTCTTGGTGTATATCTCAAACTGAAAACCTTCCATTGAAAGGTATATTAAGTCCTTATTACCCATATAAACAAGTGGAAATACAGAGTGCTATGAATATTGTACATTTAGAAGGAAAAATCAATTAGGGGTAAAATATTTTAGGACAGTGCAGTTTGGGCTTCAGTAGCAGACTGTCTTGATCCTGCTGTTTTGCAAATATTTGTGATCTTCAATCCCTATGGTTTTAGGAAAGCAAGTTGCTCTGATTCTTTGGTTTTAAGTAAAATAGTCTCTTTCTGTCACTTTCTTCCTAGGAATAACATGCAGAACACAATTTAAGTGTTGTTTCTTTTTTATTGAAAGTTGCAGTGCTGAGGAGGAAACGGTTCTGAAGGAGTTAAATGTAGTGGCAGGTAAGGAAAGCTGCGTGGTGCATTTATAATATCAGTTGCATTACATACAGATCACATTTAAGAGGTGGATGATGGCAAAGATATTGTCTAGAAGATGATTTCTTGGGGGTGGTTGACGGGGGACTGATTTTTCTGTAGTGAAAATGGAAAACTTTCACTTTCTTCCGCTCCTCCTTTCCCTTCTAGTGTTGGTGTATTTTGTTGTGATGACTATTGAACAGTATTTCTGGATTGCTGTTCTGCAGGGTGGGCTGGGTTCCCTTTTGGGGATGGATGGTGGGGTGAATGCAAAATTGTGATTTCTCCCTGCCTTGTCTGGGATAAAGCACCTCTAACAGTGCCTTGGAGGCTCACTCAAATGAAACCAAATGCTGGGTTTCACTTTGAACCAAGGGACAAGCTTCCAGTCTTGCAGATCAAGGTAGAGTTAAACTACTTGTTGACCCAGAGGTCAGCCCAGCGTATATCAGTCCAGTCTCAATCCAGCCTTTCTGTTGACCTGTCTCATTTCTTCCCCAAACTTCAGTGTTTCTTCCTCATTCTGCTTTCTCCTTTTCTGGCTCAACTTCTTTGAGGATGTTCTCTTTCCCTTAGGGACATACATGACTGTGATTTGTTGAGGCTGGACTATCAAGGAAAATATTTTATGATAGAAATTTAATTTAAGCAAATGTGATGAGTTACTTACTCTCCTATTATCAACTGATCTTAGAAAAAGTTCCTGGATGGATTTGCTTTTCTTCCACTGTCCTCTTACTCCAATCTTGGTATAACTTCTCAACTGAGTTTTCCTGATGGAGAGAATGCTGAAATTAAGAATTAAAGACAAGCAGGTGATGAGACTGGACTCCTGAGTGGGCAGATCGATAATCCTGCCATCAAAATTTTCAGCCCCCCTCAGATCTTTTGGGGAGATTCTTGGATGCAATATTACAGCAGGCCTGTGGAGGAATTTCTTTAAAGTAAATATTTTATTTTAGAGGACTAGCTAAAAGGGTCAGATGATCCTTTAGGTTGGTAAATTAAGGTAGGGACTTTAGAAGAAAAAAGTATGGATTTGATTTTTCTCCTCTCACCTAAAATGGTAGAGGTAAATATTATAATGAAAGAAGTTCTGCATTTTTGCTCAATTTTTCATACAAATAGCCTCAAAGGGGGGTTGATTTGGTGCAGGTAATTTGGGGGGAAAAAGGTTTTATTTTCCTGCTGAGTTTTTGTTGCTTCTATCCAAACGGGCATTATTATTTCTCCCTATACTCTTAAGAAAAATTTAGGTATGATCAAGTCTCTTTTTAAAAACATGATTTCTACAGTTGTCTGCCCTTCTAAAAAAAAATAGCCCAGTAGTTAATTCTATCACTGCATTGAAAGAAAATCATGTTAAGAAGCAAAAGGCGTGAAGGGTAGACTAAAGCTTTGCTCGTTTTTAAGTTAGGACTGTTGTTCTGGGTGGCATCTTTTGAAGACTTTGCTCCATACACAATTGATGCTGTTGTTGAAAAAAAAAAATAAGATTCAGAATGTGCTTGTGTCCTATTTATTCCCTGTTTCCGGATTAAAGGGGAGCCGGTAATTCCTCGCTCTCCTGGGCTCCGGCCGCCGCTTAAGGTGATGCGCGCCAGTGGGCATCGCGGTAGGTTCGCTGCACTCCCTGTGCACACAAGTGTTGATTTGCTCTAGCCAGGGGGAGGGGGATCTATTTTCTCTGGTCCCTGGGCGCGTGTTTAATTTAATTTAATTTTCTGCGGAGTCTCCTGGCGGCGAGGAAGCAGCCATCTACATTTTGCTTCGGCTCCTAACGACGGTCGGGCTTTAAGAGCTCTGGGGACCGCGGGGAGCGTGGGGGTGACTGAGAAAGCAGGACTCAAGCGCCGGCTCCCAGCTGCCGCTTTCCACTGCTGTTCGAAGGCCGTTCTTTTAAGTCCATTTCCTGGGGCTTCTTTTAACCCCTCACTCCCTAACTTTGCTTCTCAGGCCAGCACTTCTTGCTGCGCGGAGGGGACAGCGGCGGCGCCCTCTGCTTCTCTTGCGGGGCTCTTAGCTGAGGTCTGTCTGGACTGCCCAAAGTTTCCTCATTTTCCTTGTCAGTGAATTCAGGGGGAGCTTTTGAGCCCAGGAGAACTCCCAGCCTTTCAAAACGCTGCCTCTTCTTTTCTCCTTTTCCCGCCCGGCTCCTCGACGCGACAAGCAGGCTGCTCCCAGAAGGACCCCCGAGGCCCCCGGGAAGGGCTCCGAGTAGGCGATGCGCACTGTCCGCGCACCCGCCCGCCCTGGTTTGCAGAGAAGTGCGGGGTAGCGGTCTGGGGTCTTCGCGGTCCACCTTG
>NW_005364372.1:2486240-2518460 GCF_000412655.1 Myotis brandtii
CAGCCTGCCCTGGGCGGGCGATGCGGGCCAGCCTGCGCTTCCCCAGCCTCTGGCCCCGCGCGATCCCACCCTGGGGATCCCTGCAGGGAGCCTCCCGGGGCGGGACTGGGATGGAGGATTCCCTTCTCTTCCCTTCCCAGGTTCTCCAAATCCCCAGCATCTGCCGCTGCCCTCGGCCATCCTGTGAGCACCGGGACCTGCGGCCTCCGTCTCACCCTGTCAGGGTGGCACTCCCCACGTTGCATCTTGCTGGTGTAGACTGGCCAAGGTTGTTCTTCCCAAATTTGTTTGGGCTTCTCTCTTGGCCTGAGTGACCACTGCCTGGCCTCCCTAACTTCCTGTCCAAACGGCGGAGTTCACTGGCGTCTGCCTCCCCTCCCGCAAGGCCTTCAACGAAGTGCTGGCTCCTCCATCGGTGGGAAGTTTTATTGTCATTTTATTATGGGTTTGCCAGACTCGAAGGAAGGAATTTGCACACCTTTTCCTACGCTGTTATTATAAAGGAAGCGAAATTAAGGGTGATTGGCTGTGGAAAATCTTTGCCCTTTTTTGATTTCGGGAATCAAAGAACACTCTAGCCACCTCGGAGCATTTTATAACTGTAGCTGTATGATCACTGTACCTGTTGAATAGAACTCAACTTTTCTTTACCACGTTGTACCTAAACCCCAATAACCTCTCTTAGGAAGCCTTCCTCTTCTCCCTCCTTGCCTCGGGACCCTGTGGGAAGCTGGGCATATGGGGGGGTGCTAGCAGCATTGTCCAGGCCCTATATTCTGGTGACAATCTGAGGAGAGGTGGATCAACTCCGTCTGAAATAAGCGCCATATTCCCTTTAAAGGTTCCCTTTAGAGCTCAGGAAGGAAGGTGAGGAAGAAGCTAGCTCCTGTGAAGCTCTCTCTGGTGCCTGTCTCAGGCGCCTCTAGGAGGTAGGCCCTCTTGTAGAAGCTCATCGTGCAGGGTGGATCTATGGTCCCACTTGTACTTCGAGGTGTGCCAAAGATTAAACTCAGCACTTATCGATGGTGGTGCCTGCACCAGCTGTATGCATTTAAGGCACCCTGTGATGAGCAGGAGCATAAACATCTTCAACACCTGTGTCCAGGGTGTTCTGAGTTGCACACCTGCGTCTGCCATGGCTCCAGCTATGGCTGGCCTGTGGCTAAGTCCACAGACTCCCCTGCCTGGGATCCCCGTAGCGGGGAAGTCAGGGGGATGACCTATCTGGTCTGAAGTGAGGGCCTCCAATGCGAAGCCTCTGCAGCTGCTCACAGAAGCACGAAGGCCTCCAGGAGCTCCTGAGCCACCAGGGCCCTCCTCCCTCAATTCTGCTGGTGACTGGAGCCCTGCCCCCACCCCTCTCCCCCGGTCCGGAAGGCCGGGGAGCGCTGGAATGCCTGTTTTCTCACCCTGTTGGGCCTAGGTGTTGCAAACCACTGGAGGACAAAGTTTCCCCGCTTTGATCTTCTGTCCCAGTCATTCTTTAGCACAGAAGGGTGAGTTTAAATTAAATTTCTTTCTCTGCTGATAAGTTCTAATGGGCCTCCGAAGGTGAATAATTATGCAGTAACATTTCATGGGTTGTTGGAGTGGGAATTCCCACTGCGCCATCAGTAGGAACAGAATTTCCTGGTCGCTCAATGCTAAATGAAGCTTCCCATGTAAGCTACAAGTGTCTTTCAGATCTCGGTGCAGATGAGCTAGTCCTTCCCTGTTCTCATCTTTCTTGACCCCCGCAAAGCAGTTTAGCGTCACTTTTTTCATTTAAGTTTTATTTGTGTTTTGAAATACTTTAAAAATCTCTACTAAAGAACCTTGTTTGAGGGCAAAACAACATTTGCTCTGGTGCTTAAGTATGCATTCCTATCAGGACAAAGTACACATTGATGAAAGCTGGGGCCCTGTTTTCCCGGAAAAAAAGACATTTCCTGGGATTTGCCTCCAAATACCCGGACTTAGCCTTGCCACCTCTCTTCACTTATTTTGGTGAATTACTCCTCTTGCTTGATTCCCGAGTAAAAGGGTCAAGACCTGAAGCTGCAGGATCAGTGTTCGGAACTTAGCTAGTTTGCAGTTCAGAATAGACTTTCCATGGGGATGAGGTTAAAAGGAAAAGGAAAAAAAATGCATTTGCTGTTTCATTCAAAATAGTCATCTATTAGAGAAATGTGGACTTAACCCTTTAAGATTTTTATTTATATTTCATTTCCCCCCCAAGACAGATAAGAAACAGCATCAACAGTTTGAATATTTCAATGGGCCATGACATCTTGAAACTCAAAAGGAAGTCAGACTCTTAACTTAAATCAAAGAAATCTAAATGTTTAATTTGAAAGCACAGTGGAACTCTATTGTTTTGCTTTTTAAAGAAAACCCTTTATACTCCGCTTACATCAGTTTCATTGCATAGCATTTTCCTTGTTTACTTTTCTTCCCTTTAAATTTCTTCCATTAAATAAATTGAGCTCCCACAGCTTTAAGATTTCTAAATCAACACATAGAAACTGGAGCCTGCTTATCAAGTTTTCACTCCTCTCTTGGCAACTAATTTGAAAGGGCCCAAACAATGAGCTGATTTACAACATTATGTTCATTTCACCTTGCCACTCTAAGAGAATGTTGGGAAAAACCTCACTAATTCACCTGGGGTTATCCTTATGTTCTTGAGGGTAACCAATCCTTCCAGCTTTAAGTTTTTAGCCACTCCATTTTAAGCACAGAAATAGAAGAAAGTAGATGTCCACCCCCCACTCACCTCCCCCCTCAAAAGTTCAGGTGATTGTCTAGTTCAACTGAAATTAAAGGATTTGTACTACTCAATTTTGCACCCAATTTAATGTCCCTAATTATGCAGGTAACCTATCATCAGGTTTCCCATCACTTCAGGAAGTTTTGTGCTCATTCTTCTACACTGATCAATGCTTCATTTCTCTCTTACATACTTAGTCCTTATTTTGGCTTCCTTTCTTTCTTTTTTGCATAAGCAGTTTTTTTCCCCTTTCAATTTAAGGAACAATGGTCTTTGCAAGCGGTGGGGGTGGGGGGCAGGGAGCCCAGTGGCAGGTGGGAATGCATTTATAAGACATTTGCATCAATTTAATGATGTTTTAAAAATGTCAACAAATTACATACATTTTAACAGAATTTATACATATATGAATTCTCTATTTAGGGGAAAACAATCATTTTCATAATATTAAATTACATTTCCAAACTTTAAGAAAATAAGCTTCTTGTAGGCATTATTAAGCAAACTAAGTTTTGTTCTTTCTCCCAATAAATACATATTTGGCTTAAAACTGCAATGGTTCTAGTAAGGTACATATATATTTCCCATGCCCTCAATAGTGACATATTTTAGTTTATTATTACAAGCAAATGTGGTAATATGAATAGAGAGTGGTAAAACAACCTTGGGCATTATATATTCTTTAGTTGAATATACTTTGCAGGAAGCATATGATTTAATTTACTTAGTATATGGCATAATCATTAAATGTGAACATATTCTGCTTAGTGACATGTTCACGGGAATGTTTTCATATGTACACCCAGGAAAGTCAGAGTCAGTGAAGTGTTCCAAAATTTCACCTGTTGTTTTCCAGAGAAAATTTTTGTTTCAAAAGAAGGATATACTAGTAATAGTAACCCCTGTTACAGAAATGGTATTTATGTCTGTGAAGTAGTTTTGGAACTACTCTTATTATTTAACACTCTAAAAGTAGTGATATGGTTTTTTTCTTTTACTTCATTTTTTTAAAACTAAACTTTTCATTTTGAAATAATTTTAGAGTTACCAAAAAGTTGTAAAAATAGTACAGGGAGTTCTAGTAGTTTTCCCTATTGTCAACATCCTATATTACAATGGTATGTTTGTCAACCCTAAGATATCAATATTGGTATATAATTTTAAAAATAGTTGAAGGCAATACATGTTGCACTATACATCTGTCAGTGGTAGAGTGTAACTTAGCAAAATGTTGACCTCTTTTTGGTCAACTTCTTATGGTCAGCTTGTCTATGCAGAGACTATGTACTAAATTAGTAAGTTACTGGAAAGCTAGTCCTCAGGGATATGTCTTTAAAATATAGTTTCTTAGAATAAAAAGTTTTTGGATTAGGATGAAGGTAATATGATTTGACAAATATGAGCAGATTGGACTCATTAGATCATATCACATTAGATCATATCTTTAATATAGCCTCAGCTGAAGTTTTGTAGAGATAAAAATTTAACTTATAGTGCTATTTTACATTAAATATTTGCTTTTGTTCAAAAATTTAAAAAATCAAATCAACAAATACTGAATTATCTACTTTGTGTTAAAAATAAGCCTTGAGCGTGATCATGAATCACAGTCATAATTTGAGAACTTATAATTGTAAAATAGAATTTATTTCTGGCATTCTTTCTTTAAGGAAAAAATACTGTTTGAAAAAAAATAAAAATCGCCCTATCATCCTGCCCTTATGACTCTAAAATTAACTAAATATTTAACAATATGAAGGCATTATAGTATTATAATTTTAAAATGTTCAAAGTGTGTTAAAATAATTTAAAGCCTGGCCTGCAAGTGTAAATATATTACTGGGAATTAAGACTTATCTATTTTTATCTCAAATTGTTACAAGGGGACAGGGGTTAATTTAGTTTGTTCTCCAAATAAAGTTACTCGATTATTAAGTAAATTTAAATATTCTATTGTGTATAACAAACTAAGAGAGCTCACTGATGGCCTTGGCTGGTAGGAGCACATGCCCTGGTCCTGGGTTCAGTCCCTGTCTGGGTGTGTGTGGGCCGCAACTGATCCTTGTTTCTCTCACATGGATGTTTCTTTCTCTGTCTCCATATCCCTCTCTGTCTAAAATCAATAATTTTTTTTTTCACCAGAGTTCACTGATGGTGGTAAATAGAGATTTAGAAAAGTTCTTTCTTCTTTTAATCATATACAAGACATTCTTAACACACTAAAACTACAAAGAGACTCCCCCCACCAAAAAAAGGAGACAAGAGCCTATGCCTTTTAAAAACTATACTGTGAAAGAGAAAATAAGTTTTAAGTTACCACTTACTAGTCTTGATTAATATTTCTATCCATGCTCATGTTTACAACTTTTTAAAAAACCATATTTTATTGAATTTTTCAGAGAGAAAGGGAGAGGATTAGAGAGTTAGAGACATCAATGAGAGAGAAACATCGATCTGCTGCCTCCTGCACACCCCCTAACTGGGGATGTGCCTGCAACCAAGGTACATGCCCTTGACCGGAATCGAACCTGGGACCCTTCAGTCTGCAGGCCGACGCTCTATCCACTGAGCCAAACCGGTTAGGGCTGTTTACAACTTTTATTCAAGAATTCTGTATAAAGTGACTTGGTTTAGAGACAGGTTTTTTATTTGGTCTATCACAATGCTTCTCAACCTTTTTGTTGTTAACAAGTCCCTTTGAGACTCTGATACAGACTATCGTTCTTAAAAAATATATTCATTTCAATCAGCACCTGCCGCCTGTAACTGGACCTTAGATTTAGAGCTAGAGGTCCTCTGAGTCCTTATTTTGTATTTCTACTAAAATGTCACACATTTTAGAAAAATTTTACTGGAGTAAATAAAGTATCTTATCTTTGGCTCTATAATCTACCTTGATAAAAATGAACGTGGAGAAAGAAGAGGTAACTCTTGTCTGACAGATTGGAGTTTCTGTGAAGATTCCATTCTTACTGAAGGAGCAACTTGAAATATGTAACATAAGAGAAAAACATGAGACTGTTGACCCTCACATTTCAGAAGTGTATAATCAAAATGTTATGTTTGTACTTCTGTTGCTTATTTTGTATATGCTGGCTCTGTGATATAGTTTACTAGTGGTCATGCCAAATGTTTTAATTTTGTCTAGATTAATGGCTTTCTGACAATACATAACATGTTATAGTCAATCATTAAACACCCCACTTTCATTGCTTTACTTGAGGCATTATTTCACAGTATTCCCAAAGTCATTTGTATGAATAGGAGCCTCAGAATAGTTAAGTAAACCTGAACCAGTTTTGATGACTCCACCTTAGTCAACACTTGCCCAATGTATATGTCACTACTTTTTTTCAGCTACATTTGTGAATCTGTCTTTGTTTCAGCATGATACAGCTATCAAGATTCTTTTTTATCTTAACCAGAGAGAGGAATGATGCACCAGCAAGTGGGAGGCAAATAGAACAAAAGCGTTATGATAAACACCCTGAAAATAAAGATAACAGGGATGATTCAACAGTGAGAGACAACCTATGTTGATACCGGGGCCTAATCTCCCCCTACACTTGTGTGTGTGTCTGAAGGGAGGGGAGACTGAAGAGTAGTGGGGAAAATTGCTAACTGCCAGACCAGCTGCATTTCTAACCCTTCCAAGTTGTACTTGGGTTTTGTACGAGAATTTTTTCAGAATGTGTGTGGGTAGAAAAAAAATCCAGCTTCACACCAGAATGTTAACCAAAGAGAAACTATCCACCTTTGTATTTTTTCAGTGTAAGGAGG
Organism: Myotis brandtii; assembly: GCF_000412655.1. Classification (NCBI taxonomy): domain Eukaryota; kingdom Metazoa; phylum Chordata; class Mammalia; order Chiroptera; family Vespertilionidae; genus Myotis; species Myotis brandtii. The sequence goes on from NW_005364372.1 coordinate 2,492,770, forward strand.
AGGCAAACAGCAAGTTGCTTTCTAAGTGAACAACTCCAAAGCACCCTAGCATTTCCTATTCCATCGTAGAGGGAGAATGGATCAGCTGAGTGTGGGCAATGGAGTCAGATTTTCTGGGTTGTAGCCTATTCTGTCATTTCCTTGGTGTTTGACCTTGGGAGAGTTCCTTAATTACTCGGTGCTTCAGTTTTCCCATTTCATAAAATATGAAAAATAATGGGATGTGTCTTATTGTCAGTAAGTTAATACCTATAGGTCTCAATCACAGTGTCTGATAGATGAGTACTCAGTGAATAAGAATTATTTTTAGCAGTTCTAGCTTATTTAATATTATTAATCTTATTATTGCTACAACTAATACCAGGAAAACTCCATTTTATAATGGAAGGCATTTATCTTTGTTACTTTGGAGGTTTTCTCCTTTCTCCATTTTTTGGGAGCCCTGTTGACCTTGTTCTAATTCTCCATGATCTTCTCTTCATTTTTGGCTAATATATCACTCACTAACCCCTTTCCTTTCAGGGGTCTTAGCTCTAAGAAATTGGGGACTAAAGGAATTTATGAAACTAATGTAGGCAAAGGTGTAATTCTACCTGAATTGGGGCCATGGGACTAGGAATTTAAATTTGTACCTCTTTTCTTAGGTTTTCTGAAGATTTGATGGTGGAATATTTTTTTTTCTTCCAGTACTAAGCTGATTGATTGCTGTAGTGTATTACATTTTGTTGTTTTCAAATATTTTCTTCTCTCTCCAATTATTCACAATGCTTTGGTAATCAACTTCAATCTTTTTTTATACAATCTCTTCTTGACTCTCAATTGGGCAGAAAATATTTTAGCCATTTATTATATATACTAGAGGTCCCGTGCACGAATTCCTCGACCTGGCCTGCAGAGATTGGGCCGAAACCAGCTTTCCAACATCCCCGAGGGGTCCTGGATTGCGAGAGGACACAGGCCAGGCCGAGGGACCCCACCTGTGCATGAATCTGTGCACCGGACCTCTAGTATGCATATAAGATCTTTGGTTAATCTCTTCCCACCCCCTCCCCTCCCTCCTTCCCTCTGAGATTCAATCTGTTCCATGTTTCCATGCCTATGGTTTCTGCTCCTGCATTGAGCATCTGCCCCCTGGTGGTCAGTGCGTGTCATAGCTACCGGTCAAATGGTCAGCCTGTCACTTAGGCTTTTATATGTATAGATTATTGTGATGTAACAGAGTTGATGATGGTCAAACCAAATACCTCCATTCAATAGCAAAATTTTCTTGGCTTATAAAGAATAGCATTCCATCATTCCATCATTTACAAAAACACAGATCCATCTACTAGACCAGTGGTCGGCAAACTGAGGCTTGGCAAACTGCGGCTCGCAAGCCACATGCGGCTCTTTGGCCCCTTGAGTGTGGCTCTTCCACAAAATACCGACTTCTGTGCATGGGCCACGAAGTTTCAATCGCACTGTATGTGCACACCCGCACGCGGTATTTTGTGGAAGAGCCACACTCAAGGGGCCAAAGAGCCGCATGTGGCTCGCGAGCCGCGGTTTGCCGACCATGGTACTAGACCATTCTTTCCCTCAGTCTAATAATGCAGCAGTAATTACTCATTTACAGTTATTCACACACCAAATTGTCTAACTTTTGTTTTTCTGAAGTTTCAATAAACTAAAGCAGTTTAAAAAGAAAAAATTTTTATAGGATTAAAGTTGACCTTAATAATTATAAATCATTAAGATAACATGCCCAAATAATTAAAATATTTCAGTATATTTCCATAGACATAATAATCACAGATACTATGTTTTTTGTCTAAAAAGTATGCCTCTTTAAAACATTTTTTTAGCTTGGAATTCTCATATTTCTGCAATTTTGTCCATGTAAAAAATGTTCAAATCCACAACACTTATACAGGTAAGTAAACTCTAAAGAAAAAATAGATCTCATACCTTGGGCTGAATGCAATCTTGTACTAATGGTGTGAATGTAGAGAGTATTTTTAGGGTGTGGCTGATTAATTTTATTAGACTATGTAACTGCTGTCAAAGTTTGGTTTTATCTTCACATTGACCTGTTGTACTCCTGTGAGCAGTGACTGTGCTCTCAATTCAGCCAGACATCTTTCTGAATAAATTTTAGAAAGAGGTCCTTGATGCTATGATTGAGAATGAAGGCTTCGGAGTTAGACAAGGATATGCATCCCAGAGTCCAAGTCCCAACAAGTTACTTAATATCCTTAAGCTTCAATTTTCTTCTCTTTAAAGAGAGATAATATTAACATGTGCCATTATAAAGTTGATGTGAGGACTAAAGAAATAATGTACATAAAGTGCTTATCTCAAGCCTGTGTGGGAAATTTTACCAAAAAAAAATGTTAGCTCTCATTAAAAGCAGTAGTTTAAAATGGTTTCAGAAAAATTAAAAAGTGTGTGAAATTAAAAAATCAGAAGTGTGTGAAACACATATATTTATAATATTAAGGATACTGTTTTTACTTGCTTGCACATAAAGTTATTTAGTGGAAAGAGACTAAGGTTAGGAAAGTAGAACTCAGTATAAACTTCTACTTAATAAATCTAGTCTCAGAGTAAAAGAAAATAGCACATCCAACAGCAAAAGTAAAGAGAGAGAGAGACAATTGCATTATAAATCCTGGCTTAGCAATGAGGATAGAAGGTTGCAATGGAAATGTACAGGACTTGGAGGCAGGAAATGTGGGTTTTTGCTCTCTCATCAACCTATAATGATGACATTGGACTGGGTGTTTTCAGGGTTCTCTCTGAGCTTTTACTCAATGCAAATGTGTGAAAAATTGTCTTGTCTTCTCTATGGAATAAGAGTTTCAATGGGTAGCCTTTGCAGTAGGCTGAGTCATGGCCAGAGAGAGATGGAGATGTGATGATGGCAGCAGAGATCAGAGGGATGCAGGCTAAGAACAACGGCAGCTTCTAGAAGTTTGGGAAGAACAAGGAAGAGATTTGGTCCCAGGGCCTACAGAGACTGACTTTAAACTTCTGAACCTCCAGAACTGTAGGATAAATTTGTGTTGCTTTAATCCACTAAGTCTGTGGTAATTTGTTACAGCAACAATAGGGAAGTAATACGTGTCTCATCAGTGTGGTTGTGCTAGAAAGAGATAACGTTGTGTTACTTGAGGTACTATGCAGAGATGTTTGGTGATTTGTACTTTATTTCTAAGAAATGGCTTTTAAATAAACTTTTAAATTTCTGGTAATTATTGCTAATAGTAAGGAAATAAGGCTTGAAAGCTATGTCTCCCCATCACTCTATCCTCATTCTTCTACTTCAATTTTCCCAGTTTCCTTCCTTGACTAATTCTTATGATTCTACTTCACAAACCCACTTGGAATAAGACCTCAAAACTAAAACAATGAATACATAGCTCAACGCTAACAGGAAATATTTTTATACAACAGGTCATGTGCAAAGCACCTGTGCATACTCTATGCTTTACTCTATGCAAAGCCACTCTATGCATATAATAGTGACTAAAAACCAGGTTATTAGCTATAACCTAAGTTGACTTAACATGAAAACACAGCACAGCTTATTTTAAGGAGTGGCAAGATGTCAAGTAGGCTGGCTGGGTTAGTTATAAAACAGGTGTGACATGGTAGGGTTTGTTTTTTATTCTTTTCACTAATACCTGTGCCATGCCTTATCCTTACCTAATGTTTTCTATTCCACTGGTACTTTCATTGGTGTTGCAATTATTTTAGACTCACTGAACAGCCCCCCCCACCACGCCAGGAAGGAAGGTGGTGCAAAGGATAAGATGTGATGTGATGGTTGAAGGCTACTGTAACCCGCTAACATGTAGAGGATGACTGTTTGATAGATCCTGACCTCTCTGGTGAACTACCTTTTGTTGAATTTAGGGTTTTCTAGGCCAGGTATTTACAGGTCCCCTTACTCCCCCCCACTTTCTTTTTAAACTGGTGCTTCATTAGTGTCCATTGCTACTACTGTATATCCAAACTCAAAGGCAAAGGAGAAGCAGGGGGCAAGAATACTTAGACGAGTTTAAATTGAGGTCAACCTGGATAAGTATTAGACCATGAATCATAACTGGCAGAAATCAGTGTTTTCCTGAGACCAGGAAGTATTCAAGATTAGGGGATTATAATTTAGATAAGCCCTGTGGGAAATAAGACAATATGTGAATTCGGCAATGTATGCTCTAGTACCAAATTATTTCAAAATTAAATAAAACCAACTTGAACTATGATAAGACTAAAAATTAAATGAAAATTTAATTAAAATTACATTTACTATGTGAATGGAGAGAAAAAGTTTTTATGGACTTAAGCTAGCCAAGAATAGAAGTATATTATCCAATGGTCGACAATGACTGATCATACTATGATCAGGGAGATGGTGATACAGGTATCCCTGCTTTCTGAAATCTCGTTACGCCACTTTTTTTTTTTTTTTTTTTTTTTTTTTTTTTTTTTTTTTTTTTAGGAAAGACCTACATTAGTATCTGTTTTCTCTCTCCAAAAGAAACCTGAAGAGGTTTTTCAATTTTACAAAAAAAAGGTTTATTATAAAATTAGTGTTCAGCATTTATTGAGCAGTGAGAGTGGCACCACCAAGCTCCGGAACCGCACTCAGCATCTCAGCATCAAGTGGCCAAGGCTTTGAACTGTGATCTGGGCATTATTTTGATTTATTTTGTGCATCTGTTAGCAAGATATGTCCTAAGGTACTAGAAAAGCCTAAGAGAGCTCATAAGGGTGTTATGCTTAGTGTAAAACTGAATGTAATTAAGTGCATTTGGTATGAATTGGTACGTTATTGTTGGGTCTCGTTTTTCCATATAAATGAATGCTACTTCTTTGCTTTATGTCATTTTCTAAGGGTGTTATGCTTAGTGTAAAATTGAATGTAATTAAGCGCATTTGGTATGAATTGGTACGTTATTGTTGGGCCTGGTTTTTCTATATAAATGAATGCTACTTCTTTGCTTTATGTCATTTTGGCTTACTGGGATAGTGGAGAAATCTATGTGATTGTTGAAGCAAAAACTATTTGCAGCTCACCAGGTTTGCTTTTCAGTAAATGTGTGTGCCTCATTTTAGTATCAATAATTTCACTTGCTATGATAGTTGTGTTTTTTTTTGAAGTGAATCTCATAGTATTTAGTATTGAACATCTACTATATCCAAGGCCCTTTAAGAAGACAACATATCTTTAATTTACTGACTTGGTGCCCTGAATAATCTGGCCTTCATTGCTTAATGCCCTTAAGGAAATACCAAGTTGTGAACTACAAACCTAATGTATTATTATTTAATAATTAACTTATAAGTGTTTTAATGAGTGATTTAAAATTTAAAACCTAGATTTAAATCTGCTATTTTCTTTGTTGTTTTTAAAGATAAAAATGTCAATTCTTAATTTAGATTATTTTTCAGTTATAGAATACCCTCCTTTAAGAAAAAGTATAAAGATTAAGAAGTCAGACTTATAAAACCAATAAAGTGTGTGTAAATGATTGTTCATTTTGAAAATATTATTATTACAAGTTTTCCTCAAACTCTGAGCTCATCAAAATAATTCCATAGCTGGTTGAAATAACTTAGGGACAGGTGCTTTATTCCATTAAGACCAATGTTTTAATTAGAACATATTTTAAAACCATTTAAGAACAGTACTGCATTTTAAACTGTTAAAAATGGCAGTCCCTAAAAAGCAGCTGGCCTCCACTTACTTTCTGCCTTTATCAGCTGATAGCCCCACAGATCCTGGTAAGCTGTTGGGACCCCAATTCTCAGCATATTTGCTTATTCCAGTGAAGGCAGTGACTTCATTTAAGAGAATGCTGCCTGTAGAGCATCCTTTAGAATCTTTTTAAATAAAATGCTAATCAAAATTAAGTAGGGCTATGAATTAGATGGAGAGTGTAGGGATTAGAACCCAGAGCCCAGTTCCCCTGCGGAGGCTTTCTGCACGTCATATCGCATGGCCCTTTCCTCTGGCCCACCCTCTCTGGGAAGAGAAGCCACCATGCATAGCACAGTGGCCATAAGGCTTTCAGTGCCAATGCCTCTGAACACTACATCTGGTTCTCAAACTCCCAACCCTATCTTTGTTTTGCATTTTAAAAAGTGGCATAATACATACATCATTTTAATTTTCTCCACAAGATTGTGGATGACTGACAGAGTGCACTCTAGAGAGACTGGCTGCAGTGTTACTGTAAATGAAAAGAAATAGAATTAAGAATAGAAATAAAGTCACTAGATGAAATTATATATTTAAGTAAATGGAAAACACGACTCAGATGACCAATATTGTTATTTATACAGAACTTTTAAATCATATATACATAAAATAAGGTATGTATAAAATTTAAACAAATTTACTTGATTCAGTAATAATAAAGGCATTTTTAATCGTTCACCCATAATAAAAGTAGCTCTTATTTTAAGTAAATAAGTGTTCATACACTGGTAGGCCTGTGACTTATTCTGCCAAACCCAAAACTCAGGATAATGGAATATTCAGGGTGGATCATGTGAGGCATTTCACTTACTGATGAAGTGGAAATAACTACCTAATTTGTCAGAAATTTTACATTGTAATCCTCCTATCCCCCTAACAAAGGGAAATACTTTTTGGAAACAGTGGACATTCATTAAGACAGAAACACTGAGAGAGATATTATGAGAGAAATTCCTAAGGTCTGAAGAAAAGGATTAGTTCAAAGTATTCTAATATGTGTTACAAAATGCTGAAAATTCCAAATTAAAGTCATTTTTTCCTGTAATGCCACAGGCCCAACTACATCTTACACTTTCTTTGCTAAAATCTTTCAGCTTAGTTAACTGGATAAATTTTCCCTTTTGGAACATATTCCCAGTTTTATGCAGAAGTCAATGGAAAATAGATTTGCTTTGCAGAAGCTGCTTTACAAGCAAGTATGCTAGAGCATTTTTATCAAGTGAAGCATACAGGCACTGTCTCACTCAGATGAGTTTAGAACATTCTTGTTTGCTTTTACAAACCTGAAGAGAAGATGGTATGTAAACAGAACATGTCTGTACTTGAAGAGCAGATTCTAGATATGATATATACAGTCAAAGAGATCAAAGCATGCCACATGATTACTAAGTACTCTCTCTTTGCATTACACAAAGATCAAAACATGTGCTAACTCCAGTAGCATCACTGCACCGACTGTGCATTTACTAATTTAAAATATATGTCTTGGTTTCTCAGGAGCTCTTGATGAGTTCCCCACTCCTTTACTTTTCCATTGTGCAGAACCACTATCAGATCTGCATTCTGTATTGTGGAGAGTCTGTGAGCCACCACTAGGCACGTCCTCCCCTTACTGGCCTGATCAAGGGCCTGCTGAACCACCTGGAAGAGAGAAGGCCTTGTGATCACCAGCTCAGATTAGATGCTAACAAACTCGCCCAAATCAAACCAATTAAGGAAATCTAATAACATTCTTGGTTTATTTGCTTATTCCCAAGGAAGTTGCCCTACTTTGAGAAATAGTCATCCTACTCAATAGAAATCTAGAAAAAGCAATTATGGATATTTTAAGACTTAATTGGACAAGGTTTTGTGACAATAAATAAAAATGAAATGGTTATCTGTATATAAAAGTAAGTGGTCCAAACTCAAAGTCAGAAAGTGTATTTCTATGGAAGTAGAATTATCTAATTTACTTTCTTTCTTCTCATAGTATATATATTTTTTGGGGGTCAAATTATCTGTAAAACTTTCCTGACTAAAACAGCATCTTAGCTGCAAAGAGATTATAAGGCTGTGTAAAGGAAATGAGACTGGAGGGTAAAAAGCAATATTTGTTGAATATATAAAATGTTCAAATGATGGATAGCTTATTTAAATCTTTGCAATAAGCCTGTAAGGTGGGGGTATTTTTACTTTTCTGATGAGTAAACTGAGATTTGAAAAGCCCTGGTCACTTGACCAAGGTCACACTGCCAGTAACTGATGAATCCAAGATAACAGCCTAGATATCTGATAAAAAAAGTTTTTCTTTCATCACACACGGTCTCCTTGGAAATCAAGAATGATAATAATCTACAAACAGCATTTGAGTGGGGTTAACCACATGAGTTCTTAGATCAGGCAGCCTCTATTAGAATTTAGGGAAGTCACTTAACTTTTCTAAGCCTCAGTATTCTAATCTGTAAAATGAGTATGATGATAAAATAATCTAATTCATTGAATTGCTATGAGGCTTGAGATGACAGCATATAATAATGAGTACTCAATAAATACAAGGTAGGACAAACATAGGTTTACAGGTGTGAGTATGGGAAACACAGTTTATTCTTGTATTATTTTCCATATGAACAACGGTAAGCCTACTTTTGCCTTACCCTGTATTAATGATTATCTCTTATTTGACCAATGTTCATTTAACAAATAAGTGCCTAATAGGTGTAAGAAACTACTAGGGGACAAGGACATAGCAAAATTAAACATCTGAAGGAGTTTGCAGTATGGGTCTGTCACATGTGTTTGCTTCCTTGTTTCCTTCCCAAACTAAGCTAATTATAGAAGGTGGAGTAACTAGCAGGCTCACACACTGCAGTATAGAGCACTCTGTTACACAGGTAGATTGCCTTATTAATTTGTTTGGCTTTATGGGACTAATAACAGAATAGGAAAGTTAATTTTCTTGTGCTTTTTCTTTGAATGGAGAAACATTTCAAGTATCGGGACCCTCTTTTTGATAATGAGACAAATTCAAAGAGAACACCTTTCTAGAACATGAGATGCCCTGTGTCCCAACTCCCTCCCACTTCCCCCATCTCTTCACCAGCCTCTAACCATAATTAGAACTGGTGACCCTATGACTACAGTTATCTCCAGGCCTTTCTTTCTCTAAACTGACCTTTATTTTTTCCCATGATTATTCACTCTCATATGTGATATTATATTCTGAGATGAAAAAAGAGGATGTTACCTTTTCATTCTCATTGTCAAGGGATGAAGTGGCCTCATCCAACAATAAAATTTTTGGCTTTCGGAGAAGAGCCCTTGCAATAGCTAGTCTTTGTTTTTGGCCGCCAGAAAGCTGTGTTCCTTTCCGTCCAACTTGTGTGTTGTATTTCTATTACAGGAACATGCAATTAAGAAAGTAAGGCTTGGTTATTTAAATTAGCATGGCAACTAAATATTTGAGAACCATCTAAATATTTCAAATTTTGCTACTCTGGAAAATTTGTGTCCCAACAGGTACTGAAATATATTCTTGTGCTTTGTTGCAAATGAATGCTAAACCAGCAATAAACACGACCATTCATTTACATATCAAATCTAGTCACAGGCAACAGACCTTTGCCATTATGCTCCTACAAAGGAATTGTTTGAATTAAAGCATAAGAGAAAAAACAATTGGCAAAAAAAAGTTCCAAGTACACACAAATATTTTTCCATTAAGTTACATTACCTTCTATTTTCAGGTCAACATGATTTAAAGTATCTAAACACAAGGAAATTATTGGGTCCTTTCATTTTAGCTCTTGTTACATTTCTACAGGCATATCTCTTCAGATGCCAGGATGCTGTACTCAGTGTCAGGGTGCTGCCTGGCAATAAGTTAGGTTGGCATCTTGATAGTGACATTTAGCACTTCACAGTGTTTCCACAGCTCTCCCACTTACGAATGAATTACCCTTCTCCAGTGTGTCCCTCTATAGATGGGCAAAGGGAATTTCTCATATCCTGCAGCCTTTGGAGTCTGCTAAATCACGAGTGGTCAGTTCAGTTGGTGAAAGCAGCCTCCTACTTGCTTTCTAGATTGTCCTTTTGGCTCTTCTTCCCTCCAGGGTTTCACACTGCTTTCTAGTAGTGGTTGCCATTTATCTAACAAATACACGCCTATGGTATTCAATAGGAGGATGGATCTGTTCTACTGGAAGGCAAGTCCAAGTGTACGGCCTTCTAAAGGTGGATCCTGTAGCCGCACCACAGAGAAGATGCAACATGTGATTATATGCTGTTCATTTTGTCTTGGTGCCATGGCGATGCTTGAATCAATTGCCTTTCCATTCACATCTGACTGGGGCAAAGCTGGTATTGAGAGAGCCTATGTCACAGCCTTATGATAAATGTGTCTACTTCATTCAAAACTCATTTTTTTAATTTAAAATGCACAGTTGCTTTCTTTATATCAAACAATGGATGTCTGAATTACTAAAGCTCAGTGAAAGTGTTTTTTCTGAAGTGAAATGCTGTACAAAGAAAACAGACTTCAACTATCTCCTCTGAGATTTTATCTGGGAATGCCAGCAGGCTGGACCCCTTCCTCCTAAAAGGTATTTTGTAAAATTTGGAATTATAGGGTAGGGTAACCTGAAAAAACTGTGTCATTAATTTCCACACACTGCAAAATCCCCATCTAAATTAGAGATCTAACCTCAAACCAAAAACAGAGAATGGGGAATGATAATGGGGTTGTAGCTCTTTTAACTAGTCTCACTTAAATTGTACATGGATTTTTCCATGTAGCTGAAGAAGGTACAAGACTAGCTTAGAAATCACTTTGCATTTTTGGCCTTCTCTGGATTATAGGAAAATGTAAGTCTCAAGAAAGAATTGGATGAAAATCAAATTCAGTTGTTTTTGCCTATCATAGTCAGAACAGATTATAAATGTAGATATAAAGGTAGATATACAAAAACATTTTCAGATACTTAAACTGACGGTTTTGTTCTTTAATGAAGAATCATAGAGTTCCATTCTTTCCTGTTTAAACCGAAAACATAAATCGATTTTCTGGCAAACACTGAGATGGTGAATGCCCTGAAATCACCTGTTTTATGAGATGAAGGGGCAATGGCTTCTTAATACGGACCTGGGGCTAAAAGCTACTTGGGTCCTGGTGGGAACATAAAAAAGATCTAATCCTAAATCAGTTGCATTCCGGAAAATCCCCGGGGGCCCTGGGGTGGAATTGCAGGGTGGTTCCAGTGGTCAAAGTCCTATTCAAGAAGCCATGATGTGGCTTCACTGAGCTGTCACTGTATGTTATTGTGGGGACTATGGGGCATCTACACCTGGTCTATTTCTCATAGGAGCCTTAAGACCAAGGTGGTGTTGCAACTCATCTCCCATGCTCCAGGTTGATATTTCCAAATGCCTAAAGGTCATCTGCATGGCATACACCACAGATGTATTACCCTTACCACACTTCAAATCAACTCCCTGATATTCACCCTCCCGGATCCCCAAAGGTTATATAAGGTGTCCAGGAAGGTGTCTACAAAGGTGACATTTGAAAGAGCTTGAAAGTTAAGCAGCTGGTTCTGCAAAGAGCCAGAGGAAGGGAGATCCCAGCTGAAGAAAAAACAAGTGCAAAGGTCCTGAGGTAGGAAAGAACTTGACGTGTTCATGAGACAGAAAAGAGGCCAGTGTGGTTAGAGCAGAGCCAGCACATGGTGAGGAAGGAGCTGGAGAGGCCAGGTCACAGAAAGCCTCACCAGTCACATGAGGAATTTGGACTTTATTGTAAGTGTTATGGGATACCATTAAGAAGCTTTCAACCAGGATTGTTTTCAACATAAAAACTAATGTTTTAAAAGGATCCCTCTAGTTGCTGTGAGGAAGAATAATAATACATATTAATTCAGTGAATATTAAAATAGTCTGGTCTTGGAAAAACAGTCACATAAAAATTTCAAACTTTGCTTTTACATATAACTTTACATTAGATGCTGGTAATAAATACATTGTATAACACAAGGAGCACGTAAAACAACCATTTCACCTCACTGAACTACTTAGGCTAATTTAGCTGCTTTGAAGTTCAAGATTTCAGATATTTTCTTACCTCAGGGAGACCCTCAATAAAAGAATGGATATTTGCTGCACTTGCTACTTCTTTTATCTCATCTAATGGCACAACACGGCTGTTATCACCATAGGCGATGTTCTCAGCAATACTACAGTTGAAGAGCACAGGCTCTTGAGAAACGATTGCTATTTGGGAACGAAGCCATTGTATGTTCAATTCCTTTGCATCCACACCATCAAATAGCTGCCAAAACCAGAATGGAGAATGGTATGTGAAGATCCAACACTGTATCATGTTACAGTTCACTGTATTCAAACACACAAATCATAACAAGCAAGTTAGGCATTCAAGCTATTTAGTAGTATAATGTTACCCAAGGAAGGTTCATAAATCACATGTCTCATACAAGCGGACAGCAAGTAAATGACTAAAATGCCAACTCCTAAACTTACTTGACATTTCTAGGAATGGCCATATATTCTAGAGACCTACCCAGAGTCTAGAGTAGAGCCTGCTGCTCTGTACTAAAGTCATGTGGAAAATGACCAACCTCCACTGTAACAGGACCCCACTTTATTAAAGCCCAGAAAGAGAGTATGACTGATATAGTAGCCCACAGGTAGAAATATGTCATTTTGCACATAGCCATGTTTGTTTATATGTCCATATAACATCAATCAACCTACTCTGTGAGGGGGCTCTTTAGGCACCAGGGAAATAGTGGTAAATAAGACAAAGTTCTTGCCCTCCTGCACCTTATATTCTGGTGGAGAGAGGCAGGCAATAAACACACTAACAACTCAAACCAGAAAAAGAAAGTGTCATAAAGAAGGGATAATGGGAGAGAGAATGACTGAGGATGTGGGATGAGTGTGGGTGGATGCATTATTTTCTATGGGGTTATGTAAAAGCCCTACCTAAAAGTAGCATTTAGAATGAGACATGAATGATGAGAAGGAGCCAGCAAAGAAGAGTAAAAACATTCTAACATGGAAGATCAAAGACCCATAAGTAAGTTTAAAGAACATAGACACACAGTGTACAATGAGCTGGGGTGGGGGGTGGGGTGATAGGGAAGGAGTTTGGAGAGAGAGGCAGGTGCCAGATCATTAAGGACCTTGATTGATGCTATGGACTATGGGTTACTCTAACTGTGATGGGAAACCATTGGGGGTTTTAAAGGAGGGCGTGTCATGTGCTATGTGCAGACAGATGAGTGGTACCTAATACTAGTACTCATTGTGGACTTATTGGTAAAAAGGGAGCCATTTTAGACCATTCCATTTTGCAAACAGTCATTGAGAATCTGTGATGGGGAAAAGACTGTAAATTGCAAGAGAATAGGACTAATAAGGACTGATAGAAGTCTGACTTTTAGAGGCTTATGCTTTGTTGTGAGAAGAAAGAGGCAGAACAGGAGGTTGTGTTTGTGTATGTGTGTAATGTGGTGGTGGTTGCGGGGAGAGGATTAGTGAAAACCTGAATATACTGTGAGGAAGAAAAGTCCCAGCTGAGAAAAACAGTCTTTGGAGTTCAAAGGAGGGAGAGGTTGCATTTTTTTTTTGAGATCAGATTGCAGGACTTAATAGAACTGATTCAGATTAGCCCTAATCATGCACAAAGTTTTGGGAATTGGAGGTGGAAGGGTTGAAGATGGTCAGTGGGAACAGCAAAAAGCCTGAGCCAGGGAGGCAGAGGAAACTATTACCTCTGTCTTAAACCGGAACCGAATAAAGAGCCCGGGCATGGATATTAGGCCGGTCCTCCAACACCTGTATTTTAAAAGAATTCCATGGCTTATAAGATGAAAATTTCTACCGCCATAATGGCTGAAGAATCTTTGGGTCTTTACACTTAGCATCAAAGTCCTATCCATCATTCCTATTATTGGTTTGCTTGTCCTTTTAGTTAAGGGATAGTTTTTTTTCTTTCTTTTAACTACTGTACTGTTTGCCCTACCCAAACCAGTGATGATACTTAAGCCCAAGAGAACGTTTAAGAATAGCACCATTAATCCCCAGATAAGTTGTATTTAAATTAAGACTTACTATTTGTCCTCTCATGGGATCATAAAATCTCTGCAGAAGTTGGACAGAAGTGCTTTTCCCACAGCCACTGCTCCCAACAAATGCTACTGTCTTCCCTTTCTCAATACTGAGGGATAAGCCACGGAGGATGAGAACATCTGGGCGACATGGATAGAAGAAAGAGACTTCCCGGAACTCTATATTCCCTTCACATATGTCCTGTGAAGAAAGTTGGCAGTGTTTAGAAAAGTTGTAACACATAGCACATTGACTTAGCACCTTCTGAAAACTGAACATGTTTCCATACTACTTTAATTTTAAACATCATATTCCTCTCTGTGGAGCTGCTGACTGCGCACTGGTTTCTGTTACTTTTGTTTAGATTTTTATATCTGCGCTTCTTGTTGTCTTCACTACTGGACTTCACAAAGTTGCTTAAAAGCCCAGGTTTCCTTCAGCTTCACTACCCAGACACAGTCCAGTCTAGAGATTAGCTTAATATGGACAATGAACAATAAGTGGACATTTATTTATTTATTTTATTTATTTTTTAAAAAAATATATTTTATTGATTTTTTACAGAGAGGAAGGGAGAGGGATAGAGAGTTAGAAACATCGATGAGAGAGAAACATCGACCAGCTGCCTCCTGCACACCTCCCACTGGGGATGTGCCCACAACCAAGGTACATGCCCTTGACCGGAATCGAACCTGGGACCTTTCAGTCTGCAGGCTGACACTCTATCCACTGAGCCAAACCGGTTTCGGCAATAAGTGGACATTTAAAATCACAGTTGTGCTTACTGGTTTTTTCCCTTCTTGACTATAGCTTTCTATAGTTGGTTTCTTTTCCAATAAAGCAAACAGATGTGCAGCCCCGGATTTGGCTCTCGAATATTCAGGTGCCAAAGCAAGTGTTTCTCCAATGGCCATAGCTCCGTATGCAATTGCAGTAAAAACTCTATCAAAAGACAAAGCATTTGAATCTAGTTAGGTTCATTTCAAACAATGGAGCTCTAAAAGTAAAGGAAAAAGCAGGCACAGGAATATCATCTTTTGACCCAGACAACACCACTAATGCTGAAGGCCCAATAAGGATCTTTCTTGTAATTTTCTACCACATAGTTATTGTCCCTTGCTTTGTACATCACAATAACCTTTGAAGTTCAGGTAATCTTAAAAGTTTCTCTTCCAGATAAGAGACACAGATCAAAGGTCCTAACTAGTGAATGTTTTCATATAAGTGATGCCATCTGATCACCTAGGAGATAAGGAGGGCAGGAACTCATATAACTTTTTAACAAATGAAGAGACTCTAGCCTAAAGAAATCGAGCCATTTGCTTAGGGTCACATAACTGTGAAACTGTAGGACTGGAACTTGAACTTCCTTGTTCATTGCTTTCCCTTACATGGTGGTGTTTGGAATGGAAAGCTGGCCTGAACTCTAAATGTCTGCTTGTTGGAGTTTGTTATCACTTGTTTCCCGTATTAGCATCTTCAGAAGGCCCTAAATATCAAATCTCCCTTGATTTGTCTCCTTTACATCCCTTCAGTCATTGATCCCTCTATTTAGACTTCTTATCTTCCTCCTCTCCTCTGGATAATCTCTGGGGAGGGCAGGAGTTGGGTGGCTGCCATTGCAGTGAACACTAAAAGAAGGCTTTCCTGTTCTCCTTGTTTTAGCTAACTAAGGTTACTTTCCTGATTGCAACGATAACTCACAGTTCTTCCAGGGCTTCCAAGCCTAGCAGAGCAAAGATGGTGGTGAAGGCCTAGCTTGCATCTTTACCCCTTATTATTTCAAGCTATCAACCAACTATCAATATTTATTGAAAACCTGCCTGTTTGGGTCAGTAAAGACTTTGACTATTCAAAGTCTTATATGATTTCCTGTCAGGAACTGAACTTGGATTTTTGGAGGATGAGGCCACAATACGAAAGCGGCCTGGCTCTGTCTCTCAGGCAGTTTTCAAAACTGTGGCTTTTATTCCTACTGTACTGAAGGCTGTCTTGGCCTTGATTCTTTCTTAGCCATGTGCTCTACTTAGCTTCCTGCTAATACGTATAGCATAGGAGAAACAGAGAGGAAAGCTCAGTAGTGGGGGTATGAAGAGTTACAGAAACTTCTGCTAGACAATAATGGTTTCTAAACTATATTGCAAAGGGCAAGTCAGCTAGAAACTAAAAATCAGAGAGGAGAAAATTATTTTGTATTTTTCAAAGTGTGCACAATTATAAGGAAGTGAGTCAAAAGTGTTACCTGGGCTAACAGAGGCAGAGGGGAGAGTTTTACTAAACATATATGTGTATGAGAACCTAAACAAGAGATTGTCTAAATCAGGGGTCCTCAAACTTTTTAAACAGGGCGCCAGTTCAGTGTCCCTCAGACCGTTGGAGGGCCGGACTATAGTTTAAAAAAAAACTATGAACAAATTCCTATGCACACTGCACATATCTTATTTTGAAGTAAAAAACCAAAACGGGAACAAATACAATATTTGTATTTGCACGTGGCCCGCGGGCCGTAGTTTGAGGACCCCTGGTCTAAATGCCTGTGCATTTGTTGCAAGGCAGCAAAGTGAAAATGGAATCACCTTTTAAAAAAGCTCATCTGAGAGAAACTTCTATAACAACAGAGATAAAGAGAGCTTCTACCATAGAAAATGTATGTTGCCCCACTTTGTTGTTTTTTTTTTTTTGGAGGAAAAAGTTAAGGCTGATATTAGCCATGCTGATAAACATATTATGAGCACATCAAAGGATTCTGCTGTTAAAACTCCCTTTATGCATCTCCCTTTAAGGCACACTATTATTTCTAAAAGAGAGACAACTTATCCATCCTTATAGCTATAAATCATGACAATACATTCTCATTTTATAGGGTGAATAAAACATCTTTATATTTAACAATAAACTAGAATATGACTTCCCCAATTTTTATATAATTCTAGGAGGTTTCTGGTAGTGGCCAAAAAAATCCCTAAGGTTTTAAGCAACTATGGAGAGCAGGCTGGGATTCAGTCCCCATACCCCTATTTCTTTCTTTCTTTCTTTTTTTAATTTTTTTTTTTGGTGCTCTATCCTGTAACTTATTTTTTTAATATATAATTGATATTTTACAGAGAGGAAGGGGGAGGGATAGAGAGTTAGAAACACCGATGAGAGAGAAACATCGATCAGTTGCCTCCTGCATACCCCCTACTGGGGATGTGCCCGCAACCAAGGTACATGCCCTTGACTGGAATTGAACCTGGGACCCCTCAGTCCGCAGGGCGATGCTCTATCCACTGAGCCAAACTGGTTAGGGCCTATTTCTTTCTTTAAAAAAATGTTTTTAAAATATATTTTTATTGATTTCAGAGAGGATGGGATAGGGAGAGAGAGATAGAAACATCAATGATGAGAGAGAATCATTGATCAGCTGCCTCCTGCATGCCCCACACTGGGGATCGGGCCCGCAACCAAGGCATGTGCCCTTGACTGGAATTGAACCAGGGACCCTTCAGTCCACAGGCTGACACTCTTATCTACTGAGCCAAACTGGCTAGGGTCCCATACCCCTATTTCTTAAAGAAAGTGTGATCCTCAGATTCTGTGCCTCAGAATAATCTTGAATATTTGGTAAAATGTAGATTCCTGGCTCTATACCAGATCTACAAATATCTGGGTTAGATTTGTGGGGGGAGCTTCAGATGACTGCATTTTAATCAGCTCCATGATTGGTGAGTTAGGACACTGTTGATTTAGAGAATGACACAAAGTTCTTTTTACTTAAGGAGGATTCTGTAGGAGGGAGTTTCTTTGTAATCTCTTCCATTCAGTTAGTTGATTAGATAGAAAGCTGTGTCTATCACCCTAGATTCTGGAAGGCACAGTCTAATAGGCCAGGTGTAATTTAGTGTATCTAAAGAGACACTTGTGACATATTCATGGTAGTTGGTGGCTACATTGGGTTTCTAAGAAGATTGGAGACTTTGATGTTGAAGACAAACCTCATCTGTTCACATTTTTTGCACAGCCATGTACCCATATTTCCCAGAGACTCTCTCCTTTGCCCATACTATAAAAGTATGGGTATCCTTATTTTGTCTGTAGACTGGTTGTCTGAAACTCAAAATGTGATATTAGTTGCCTTAGCTCAGATAGCCCCCTGCTTCTTTCCTCAGGACACTGGGAAATACCAATGTGATAGTGTTCATTAATCATTACTCTTATGTTAACATTCTATATATGTTCTGAGAGCTAAAATGCTTGTCTCTAGAAATTAACCTTTTTATGAATTTAATGGAAGTAATTCATGAAATGTGGTACACCAGAAGAAGAAGAAATTTTTGTATTGGAGCCTTTTGATTCTCTTGTATTTTAGGGTCATAAAATAACATTAAACAAGTTACTTGTTCCACTTATGTTAAGAATCAGTCCAGTCCTAGATATTCAAATGTTCAGAAAACTAAACAAGAAGTTTTTAAAAATATAATTTTACAGAAAGATTCTATGCAAAACTGTCTACAGAATTAGTAACAATAGTAATCATAATGATGATAATAAAAAATGTCTACCAAGCAAAGCCTCTGTCATGTTGAATCATGAACTAAAGTCTGTGCTCTGCCACTTGCTGATTAAGTGACTTTGGGCAAGTTAGGTAATTTCCTTCTTGAGTCTTAATTTTCTCCATCTGTAAAATGGGCATTATAACATTTCACAAGGTAGTTGAGAAGACTAGTCAGATAATGCATGAAAAATCCTTAATACTTAAGTAAGGTTTGTTGTTATCGTGATTATCATATGAACAGAATGGTTGGCATCTTCATAGGCCCTTTTCAAGAAACATCCTGCCTGATTTCACTTGCAGGCATGATAGTGATCAGCATGATGTTGAGGTTGTATGATTGTTTTTTTTGTTAATCCCCACCCGAGGATATTTTTTCCATTGATTTTTTTTTTTTTTTTTTTTTTTTTTTGGGAGAGAGTGGCAGGGAGAGAGGGAGAGCCCTAGAGAGGAGGAGGAGGAGGGGGGGGAAGGAGAGAGGGAGGGAGGGAGAGGAGAGAGAGAGAAAGAGAGAGAGAGAGGGAGAGAGAGAGAGGAGAGAGGAGAGAGGAGAGAGAGGGAAACAGAGATGGAGATGTATCAATAGAGATACATCAATTGGCAACTGGGGAACTCAGCCAATGCTCTAACCACTGAACTATATCAGCCAGGGCAAGGTTGTATCATCCTTTAACTAAGAACATTCTTTACTTAGTTTTAATCTAAACAAATCTCAGTATGTAGAAGTAGACTCCCAATTACAAACATTCTATTTTTATATAAATAGTTGTCTTTGACTTAGACCCAGTCCTGCTACCAAAGTACCTGGTATTAGACGTGTGGATATAGAAGGGAAGAAAAATAGAAGAATCTGAAAAAACAGGAGTAATGTGAAAACATTGACTCTGGAAGCACATTTCCAGGAATGACTAGACTGCTTAATTATGCAGTCTAAATTTCCTCTTTTATTTTTGATTTAGTCATTTATTCAATAAATATTTATTATGTGCCTACTATGTGCCAAGCTTTTGTTTTTGGTTCTAGGGCAACATTTGGTCATTAGTGACCAAAACAGGTTAAGCTCTGCTCTCCCTGAGCTTACAGTCTATGCAGTCAATAAATAGGGAACAAAAAAGGTAATTTTATATAGTGATAAGTGTTATACATAAAACATGGTAATAGAATAGAGAGTGATGATGAGGAGAGGCAAGGGGACTACTTAGGGCCATCAGCATAAGTCTCTCTGAAGAATGCACTTAGGAGCAGAGGCCTGGATGGTAAGAAAGAGGCAAGTTGGCAGAGACCTGGGAAATGATTATACGAGACAGAAGGAAGACTGATTTACAGTCATCTATATATACACTAAGGGCCCAGTGCATGAATTCCTGCACCTTGAAAGGAATTGTGGGCCGCGAAGCTGCAGTGGGCATAGGGGCGGGTCTCAGCCCATCCTCTGCGCCACCACCTGGTCCCTCCTGCCGTGGCCCCTGGTCCCCTGTCTGCCAGCAGCCCTGCTCCCACTACCACTGTTCTCACATGCTGATGGCACCAGCCCCGCTTGTACCCACTGACGGCGCAAAAAAAGCCAGTGCCAGCAGCAGGTGCGAGCAGGGCCAGCACCATCAGTGGGTGCAAGCAGTGGCTGCCACCCTGATTGCTCCTCAGGAGCAGGGGGAGGTGGAGAAGCCCTCAGGGGTGATCGGGGCCAGCAGCCACAGCTCGCACTGCTGATGGTGCTGAGAGATCAGGACTGGCACTGGGAGCCAGCAGCAGGTGTGAACGGTGGTTCTGGTGTCAGCTGTGGGTGCAACGGGGACTGGTGCTGGCAATGAATGTGAAAGCTGGGTGGGACTGCGGCATGTGGGAGCAAAGAATTTTTAGTAATCATGAGAGGCTTGCCCTGATGACAGCAACCGGTGCCCTCCCTTGGTCTGGCACCCCCACCCACCTGCTCTACCATCCCGCCATGTTCCACACGCACCCCCTGGTAGTCAGTGCACATCATAGCGACTGGTTGTTCGGTTGTTCCACCGTCTGGTCTATTTGCGTATTACGGTTTTATATATATAGATAAAAGGCTAATATACAAAGTGTCCCCTTGGGAGTTTGACAGGGAGACCGGGAGTTTGATTGCTTGCTATGGCGTGCATTGACCATCAGGGGGTGGCGTGGAACATGTTGGGTGACCAGTGGTGGCGGCGGGGTGCTGAAGGAGCGAGAGAAGGAGGAGGCAGGGAGGCGGGGAACCTGATTGGCCCTGATCACCAGCCAGGCCTAGGGACCCTACCCGTGCACGAATTTCATGCACCGGGCCTCTAGTATTTGATAAAACCATCTCCACTTTGAGAGTTCCATGAAGCCTCACAGATTCCAGAGGAATGGATGACCAGAAGGCATAGTTTACCCCTCCCTACATTCCCAAATTCTAATAAACTGAAACAGGACCAATTTAGTTAGGAACTGAATTCAGATTATATCACTATCAGTATTTTACCAGCTAGTCTACACTTACATATATAAAAAAACAGAAAAACATTAAAAAGTTTCCCCAGCATGCTTTCCCCACATATATGATTCAAATGATAATGCTATAAACTAGACACATTTCTGGTCAATTTAAGTACATGACTCATTTACAGGGTTTATATTTTTGTACAACTTACATGAACATGCCCTCTGGGGTCATTCGTCCAGCTTGAATTAAATAGACTCCAAATCGAAACCCCACTGCATAGGCAAAATATACAAAAGCATGGCTGAATGCATAACAGATTCCAATGATCTGTGCTTTCTTCAGGGTATTTCTGAAATGCACAAAGTTTACTAAGTAATGGGTCATAAGGTATACCAAGAACATTTTAATAAACGTTGAGTAATGAATATAGAAGATTAGACATGTTATTTAGGGGACGTACATTTTTCTAAGAATTAGTTATTTTTTAACTACTAAAAATTATTATAGAGAAAACAGAAAATGTAATGATTTTCTCTATAGCTATACATTTAAAATTAAAAAAAAACTGATTTGAGAGAGAAACATCTATTTATTCTTCCACTTATTTATGCAGTCATTGGTTGCTTCGTGTATGTGCACTTTCTGGGAATCAGACCCACAACCTTGGTGTATTGGGATGATGCTCTAGCCAACTGAGCTACCCGGCCAGGGCTTATAGCTATACACTTAATTCAGTATAACAAATTGCCTCTATTTACTTTCAAATGAATAGATAAGTCTGTCAGAGGACAGTTAATGAAAGAGATCTGGTTTAGAAATATTTAAAATATATTCTATCCCAATCTTTCACTAGGAGATTAAATAGTGAAATTAAAGGTCAGTACCAACCATAAGCATGTGCATAACAGAGTACAAAACTACCTCTCTGATAAAGTAATACAAAAAGTATCACTGAGTAAATGTGATGAGGATGACTAGTTTAAAATTAAAAGGGGTGATCACATTTATTATGTATATATTAGTTTTAAAAATGTGAACCATTTTAGAGATTCAATTTAAAAGGCTAAGCACTTTTTTTTCCTTGAATATATTTCTCCAGTCATACTTTAGGAAAATAAGAAAAGGTGCTTTTACACACTTAGTAAAAGCACATGGCAATGCGGGAGGATCTAAAACATATTCTAATAGTGCTTGCTTTTGATTCCTCTTTTAGTCTCCTCTTGGTGAAGCCAATGAGAAATTATGATATGGCATTATTAGGAAAGATTCCAGAGAAAATGGATTGGCAGGCAAATCACTGGGGTCATCAGGAGTACAGCCTTTACAGGAGCAAACTATAGTTAATGGAGTCAGTATGGATCTACAATCACCTGTGCTGAGTCTGAAGCGTCTCCTCATACTTTTGCTCAAAAGCTTTTTCTCTTGTCAATGATACTATTGTACGTATATTCTCCACAGCTTCAGTTGCTATCTTATAAAATAGGACAATAAAAGAGAGAAATAAAATTAATAATGGTAAAATTCTCCTGGCTGTGAATTTCAGTCATTTATACAGGGGATATATTGAGTACATCAACTCAGTAAGTTTTCCTAATGAGTTTTTTTAGCTTCCTTTTTTCTTTTCCCAAAATAAGATAAGAAAATAACATTTCAGGATAACAGCCTCAAGGAAAATTTTTAAAGATTTAGTCCACTGACCTAAATTTAGTTCCTGTCAAATCTTCACTGAATTTCTATTAAACTGGTTCCATAGGCAGAAGGATAGGATCAAACATCAGTGAGCATTATGTTCATATGTAATTATGCAAAGGAACTGCCCTATGAATTACGAGATAATTCAAGGAGAAGACAGTAGAGAGAATCAAATAAATAACTATTTTATTTTAGCACAGAAAGGCAACTAGCAACCAAAAGGCTCAGGAACATTGCAGTAAAGGAACATGGGTATGGCTACAGAATTCTTTATAAGCTATAGTCATTTCTCATTTTGATATCTGTGAACTTAAAAAAATATTTAATTAAAATATAATGAATGTTTTCCCATATTTATACAGTTTTTAAAAAGGAGTAATTATGTGGGATCCAAAATGGAGGAGACTTTTTGCTTAGACTCACTTCTGGAACATGAGAACACATGTTGACTGGAAAGGAACCTTCCTCCTACTTTTACATTCTGTTTCCAGATTGGCAGAGGGGGCTATGGGACTGAGCAAGATTTAGGTGGACACCAAATGGTCTTTGAAGGAGAATTTGGGTTACAGGAAAGGACTAGGTTTCTGGACTGTAGTCAGGAAACCTGGATTCTACTCTCAATTTTGATGTTTTGTTCAAAATTGTCATTAATTTCAAAATGAACTCAAAGAAACCTCAATTTGTAACATTCTGTGGTATGCAAGATAAATGGAGAAGAATGCTGAAACCTTGAGAAAATAATAGAAATGATTTTTAAAAATCTGTGATCATTTTTCACAATGGAGAAAGGACTATTATCAATTTAGAACCTTAGAAAATAGTCTTTAAAAAAAACTAATATGGCCATTTTAAGTCTGAAAATAAAACATTTGGTGATTTGTCAAAATCTACACATGCAACCAAAGAAGGAGCAACATGTTTTATTGCCCATATTTGAAGTTTCAATGTTTGGTAAATTGACTGATTTAAAGGTACTGGGAAAGCTACTGCCTTTTTTTTTTTAAAAAATTGTTTTATTGCTTAAAGTATTACAAAGAGTATTACATATGCTACTGCCTTTTTTATTGAAGTTATTGATTGTATATTCTGTGGTTACTCTAATAAAATAAAAAGGAAAAGTCAAAAGGCACAGATACATCTAAAGTTCATGACATAAAAATTAAGATGAGTAAAATATAATTAATTAGGGTCCCATTGATTTGGAAGTTGTGATCACTTGCATACAGGCAGAGTTAAGCAAACAACTTTTCACTATGTCTGAGGCAAATATATAGTAAGTATTTCAGTCTGTACTGCCCAAGCATACATTCCAAAGGTCCTTATCTAATACAAGAAAGGTGGAAAAGCCCCAGAGTCATACAAACCAGATTTCGATGAGTCATGTGCTTGGCATCCCTCTTTATGAATATTCATGCTATTTATAATGTGCCAACTGCAACACAGTCAGTTTTACAGACCGTAAGTAATATGTATTTTTTTATAAATACATTTTTATTGATTTCAGAGAGGACGGGAGAGGGAGATAGAAACATCAATGATGAGAATTAGTGATCAGCTGCCTCCTGCATGCCCCCTACTGGGGATCGAGCCTACAACCTGGGCATGTGCCCTGACCAGGAATTGAACTGTGACCTCCTGGTTCATAGGTCAATGCTCAACCACTGAGCCACACTGGTTGGGCAACCATAAGTGATATTAAAATCATTTTCATATTCAGAGGATATTTACCAGTGTTATAAAGATCTCTGCAACCATATCTTGAGAACAGCTTAAAGACTTGGGGATGGATGACCAAGATAAGACTCCTTGTTTCTCTGATGCATCATCCAAAAGGCAGTCATAAGAAACAGGCTTTGGACCTGTACCAAAATGAAAGTCAAGGAGAGTAGGATGGAAGGCCACACACACACACACACACACACACACACACACACACACACACAAAAGAAAAGAAAAGAAAAAAGAAGAAAGAAAAAAAGAACTGGGAAAGTAATGTACTGCCTTGCCTGCCCCTGGAGAGAATGGGTGGGTAGAGATGGATGGACACTTGACAGGTTGACAGGGATGTTGTACAAGGGAGTCCTACTTTGGGTGCCTGATTAAATCAAATGACACCCCTTTCAATTGTTAGATGTAATGATACAGTACTAATGTTTCCCTCAATCCCCAATATAATTATTATTTTTATGGATATAATTGATCCTGAAAGCTTAAATATATCAAAGCATTTTTTCAAGAAATTAAATTGCTCAGCATAAAAATAGTTCTTGTCTAAAACCTTGTCTTAGTCACTATCAATTAAAAAAAGTGCACCACTTTGTATGCAATAAATCTTATATTTCTTTTTTCTTTTGAAAAATAAAATACCCAGAATTGTTCAAGAAAATGTAATTATTCAGTAATCAGAGAATAAGGAATCACATGTTAGCAATCCCCCATGAGATTGTAACAGTAACAATGGCTGACATTACTGAATACTTACTGTCCACATCAAGCATGTCAAACTCAAAGGCTAATATGGGCCAAATAAACAAGGTTTAAATTTATGTGGGCCGCAAAAAAACAAAAGCTTCAATTTTCATAGAAACATAGGTTTATTTTGATAGAGACATGCTGAATACAAAGGGCTAAAATAAATGAGTAATCATTAACATAAAATAATAGAACATTTTAATAAAAATTAATATTTTTTCTTGAACATTAACTTACCAGACACTGAATAACCACACAAATTAATAAGCATAACACAAATAAACCTATTTTTCTTGTTCTCCAAAAGCGAAGTATTTCCTGGTCTGCACACCAAACAAGTCAGTACAACAAGCATGTCAAACTCACGGCCCATGGGCGCATGTGGCCCACAACAAATATTATTGCGGCCCAGCCAATATAATAGTATGTAAAAAACGTTTTAATAAAAATTTCATAACTTAATTTTTACAATATCCTGTTATACAGAATTATTAATAACGAACTAGAATGTTCACTAATGACTGATTACTGTAATCGTGTTGCATTCATTTCCCTTACGCGCCTTACACGCAGGCACACCATTTCTCTCCACTAATACTAGCAGCGAATATTTTAGCAGCTGATTGCCACGTCATTAGTCTTGTACTGACTTGTTTGGTGTGCGCAACAGGAAATATTTCGCTTTCAGAGAACAAGAAAAATAGGTTTATTTG
>NW_005364372.1:2518492-2542350 GCF_000412655.1 Myotis brandtii
TTTCAGCCCTTTATATTCAGCATGTCTCTATCGAAATAAACCTACGTTTCTATGAAAATTGAAGCTTTTGTTTTTTTGTGGCCCACATAAACTTAAACCTTGTTTATTTGGACCGTGTTCGCCTTTGAGTTTGACATGCTTGCAGTACAAGACTAATGACGTAGCAATCGGCTGCTAAAATATTTGCTGCTATTATTAGTGGAGAGAAATGGTGAGGCAGTGCGGTGCATAAGGGAAATGAATGCAACACAATTATAGTAATCAGTCATTAGCGAATTTTGTAGTTCGTTATTAATAATTACACATAACAGAATATTGTAAAAATTAAGTTACAAAATTTTTATTAAAACATTTCTTACATATCGTTATATTGGCTAGGCCGCAAAATATTTGTTGTGGGCCACATGCAAATAGGCCGTGAGTTTGACATGCTGGGTCCAGATACTATTCTAAGTGTTCTGCATATAACAATGCTAAGTGTTTTGTGTAACTTAAAAATGTATGAGTGGATACTATTATTCCCACTTTACAGATGAAGAAATTGAAGTCCAGAAATGTTGACATACTTGCTTGTATCACACATTTGTTAGTGATAGAATGTGGATTCTAATTCAACCAATTTGACTCCAGAGTTCATGGTCTAAATCATGTACCCTATTGCTATAAAAGGTCTATATCCCATCTTTGACTTGTATGTGTCATTTCAATACATATATACCACTTTACAGATTCCTAAGGAAAGAAATTAGCATATTATAAAGATGGGAGCTCTGATTGTTTTCTCTTAAAATGTTATGATGATAATAACAGTCTTTGTTTTACCTTTCCAGCATGCTTAAATTCTTGTTTATCCTTGTTGGCAAATCCAACCATTGCTGAGGTTTCAATCATTCCTGTCAGAGCAAGTACTGGAGCAATACTCAGAATCAAGAGTGTCATCTCCCATCCATATATGAAGGACACAATAATGGACAGTCCCATGTTAGTTGCATTTTGTGTTAAGACACCGATCCTCGAACCTGTTGCCTATAATCAGACATATTTTGTAAAAAAAAAGTCAGTTAATCTAAAATTTGTAAGAATTGCTATTATAGTTTCTTGAAAAACAAGGTAGGCTTTCTTTTTTAGGATTTATACTTAGATTTTAACTTTGAATTTATATTTAGGGATTAAGTAATACCCATATTTTAAAAATGTCCTGTGCTATGGACTCATTATGCTTTATTTATCTACCTTATGTCCAATATTGTTGTTCTTTGACATATTCCTATCATGCTTTAAATACTTTCTGACACAAAAAGATTTTCCAGTTCCTACTCCTGGAATCTGTCTTCTCCAAGGAGTCTTGGTTCCTTTTAGTGGAGAATGTGATTTAGAAGTCAATATATGGTGCCAATTGTGCTCATTATTAGTGAAATGTCAGTGGCTAGAACTGGAGAATGTGTGTGTGTGTGTGTATGTGTGTGTGTGTGTGTGTGTACAGATGCATGCACACATTGAAATCTACATTTATTTCTCTAGTTATATTTTTGAAATGTGTGAGTTCACATCAATACAGTTCCAATCCAACACCACAAGGTTATTTTCAGCATTCTTCCTTCCAACATTTGTTGTCCCCCTTTCAACAGTGAGAAACCTGGCTCTCATTTTCTTTAATAGACTCATGTGATCAATCCCTCTGTATATAACCATTCTGCTATCATGGCTGCTGCTTCTGCCCTGCATGGGCATCTGCCTCACTCTGCTCTGGCTCGGCATTCCCACACCAGGCTGCTGCCACACATGGATGCCCACTCACGGTATGTGGGCTACAACCCCAGTCCTGCCCTCCCCCTGCACTGATGGAAGACTGACACTCTTAGCCACGATGCCATGGTGGAGTTGAATGGAATAATTGAGGACATTCATTAAAATGTATACTTTGGATATGATGTCTTACATTCCCTTTCTGCACTTTATAACTTGGTCTCACTATGCAAAGTCTAAAGAAACAATATCAAAGTAGAAAAGGAGTTGGAAACATCATGGTACAAAAGAAATTTTTAAAAAATTTAAATAGAAATATCTTTACAACTATTTTCTAGGAACTACATGCCTTATGAATCAACATGTGAAACATAATTAACAAAATGTTAAATTCTTCTGAAAAAAAATGAGACCCTTATTTACATAGAAACACAACTATAATCAACCAAGATATCAATTCACTTTTTTTCCCCTTCTTTTTTTGGTGCTCTGACAGGGATCAAACCTGCAACCTTGGCCTATTGGGACTATGCTCTAAGCAACTGCACTACCTGGCCAGGGCTCAAGTCACATTTTAAAACATATTTTGCTCTGATCATGAAAGTATGACAATTAGAAAAGATTTAGATAATGCTAAAACTTACATCCCTCTAGACATAGATACATATTCAAGTTAGGATTATTATATGTATGTAGCTTTTTCTATCCTGCTTTTATCCCTTTACATTATACTACAAGCTTTTTCCTGAATCATTATAATTAGTATTCAAAAATATTTAGGTTGTTTCCTAGTTTTCACTATTAATGATAAAGATATAATGAGCACCTTTGTGTGAAGTCTTTGTGCTTATATTTTATTTTCTACTGTTAAATTCTTAGTCTGAAGTCATATGTAAAACAGTATGTGTTCTTACATTCTTGGTAGCTAGTGTCAAATTGCTTCTATAAAAGATCATATCAGCCCTAGCTAGTTTGGCTCAGTGGATAGAGTGTTGGCCTGCAGAATGAAAGGTCCCAGGTTCGATTTTAGTTAAGGGCACATGCCAGGGTTGCAGATCCCCAGCAGGGGGTGTGCAGGAGGTAAGCCAATCAATGATTCTCTCTCATCATTAATGTTTCTCTCTTTCCCTCTCCCTTCCTCTCTGAAATCAATAAAACATATACATATTTTAAAAAAGGTCATATAAATTTTCACTCAAGTACTCCCAAGTTAGTATTGTCATTAAAAAAAACAATAATAAAAGAGCCCTTTCTCCACCCAGGGCTCTGCCTCATTCCTCAAAAATCTTTTGTGGCTTCAGTTTCAAGACTGCATTTGGCAACGATCCACTATTTCCCAATTACTCACTAAGCTATCAAAGAAAACTCCAAAAAAACCCCCCCAAAAAACAGCAAATAGCAAACCAATCACTAAAGACTGAAAATTAAGGTAGACAGAAACCTATTTTAAGTGTCTTAGGGTATTAAACATGAGCTCTAAGCCTATGAGACTGAAGTAGGAATATCATTTGGTACTTAATGCTGACTTACGTCTCTGAGAGTTTAAGGATGAGAAGATAAATGTTTTTATGTATTAAATTATTCAGTGTATTAGAGAAAGAGGTAGAGGTAGAGATACTAATTGAGCTAGACAAAATAAACATTTGATAGTCACTTAAAATTAGTTTAAAGACCATGCATATCAACCTCATTTCTCAAAACATTTAAATGTAAATCTGACTAATTTTTGGTGAGATAGTCCTCTACTTGAGTGTTTGTTGGCACATACTTTTCTACAAAGTGACTTGCACTTGCATATCTTTGCGTTTTGGTTTCCATTTGTGTACTAATCTGCTGCTTAAAAATAAGATTATATACCTTTTTATATGGTATTTTAGTTTAAGCTACCAGAAACTTCTTGAAATGTTTAGTCATTCAGCTAAGAACAGGCCACAAACCTTGCCTTTTGGTGATGGAAGTAGAACAAAAAAAGTCTGAATATATTTGTCCTGTTCCATGAAGAATTAATAGAAAATAACAGACATTTGGCTTTGAAAAATGCTGTAAGAACTAATGGAAAATGGTCTTAAAGATCTAGAGAAATAATGTACCTCTTGAATGAATTTAGAACTGGAATCAGAATAAGTATAATGAAACTTCCTTAGATCCTTTAGAAACATGCACAAAAATACAGTTGTTTTTTTCTTGGAAATTAAGAGCAGAAAATCATGAATAAATAATTCTTTAGATAATAATTACTTACAGAGTATATTTCAATTCTTAGGTACTATGCTAAATGTGAGGAATACAACTTTTCTAAGAAAATTACAGTATACAAAGAGGAATGGCTAGTGTAAGAATATAAAGAGAAGGAAACTCAGTACACAATTGTAGAAATAAAGTTCTATATATCGGATTTCTGCTTTTGGCTAACATGGAGTATTGGAATGGTTTTATGCTCCCATCTAAAACAAAAAATAGACAAAACTATGAACCAGTGGTTTTCAAGGTACTGAACTTAAGGCAGTCAAGGGCAGAGATGGGGAACAAAGTAGGTGAGCTCTATGATTATCCTAGCTTACCCCTTGAAAGAGCAGTCAGACTTCAGATTAGAAGTGGTTAATTACGACAGAGCCCAACAGAGTAGAGCCCTAACTTGAGTAAATGTAGCTGAGCTCTGGAGAGGTCACGGAAGAAAGCTAGAATATGTTGCAGAGAACACCAAAGAGGGGTATACGGAAAGAGAAATCTGGATATCTGCAGAAGGTCCTCCTTCAATACTCAGCTGAGTAATATATGTGTGAGGGATGGGAATGGTGGCTGGGAATAGACCAGAAAACCTCATGATTCACAATGTTGAATAGAATATGTAGAAGGATTTTGCTTCAATAGTAGGCTGTAGTCCTGCCTAATAAACCTTAAAATCAAGACCCAAGTGGATCAAACTGTTTCTAAGGTAACGTAATTGCATCTCAGAACAAAGCCAGATATATAAAAATACAAAAATATACAGCACTCAAAAATGTTAAATTTAGTTGTCAAAATTGCAGGTATGCAAAAAGCAGTAAAATAAAACCCACAATGAGCATAAAAAGCAATAAATTAAAACTGACCCAAAATTGACACAAATGTTAGAGTTAGCAGACAATGATGTTAAAAGTTATTATTATTGTACTACAGGCCTGGTGCATGGATTCATGCACTGGTGGGGTCCCTCGGCCTGGCCTGCGCCCTTTCACAATCTGGGGTTCCTCAGGGGATGTTAGATAGCCGGGTTTGGCCTGATCCCCGCAGGCCCGATCCAGACAGGAGGGAGCCTGATCCTGTGCATTGAGTGTCTGTCCCCTGGTGGCCAGTGTGCATCATAGCGACTGGTCCACCAGTCACTCAGTTGTTTGGTCGCTTAGGCTTTTATATATATAGATAATATATATTTCAAAGTTAAGAGATAATGCAGATATCAGACCCATATCAAATTCTACAAAGGAAAATTTCAGTGTCTAGGAATAAACTTTCACTGGAACCTGTTGTCTGTGACTGTCTTAGTGCTATAATGATGGAGTTGAGTAGTTGCTAGAGAAACCTTATGTGTCACTCTCCTTTGCACTGCTGCTCAGCGTGTGACAAATCTGTGAGGTGATTACAATTTGACAGCATGTTGAGTGCCACATGTATTGCTATACTGACATTTTATCCTAATTTTAAAAAATTACTAGTGCATTTTCAACATCTCAAAAAAAGAAAGGAAAAGACTTTGAATGTCCTGCTTTTAAGGAACAATGGACTATGGGTTACTTTGTGTTATAATTAGATGCCATAGATTGTGTTTATGATGCCATGACACTATATAATACTAAAAATGTACAAAATACATCAACATTACCAGACTAAGCACTCATCACAATATTCCTAATTCATAGAAAAGCAACATTCAGAAAAATTAGAAAATTTAAGTGAAGTATCTCATCTTAGCATAATTTCTTCATAAAACTAAAAAGTGAAAATGAGGCTGAAATTAAGTTTCTTAGTGGCTCATTTGTTAGCTAAGCAAATAAAGTCATTTATGGATAATGAGTTAATTAAATCGTGTTTGCTGCAGTGGAAAAAAATTTGTTTAGAGAGCACAAACTTATATCAGATGATTAGTGTTTTGGTGAGAAAAGTTGCTCAAAAAGCTGAGAACTTTGTCAGCAATAACAATAGTCAATTGAAAACCAAGGTGGATTATTTTGATTAGCTTTACCTGGCTCTTGATGGGTTGACATATGTTACTGATATTGCTCAACTGTGGGTTTTTTGAGGAGCCAATGCTGAGTTTGAAGTGACTGAAAAGTTAACTTCAATGAGTAATCTGCATGGAACAACTACAGGTGAGAATATTTTCA
Organism: Myotis brandtii; assembly: GCF_000412655.1. NCBI lineage: Eukaryota > Metazoa > Chordata > Mammalia > Chiroptera > Vespertilionidae > Myotis > Myotis brandtii. Next base: position 2,524,603 of record NW_005364372.1, read on the forward strand.
AAGAAGTTGAGAAAAAACTAAGTCAGTACACCTGAAGTGGAATCTGCTAAGATGTATTGTAACTGATGGTGATGAAAAATATTTGTAGAGCAGAAAAAAAGACTTAGTTGGACAAATATATGTGAAAATATAAGGTGTTTAATATTGTTATTCACCGTATTATTCATCAGCAAGTATTTAGTGGAAAATCATTGAATTTGTCACACATTATTGGACCAGTCTGATGATGATGTTCATTTGCTCTTATAAACTTAACCATCTTTATTTCCATTTTTGTCAAAAACAGAAGCTGACTATCTTGACTTGCCTTACCACACAATTGTTTGAGGGGTTAGCAGTGATAGTTTCATTGCAATATTTTGAGTTCAGAGCTGAGATTAAAATTTTTCTTTATAAGAAGAACCACCTTTAACCATTATGGCTTTGGATATTAGCTTCTGCTGCTGTAGATTTGATAATGTCTCTAAATGAAGGCAAAACAGAAATTATATGTCTAATTTATGCTATGATAAAGTCATTTTGATTATATGCCACACTTATACTATAGTAAAGTTATTTTGATGATTACTAAAATTTTTTAATAAATCTTTATTGTTGAAAGTATTACATATGTCCCGTTCTCTCCCCTCCCCCATTTCCCTCTCCCATCCCCCTCCACCCTACTAACATTCTTTGAATCACAAATAATGACAAGCTGTTTTATGTATTTCCCATGTCAAAATGTTAAGTCAAGAAATGAGGTCACTATTGTCCATGTAATGATAACCTAGTTCAGTGGTCGGCAAACCGCGGCTTGCGAGCCACATGCGGCTCTTTGGCCCCTTGAGTGTGGCTCTTCCACAAAATACCACGTGCGGGTGTGCACGTACAGTGCGATTGAAACTTCGTGGCCCATGCGCAGAAGTCGGTTTTCGGCCTGGGCAAGTCTATTTTGAAGTGGCATTAGAAGAAGTGGGGGGTGTCGGTCCGTCGGTCGGTCGGTCAGGCGACGGGAGACGCGGCCCAGGCGGCCCGTGGGATACACAGCGCAGGGGAGGCGCACATGATTCATGCACGAGTTGAGTGAGCCAGTCAGTCAGCAGTCTCATTGTGCAGTGGTTAGTGCTAGTCGCGTCCGTTTTTAGCAAAGGCCAGCTTAGGAGTACCCTAATTAAGTTAATAACAATGTACCTACCTATATAATTTAAGTTTAAAAAATTTGGCTCTCAAAAGAAATTTCAATCGTTGTACTATTGATATTTGGCTCTGTTGACTAATGAGTTTGCCAACCACTGACCTAGTTATACTTAATCAATTCATTGGGCTTTTGGAATTAATGAGTTTTTTTATTTCTTTGGGCAGTATAATCATATTTATGATGAGAAGAATTCTTGTAACTTATATTTGTGTCTGTCAGTATTACATCAAGTGTAGTGTCAATAATATACTTCCTTGTGGACAAAAATGAGATAAGACTTTTGGTTGATGAAAAGGGGTTGCTAAAAGATACAGCAATAATATCTTTGTAATTTTGTGGAATCTAGTCTTCCAAAGGATCTAAAATGGCCTTATACCTTTAGTAAAACTACATTTTACACAGAAAATACTCTCTTGACAGATATACTGGAAATACACTGTGACCTCAGGCTGAAATAAGAACAGCTAAATTAGTTGTATTTGTTGAACTATTTCAGGAATCATGCTGTCCTATTACTTTATTTTACTAACATGTGTTTTTCATGGCTCTCAAAGTATCAGAGTTTCTAAAAATGGCCAGGGGCATATATTTTTTGGTCATTAGTAAATATTTCAAAATAATATTTATTATTATTAAGGAACTATTTTATCAACATTCCCCCTAACACATTTGATAAAATAAAATGTAACTGAAATTAGATGATGAAGAAACTGAGATGAATATGTCTTAAATTGCTATGATAGGAAATATGACCCTGAATTATTTCATAGGGTAGTGTGCCTTTGAGAGAAAAGAAATAGTGGACAAATAGGACTGATAAATAATTCCTCCTTAGATAAAAAGAGTATCCATTCATGTTAGATATGAATTTATCTTTATAAGGCAAAGCAAGGACTTATGTGAATTACATGCTAGTAGACACAGTCTCACTCTTGAAATCCTTCATTGGCTGTTTTGATTTTTAAATTCAGTAATTTTAAAATCTACCATCAGTATTCTAACCATTTTTCTTTAGCTACTTCTTCTCATTCAATGAAAATGATCTGTCCAAATGTTATTATGAGACCAACATTTACAATTGCAACAAAGTTTCAAGTGATCAAATTGTATTAGTCAGATGCTTATAAGGAATTAGGCTCACACATATTCTCATTAATTTCTCTTGATGAGAGACAACACTATTTATTAGAAACAACTAATTAATTTAAGGAAAACAATGTTGGTCTTTCAATCCTAATCTGTTCTTTTGTTAAAGTAAATACTTGCTAAAAGAGAAGATGGCTCACATATAAAATACAGCTGCCAGTAAGAATGCCTTTTCACTGAATTCTTAAAAGATCTAAATGAATAGATAGTAAGAAAAACATATTCCCACAGTAAAGAAGAAAACAGCAAATTGTGTAGAATGGGGATTCAAATGGAATTATAGAGACTAATATTTCTGTCTAACGAGGTGAACCCTGGAATTTCTAAAAAAGACATTGTCATTTACATAATTCTATTTTTGCTATTAATGCTATGCCCATTACTTTAGTATGTAAAATTCTACCTATCATTTTCCCCACTTATGCCAGTAAAATTTAACTGCTCAACCCTATTTTAATATTTAAATACTATCCAATGAAATTTAGAGCCCTGCCTTCAAAATTATCAAAGAGAGTTTTGGGAAAAGATGAAGGTGATGCCCCTTTCCTCTTGAGCTCTTTCTAAATGATTAAAATACTTGTCCAAACCAATATGGATGCACTGAAATATTCACAGCTATAACCAACTTGTTCTATTCTCTGGTAATAGAAATCTGCCCTTGTATCTATATATTGAACGAGGTCTTGAGGAAGTTACATAAGTTAGAATAATGGCTATATCCTGTGGAAATAGCCTCCATAAAATGCAATTTTGACGGGCTGTTTCAGCTGATAATTTGTTGCTCTGGCAGCAATGCTGTAATTGACATTTTAATATTTGTAAATAAAAAATACTTTTAAGATTTTGTCATTCAGAGAGAGGTGCATCATTAACTTTCCTTTTCTCCCACATTGATGATAAGGAAAAAGGATACTATAACTGCTAGAGTTCTTGTTTTAACAAAGAGATTAGAAACTTTACCTCATTTAAGTTAAAAGTGTGAAAACTTGTTTTGCACTCATTTTCTCAATTATAGTTGAAATCCCACTTGTGATCAAAGGTTAATTTTCTAAAATAACTGGAAGAAAATTAATAAATTATTATTTATCTCTTCCATACTACTGTACTCCCCATACTTATTTAAGCATCACTTTGACATACATTATACTGGTCATTCTGTCATCAATTTTGAATATGGTGCATAAATATTTTGTTTATATATAACATGACCAGTCATTATTACACATATCTCTAACTTGATCTGTATAACAACTAGTACAGAATCATTCCCAGATGTGCACATGAATCTAACTTGTTAGACATTATGGTAAGTAAGGTCTTATTTATTGGGGAGAAGAAAAAACTAAATGTTCTTCTTTTTAAATTAAAAAAAAATGTTTTTATTGATTTCAGAGAGAGAAATGGAGAGGGAGAGAGAGGTAGAAACATCAATGATGACAGAGAATCATCAATCAGTTGCTTCCTGCATGCCTCCTACTGGGGATCAAGCCCGCAACCCAGGCATGTGCCCTGACTGGGAATCAAACCGTGACCTCCTGGTTCTTGAGTTGACACTCAACCAATGAACTACACTGGCTGGGCTAAACTTTCTTCTTTTATTAAAACATCCTTACACCTTTTACTGAGATCTCTTTTTAGCCCTGGGACTTACCTGGTCTCCTTAAAATGTGGGTCATCTCAGTATAGCTCATGTATATGCACAGACACATGTACATACATGCATACCACATACATATGCCATTTAAAAAAATAAAAGCAATATACATACTCCTTGAATTTGTGCTATATCTGTGGCTAATATTGTTGTCAAGGCTCCTGTGCTGTTTTCCTTATCATCAAACCAGGAAATATCCTAGAGAAAAAAGGGAATTAACATACAAGTATCAAAAAGATTCTCTGAGTTATTATTTTGCTACAGTATGTCACAAGGCATTTACCTGCCTCCTTACTCACATGTCCTTAATTTTTGTAAATATCATGGATCAAATAACTTTTGTTTCTTATTTCACAAAGATCTATACTTAGATATAAACTGAAAACTTAAGTCCAACAGCTTGGACTTATTGCCATGCTACAATCCTATATAATAAAAGCCTAGTATGCTAAGTGTCCAGTTTTCCGTTCAACCAATCAAAGCATAATATGCTAATGATATGCTAAGACTGCTCAACCGCTTACTATGACATGCACTGACCACCAGGGGGAAGATGCTCTGACTGGTAGGTTAGCTTGCTGCTGGGGTCTGGCCAAATGGGACTGAGCGAGATGGGCCAGACATGCCCTGGAGCCCTCCCGTGGTCCCTCCCCAGCTGGCTGGCCAACCTCCCAAGTCCCTTCCCGGCCCCAATCATGCACCAGTGGGGTCCCTCGGCCTGGCCTGCACCCTCTCACAATCCGAGACCCCTCAGGGGATGTCAGAGAGCCGGTTTCAACCCGATCCCGCAGGCCAGGCTAAGGGACCCCACTGGTGCATGAATTTGTGCACTGGGCCTCTAGTATTGTTAGAATAATCAATGTTAAAAATGATCAGTTTGAACCACCAAGTAATTTGTAATTTTACTCCACAAGTAATTTGTGGAGAGCAGACCCTATTTAAAAAGCAAGCTAATGCACCACAGAAATTAGAAATATTTCCAGACCTTTCTACTTAAGCCAATTAGTAATAAACTATCTTTTTCTCTTTACGACCCACATAAGCAAGGCTTTCTCTGACACTTCGCATTACCCCCTACATTTTATAAGCACTGACCATTGTGAGAAGCTAAGGAGGCAGAAAGGCTGCTATGAAACCCCTGCAGCCAAGAAGCATGCAATCTGAAGAAGGAGACAGGTAATAAAAATATAAGCTATAAAAGCAACATGTTATAACCAATTTCATTTTCAACAGCAAATAGAGACAGCACTTAGAACTTCTCAATCCAAGGAATTCTGATTTTATTAGCTATTGAGTGTTTCCTTCCACTCACTCAAACCACATATCTCTTGTGGGTTAAAACTACAGGAGACTGTCTCTGAAAAGTGATTTGTTTTTAGTGAGTTAAATAACTGGGCTTACAGCAGCCCAGCCAGGAACCTGGTGCCTAGGTTACTAGTACATACAGATTTTTGCCAACTAAGGAAACAAAAGCATAACAGATAGAAGGCTGTGTATTAATCATGAAGTCACATGAGAATAAAGCTCCCGAGAGGGAATAATAAGGCAGGAGCCAGAGTGTGTACAATCCTGGCATGACAGCACTACTCTCTAAGCCCTTGAATGGAAAAGTGTCCCAAAGAGTTTAGGGTCCTAGATACCCAGAGGGCATCCTGTGGAGACCATGATCTGCACTACACAGTCACTTTGAAAACAACCCCAGTCAAGAGCCTAACATATTGGGAACTCACATCAACAACAGTAATACTATAGTACTCTTGAACTGGAAGACATTGCCTGTTTTTTATTGTAGACACAAAAATTTAAGATATACTGTACATTTTCTAATTATTTTTATATTGCAATATGACATGAGTTGTATAGAGAATTTTTATATACAATGGGATTTTAAAATGTAGAAAGAGAATTCATTACTGAATAGTCCATTCTTGATTCTATAGTAACACAAAGCATAGGATTCATATGTGACTAGTCTTAGTCATTATCTGGTGTTCAATCAGCAAGAATTGCTTTTCAAGTCAGCAGCTGTACACTCTAGGGCAGTGATGGCGAACCTTTTGAACTCGGTGTGTCAGCATTTTGAAAAACCCTAACTTAACTCTGGTGCCGTGTCACATATAGACATTTTTTGATATTTGCAACCATAGTCAAACAAAGACTTATATTTTTGATATTTATTTTATATATTTAAATGCCATTTAACAAAGAAAAATCAACCAAAAAAATGAGTTCGCGTGTCACCTCTGACACGCGTGTCATAGGTTCGCCATCACTGCTCTAGGGACTGTTTTCCAGCATAGGCAAAATATATTTTCAAACGCTTAGAGTTTCTAGAACATAGCTGGTGTTGAGTAAAAATTAGCTTGCTTCTTCTATTTCTGATAAGTAAGGCTATCAGGTTTTTTTTTATACTAACAAATCCATTTTTTCCTGCAAAAATTTTACTAGAAATAAATAACACTAAGTACTTGGTATGTACTTTTTCATTTAATTATCACACCTCTGTGAGATAGATATTATTATTATCCATATTTTATAAATGAGGAAACTGAGGCACAGAGAGATTAAATATGACTTGCCCCAGGCTACACACCTGACCAGTGCTGAGGCCAGGATTTGAACTTAGGCAACTAGATGCCAGAGATTTTAAACAACTACCTCACATCTAACTGAAGCATTATAGTTGAGTTTCATTACTTATTTCTCCTGCTTCAGTACTTGTTACCTCAAATCCTTTTGGAATTAGCCCTTTGAGATCCCTTAGGGATCACCATTTAATTCCATCATCTTATGATTTAGAGACATTCCCACAGAAGACTTAGCCAATCTAATTTAGAGAGTAATGGGCAAAAATAAAGTTCAAATCTGTTCAAAAACCCAATAGATCTATAGGTCAATATTTATCATTAAGAAATATAGGGTGTCCCAAAAATGTATATTCACACTTTTGAATAATTATAAAGGCAGTGTTTATTAAAATACATTTCATTTTCAAAATTGAGCTCTCAGCTGTGAAAGTGTATACACATTTTTTGGGACACCCTGTATAAATTTAGCTTTGAAACACAATTAGCAATGCATTATTTACAACCACTAAAGTCAGCAACAATTAGAACATTCTTTTTAACTGGAAGGAGCACAAGTAATCAAATAAAATATGGAGTTTATACCTATAAAAAGACACACCTGATTCCATAAATACCTCTACCTCAAATGAGGTTTCAAAATGGTTATAAAAAGCACTGCAAGTCTCAGCATGCTTTCTAAGCCTTAAAAAGTCTTCACTTGGGACAAAAACCAGGTAATAAGAGTTAGGCAAAACTAAACATTAGGAGCTTCCCTCACTGTAGACAAAAGTGAAATTGGGAAGATATTTATAAAGAAACCCAAATTACTATTATTTTCTTTTCCTCCAATTACACACACACACACACACACACACACACACACACACACACACACACACCCCAAAGATAAGAAGCAAAAAAGAATGCTGAAGGATGAAAAGGGAAAACAAACACTAAGCTGAAAGGGCTGAGTTAAATTTAAGAGGGAATTTTAAAAACATGAATAATATAGAGATTCTGTGTGTATCTCTGTACATGCATGTTTTTTGAAGGACCAGAGTTTATGGCTTAGAGATTGGTGCATTCTTATGAGCAGAAGCTACTTTATCCATGAATGCTACTGTCCTTATGTTCACAAGGCTAATGCTAGGCCAAGCATCAGTGTCCATTATTAACAATCAGGATATTGGATTAATAATATCTACAAGTTAAAGTGGCTTGTGACCTTGAGACTCTTCTACTAAAAGCATACTGTGAACCTCTACAGAGGAATTTCAAAGTAATGCTTTAAAGGTTAAAATGTATACCCTTTTTGTTTAAAACATTCAATCAGGGAACATTTTCAAAAATTTCCAGAAACTGAAAATCCTCGAACATGAAAAAACATAAATCATGAAGAAAAAAACAAAAATGAGCAAATGTTGTCAACTTGTGTGAAACATAGTATTAGTTAATTAAAACTCCACCTTATATCATCAGAAATTTGCAGTAAAGACATTGTGTTCATAAATAAAAAAAACAAAAACAAAACTAAAGTTCCAAGTTTGACATGAGCCAGACATGCAGGCACTATATGGTTTTATGATCCCTTAGATTTTCCTTTTTCTGGATTAAGCAGAGTCTCCAGTCTCTGGACCTTTTTGAGCAGAGGGTGTCAGGCACCAACTACTTTGGAGCATCAGGTTGCTCTGGGAAACCTCCCATTTGTTTTGTTGCATTTTGTATCTCCTAGTTCCCTAAGTGCACAAAAGTGAAGGAGTTTTGTTACACAGCAGCCCTCCAAACGCTACTGCTAAAAGTCACAAGATGTAAAATCTGGTTTTGATGACTTGGCTGGAGTGACAGAAACTCTATTTCTGAAAAGAAATGACCTGGCAGGAAGCTATTTGTTCCTGCACAGTGAGTTCTGGTGACTGAAAGTGTGGTGAAGGGCTCCAAGTGATTACTGCTTTCAGGGTAACCCAATACACCTCAGCCTCCTGAAAGAATTTTTGAGGTGCCAAACGGAGAGATTCCTGTCATTTGCCCCCAAGACTCACTTCTGAAGATTATTACTTAATCCACCTAGTTTTATTTATTTCACAAGTGTGATTGATCACCAGTGTTCAGCAGGCCGATCTGCCAGCTAGACTGATGTTATCTGAATTCTGAACTCTTCTGAGGAAGGAGAGATTGGCTGCTTTAAGACATATGAAGTGATTGTTTCCATGCCTCTGGCTCTATTTACTCATCAGTTTATTTTTGTTCATTAGATTCCTTGTTTGTTTAGTTTATGCATATATGCATTACCACTGGACAGAGACAAAAGGTCGTGAAGGCTTGGGGCAAGGTAGAGACTGGGTGGAGGGGGGCAATGGGAGAGAAAAGGGGTATATCTGTAATACTCTCAACAATAAAGATTTTTAAAAATAAAAAAGTATGAAGTAAAAAAACTTAAGCTGTGCACATGGGTGAGAACAAGGGAAATTAACTCTTTTTCATATATGTTATTCAAGATATTGTAGCTCTTAACTTTCCTTTTTAGTTTTAATTTGAGCTTCCATTCTGATCCTAGAACACTACATTATACATTAAAGATTTGTCAAGAAATATGCAAGGAATGAGGAGCAGACTCTAAATCCTGCTTTCTATAAGTTGTATTTTTGAATACAATTTTGAACTTGCTTCTCTTACAGAAATTTAAGAATTCTGACATCAGATGCCACTTGGAACACAAAAAGCATGCTTTTAAATGAGCAAAAGAAAGGTTATGTCAAGAAACTGACTTGAAGAAATTGACTTAAAGCTAGAATATTTAAAAAGCACACTTTTAAATAAAATAAGAAAAAATCCACTAAACACTGACCTGATATAACATGGTTTTAAATGCCAAGTGCCTTAATCTCATGGTCAAAATTTCCCCTGCTCTGCCATAAAAGAATCCCTGGAAAACAAAAAGAAAATCTACATTTATTCTTAACTCTTTCCTATTTCTTTGTAACAGTTACTATATTTACTTATTTATATTTTATTTAGTTATTATATTTAGTTATTTTTATCTCAAATAGAGAAGATAACATAAATAAGTAATCACATTAAAACTTGTTTAATTCATTGAAATCTTACCTGAATGAAATAACTGACAAAGCAAATAACACCCAAAATGATAAATACCATGGAATAAATTTCTGCGTCACGCTTTAATGTGGTTTTATCATCTTTTTCAAACATCTGAAAAAGAATAGATTTTTTAAAAATCAGGTGATTGGAAGCAAATATGAAAGAGAGAAAAAACTAAAATGTCTATTCATCAGGATTTTAAAAATGAATTTCAACATAATAAGGTGTACCATTGTTTTATCCTCTATGTTTATTAAATGGGATAAAAGCATAATTTGCTGTTAATTCTCTCACTTAAGATTATATATATATATGAAATCAGACAAATGAGTCCTCTACCTGTTATTTTCACAGTGTATTGTCAAAGAAACTACCAGCTTGAATTATTTCCAATAATTTTCAATAAGTCAGATTTCTTAGTATTCCTCTATTTAGAGCACTACCTTCAATATGAGAACTTTGCACATGTCCCTAGAAATTGTTCCTAAAATTGGTAATTATACATGTACATATTGGCATCTATGTTGATTAAGGCATAACTGTGCAAATCTGGGAGATTGAAAACTTAACATAGCTCTAGTAAAATCCTTGAATCCATCAACTTTCCTTGGTCCCTCAGCACAATCTAAAACTCTTTTTTCCTCTCCCTGATCTGGCTGTTAATAAAAAATGGCCATTGTTTTGAACAGTTGAAAGAAGAGCAGTCGTATTTGTCTATTTTATTGCTTCAATGCTTTGGAATGCTGATACAGCACCGAAGTCAAAATTAGAACACAAAGCAATTTATTTACTGATTGCCCAGTCAACAAGTTCCAGCCAAAAACGTCACAATAGTGGCTGGTTTGTTCCCTGAGAGCATTAGTTAACCTTTTTGTCATGGATCCCACAGTAGAGGGGACCCCAATTTTCCTCTTGCTGGATCAGAGTACAACAGGTCTGTTCTCTCAGGCCACACTTTGTTTATAATTGTTGAGACAATTAGCAAATTAGTTTTACTTACAGTTATGATTTTTGCAAAGATGATGGAAAATATTGGATGAACAGTTCCATTTAGAACAGAAGCCAATGTCCCCAGAACTACAGAAGGCCATTCAGACTTGTTTAATTTTAAAATTTTTAATAGTGAAGCTTCAGGGAGACCTGTCTATAAATAAAATACCTTGGTTAAAACCCCAGTTTGAGAGCATAATGGAACCTAGGGAAGTTAGCAATCTTAAACAGACCGATAATGTAAAATATCAAATACAACAGGTGAATCAGTAGAAATAATTTTTCTTAGAAAGATTTCGCTGCCCATATAACTGGTGATGACCTCAAAACAAAGGAATCTTGCTTAAAAGTGACTATTTGTGCAACTTCTCCTTTTGGCATTTCACTCAGTTGCTACCATTAAAAAGTTCAAATTAACCCACATGTTTTGATAGCTAAGACTCATAGAGGAAATAATATGTATATTTTTCTTTACTCCTATTAAACTGTATGAATGTTATTCTCAGAGAATAGGAATTCCTTCCTCTTCCATTTTCTGTTTGGTATAATTCACTAGTAAAACCACTTGGGCATGGAGTTTTCTTTATAAAAAGGTTTTAACTACAAATTTAATTTCTTTTTAATAGATATAATATTATTCAAGCTATTACATTGTTTTGAGTAGGCTTTGGTAGTTTGTGCCCTTCAAAGAATTTGTCCATTCCATCGGAGTTGTAGTATTTGTTTGCAGAAATGTTTTCATATGATTGTATTATTATTATTTTAATATCTGTAGTTTCTGTGATAATGTCATCACTCTAATTCTTTTTTTAAAAATATATTTTATTGATTTTTTTACAGAGAGGAAGGGAGAGAGATAGAGAGTTAGAAACATCGATGAGAGAGAAACATCGATCAGCTGCCTCCTGCACATCTCCCACTGGGAATGCGCCCGCAACCCAGATACATGCCCTTGACCGGAATCGAACCTGGGACCCTTCAGTCCGCAAGCCGACGCTCTATCCACTGAGCCAAACCGGTTTCGGCTCTAATTCTTAATATTGGTAATGTGTGTCTTCTTTCTAAGTTTTACTTGCTTAGTCAGTCCAGAGGTTTTTCAGTTTATTGATGTTCTCAAAGAACCAGCTTTGGAATTCATTGATTTTCTTCTTCTTTGTAGTTATTCTTTTCCTTTTAGTGTTTTAAGGGGGAAGTTTATAGTTTATTAATTTGAGATCTTTTTATATATAATACAGGTGTTTAGTAGTATACATTTCTTAATATCCTTTTGTGCTTCATTTGAAATTTTCATTTTGTTCAGTTAAAAATACTTTTGAATTTCTCTTTTGATTTTTTCTTTGATCCATGCATTATTTAAAACTGTGTTATTTAACTTCCAAAAATCCCTATCTACTTTCTGTTCTTGATTTTTTATTTAATTCTATTTTGGTCAGGTAATATACTTTGAATTACCTGAATTTTAAAAAATTTATTGAGACTTGTGTTATGGTCCAGTATATGGCCTATCTTGGTAAATGTTTCAGGTAAATTTGAAAAGAATGTGTATTCTTCTATTGATAGGTCTAGACTTTTATAAATGTCTAGTAGGTCAAGTTGGTTGACAGTACTATTAACACCATCTCTATCTCTATTGAACTACTGTTTATTTGTTCCATCAATATTTAAAAGAGGGGTGCTTTTGAAATCTCTGAATATAATTGCAAATTTATCTATTTCTCTCTTCAGTTCTTGGTAAACTGATCTTTTTGCTCTAAAATTTACTTTGACTGCCATTAAAATCACACTCTATCTTCAACTGACATATATCATTTAAGAACCTGTAAATAGGATACTTCCATTTTTTCTTCCTGCTCTTTCTGATGGCTCACCGAGAACATTCCTGCAGGGTGAGCTCTTTTCTCCGTTGTTCTGCCTACAGTTTTCTGAGAGCTAGGTGCCTGTTTTCTCATGTGTTTGGATACCAAGTGCTTTCTCCAGTTCTTCGCTTGGCCAATAAAGGTGTAACCATGGGGACCAGATAGCACGGGCCTGTTTCAGCCAGATCACTGATGCCTGCAACCTCCTGCACACAGCTTTGTTCACTTGGGCAAGGAGTACTTTTTCTCATGCTTGCTTCCCCACTCCTACCCCCAGGCTCTCCGCTAGTCCAGATCACCCTGCTGTAACCCTCTTTACATCTCATACCACTCAGTACTACTCTATTCAATTTCCAATTTACCTCACTCATTTCAGCCTCCTTTCTCTTAACATGCCCAGGATGCACTTTGGGCCTCAATGCACACTCTGAACATTTTCCTCACTCTCTCTGGTTGTGCCCTGGGATTAGAGGACTAGACCCTGTATATGCTGGTGATTATCTGTGTCCTGGTAGTGGGGTGGATCTGGGTCTTTATATGACCCAAATTAATTCTGAACATCACTGGTAGTATCTGTACCACAATTCCTGAGCCACTGTTTTAACCCACAGTTTGCCTCATAGGAAAGAAAGAATAATGTAACATTCTCATGAGCTTTCTTGTCTGCATAATGGCTTCTGACAAAAGCGCTGGCTTATTTGAAGGCCTCTTTCTTACAGTGTCATAGCGATGCTACAGTAAAGTTTGGGAAAGAGTTTGTTTTATCAATTTAGTGCTATAGTAACATTTTATCATAAATGCATTCTAAATATTGTACAGATTAAATAAAAATTCATTGGAGAACATGTGGGTAAACTTGTTGATAGTTGAACCATTACCTCTTTATGTTGAGTAGATTCCTCAGACTTGTCAGTAAACTGTGACTTGATGCTATTCATTGAGCACAGAGGAGCTGAACTGGTATTTTTTTCAGAATTTGCCACTGATTCCATCCGTTCATCAGCCTTTTTAATATCCTTAAATGAGACATACAGGTTACCATTAGACTAATGCCTTAAAAATTCAAAGAAACTTTATTAAACATCCCTCTAAACCAGTGCTTCTCAACCTTCTGGCCCTTTAAATACAGTTCCTCATGTTGTGACCCAACCATAAAATTATTTTCGTTGCTACTTCATAACTGTAATGTTGCTACTGTTATGAATCGTAATGTAAATATCTGATATGCAGGATGGTCTTAGGCGACCCTGTGAAAGGGTCGTTCGACCGCCAAAGGGGTCGCGACCCACAGGTTGAGAACTGCTGCTCTAAACAATATTGCCTCTGTTATTGAAAGTGGTATATTCTTATGCAGGTCTTGCTGAAGTTTTCAGGCTTCATAAAGAGCAAGTCCAACCCATACTAAAATGTTAGTGAGTGACAATGACTTACTATGCCTTCCCCACACCCCCTGCCTCTCCCTAAAGATCTGTATAATTAACTGGAGAAAACAATGCCTTAATCGAAAACAATTATTCCACCAGCAGGGGCAGATCTTAGTTAAAGGAGCTTTGTGAGGGAGATGACTCAAAGATACTCTTTCTGATCCCTTCTTCCTAGCTTTTTGGGGAGCTTATAATTTTCTAACATGTAGCTAGGCACTTAAATGTGAGGCTGGTCCTGAGTCTCAGGAAGATCTCAGGAGAATAATACGTTCCAAGCCTGCCACTGCTGCCCATTCCAAACTGATTAAAAAGCAAAAGTGGTGGGGCCAGTTCATAAACAATAAGGAGTTCCAAAAATATCAAGTTAAACTTAATGGAACTGTTTAATCCATAGGACAGGATGAAGTTCTAAACCAGAATGCTCTAAGTCTAGTTTTGTTTTTCTTGCTACTCAGAGAAATGAAACCAGCTTTAATGAAGTAAGGAGCTAGATATTGTCTGCTCATCTGAGTGGTGTGAGTAAATAAATTTGACTTCCCAGAGAAGAGAGGAGAGGAAGGGAAATGGGACAGAACTGAGGAGCCTAGTCAGGGTGATTGTGGCCCAGATCAGGGTGGGGAGTAGAGATGAAAGACATAGGTGGATTTAGGTACAAAGGAGAATATACACATGAAAGGCTTCCCAGGGACACTGATTCTTTGACAAGCTTAACAACTGTTAATCAGTCATTTCAAAGTACAATGAACTTTAACCAGTCCTATACTATCCTAACATCTTTAATCAGACATTCTTTTGTGCTATCACTTTCTCCCCCCACCCCTATAAATTTCTGTACTAAGAAAGAAAGCTTTTATTTGGCTTTTTTATTCTTCAGAAGATATTTACTTTGTGACAAGTTTAAAGTAACATTTTGACCTCTTTTAATAATAAATTTTTCTAAAAAGGTGCTCTAACAGGACAAAGACAACTTCTTTTCCTGAGAAGGCTGCTAGACAAAATAAGTTTTGGTATGTCTATCTGTTTTTATTTCATTTTCATGTGGAAACTCACTAGATGAATATGTCTGCAAATAATCATGCATGTTCAAGACAAATAACTACAGCATTAATCTCCATGGTTTGAACTTTTCTGAAAAGTTTCATTGGATAATGTTAATGCTAGTAATCATAATATAATAAAATTTATGTCAATAATAATTCAAAGCACTGTATATGAATGAATCAATTTAGTACTCACAGGAATTCATGAATAAGTTACTATTATTTTCCCCATTAGAGATTAGAAAACTGAGGCAAAAATTTTTTTTAAATAACTCAGTCAAGGACTAAAATGATTAAATTGCAGAGTTGGGATTCTGGTTAAAAAAAAAAACCCTGCTAACATTATGTCACGTAAACATTACCTGTGACATTGCAAGTGAATAATATAAACTTTGTTTTGCCATTAGTTCCGCATGTGTTCCTTTTTCCACCACCATTCCATCTTTTATGGTCACAATCAGATCTGCAGTTCGAATAGTGGAAAGTCGGTGTGCTACCACAATTGTAGTCCGACCTTTGCTTGCCTACAAAACAATAAATACAGAAACAATATAAAATTAATAGAATAACAAACTCTTCAATATTCAAGAAAACTATTTGTCATATATTTTAAATGTCAGAGAATGTTACTTTGGATATAGACATTTGGAAACACTGATGCATTAGGAAGGCCAATGAAAATTAAAATAAGAAGGAAGTCATAAAGTTAATTAGATTCCAAATTGGTGGATTTATAAAACCATGGTATCTTAGAACTAGAAAGGAAACTAAAAACCATTTAATCTGAGTCGCCTAACAGCTCTCTGGTTATTAGTAACTAACAGTAACTAAGTAGCCTGATCAGTGTGGCTCAGGGGATTGAGCATCATCCTATGCACCAAGAGTTGACCGGTTCGATGCCCGGTCAGGGCACATGCTGCCAGGTTGTGGGCTTGATCCCCTGTAGCGGGTGTTCAGGAAGCAGCTGATCAATGATTCTCTCTCATCATTAATGTTTCTATCTCTCTCTCCCTCTCCCTTCCTTTCTGAAATCAATAAAAATATGTTTTTTAAACATTTAAAAAGTAACTAATTAACTTAAACTCACTATTTCTCATGCTCTTCATCTCTAGAATGGGGATATTTCTTAACTAGGTGGGTACAGATTTAAGGTAATGTGTTTTTAACTTTAAAATAAGAAGGAAGTCATAACTTTAACTAATTACAAGTATCATATACATATGGAAAAGTACACGTATGTGTATAAATCAGTGCACTTTCACAAACTGAATAGATCCAGATGTATAGTACCCAGATTAAGAAACAGATCAGCTCAGCCTCTCTCAGGCTCTCTTCCAATCACTGTTGCCCAGCTCACACACACCAATGGTAATCACGATCCTGACTTCTAACAGCATAGATTCATTTTGATTTCTTTTGGTATTTTATATAAATGGAAACATAATGTTAAACAAAAACACCCAGTCATAGAAGGGTATATGACTGGGTGTTTTTGTTTAACATTATGTTTTTGAGACTCATCTATTTTGTTGTATATAATTGTGAATCATTCATTCTTATTGCTGAATTCTATTGTGCAAATATACCACAATTTATTTACCCATCCTATGTTGATTGACATTTGGGTAGTTTCAGATTTCTTCCCATAATAGGTTCTTATACATGTTTATTTGGTGAACATATGTACACAATTCTACTAGTTATATACCTAGAAGAAGAATTAATGAGTCATATGCTTAGCTTTTTAAGCTTCTGCCAAACAGCTTTTCAAAGTGGTTGTCCCAATTTATAAACCTCCAAAAGTGCAGGAGAATTTTGGTTACTCCATATTCTCATAACACTTAGTAATTTCTGTCTTTGTCTGGTAGACGAGTGCTATCATATTGTGGCTTTTATTTGCATTTACCCTTTGACTGATAAAGTTGAACAACATTTTATTTGGTTAGTGGCAATTTGGATTGTAAACTGTAGATTTTTGCTCATTTTTTTTCTATAGGTTTTCTCATCGGTTTTCAGGATTGTTTATATATTCTATATATGAGTACTTTGTCAGATTCTACGTTTTACACTTATGTTTCCCCTCTAAATGGTTGTCTTTTCACTTTCTTAATGGTGTTTTTTATGAATATAATTAAAAAATTTTAGTGATCAGTTTATGATTTTTTGTGTCCTATCTAAGAAATCTTTACTCCAATGTCATGTGGATGTTTTTCTATCTTTTACCTTACAATCTTTATAATTTGTGTTTCATATTTAGATCTATACTTCATTGGAAATGAATTGTATGTGATGTCAAGTAGGAATCAATGTACATTTTCCCCATACAGTGGTACCCCTTATTGAAGGTTTCACTTTTTATGATTTCAGTTATCCTGAGTCAACTGTGGTCTAAATATATTAAGTGGAAAATCCAGAAATAAACAATTCAAAAGACATTTTGAGAGAGACTGCATTCATATGACTTTTATTACAGTACATTGTTGTAATTGTTTTATTTTATTATTAGTCATTGTTATTAATCTCTTACTGTGCCTAATATAAATTAAACTTTATTATAAATACTAGAGGCCCAGTGCATGAAATTCATGCAAAGGGGGCGAGGGGGTCCCCCTCAGCCCAGCCTGCACCATCTCCAATTCAGGACCCCTTGGGGGATGTCCGACTGCCAGCAGTTGGACATCCCTCTCACAATCCTGGACTGCTGGCTCCTAATTGATCACCTGCCTGCCTGCCTGGTTGCCTCTAACTGCCCCCCCCCCCCCCCGGGCCCCCCCTGCCGACCCCCCCCCCCCCCG